>NC_142469.1:48495537-48798568 GCF_049115385.1 Moschus berezovskii
TCTCAATTTCCTTTTAATAATTGCCTCAGATATATAGATTATGGATAAATATCACTTGGTCAGAACCAGACTCTCAGCCCTGTGGGCCACCCTCAGCTCATTCTCCCACTGGTGCCTAGGACTAGGCTTCACATGGGCTTTGACAGTCATGCCGATTTTGATGCAAAGACTCTAAATGGTTTGCAGGAGTTTTCTTGGTATTCATCTCCAGCCTTTACTGCCTGTAGTTCATATAATTTTCCCATGATTCAGTACAGAAAAGAAAGTTGTTTTTTGTGTCTTCCCTCTGAGGTTCACTTGAAGCACAGAGAATTGCTCAAGGTTAAGCACTTGATAAAGAAAGATTTTGCATGTGTTAGTTTATCAGGCATCCAGTTCTCAGTCAAATGTAAGAGAGGCTTTTTGAAAGGAGTGGGGGTTTTTTGCTGTTCCCTGTCTCCCGGAATTTGTGCAGGTCCCAGAGTAGCCCTTTTCCCAGCCTCAGGAGCAATGTCTAGAGCCCCTGCCTTCTTCGTCCCTCCCCACCCTCAGGCCTTGCACATTTTGTTTTATTATAAAACACATTTGCATAGGGTACACATTAAAATTCTCTTCCCAGCAGCCAACTGTGCGTCCACAGACATTTGCATTTGCATGATCACACATCATCACTTCCTCTCACGTCATGGTTCTCCTTTCCATGGCTTGCCCTTTAACCATTTCTCCCCATGTATTATCCATAGATTGCTTCAACCATTTTGCTGCATATTGAATCCAAAATTCTTTTTTGAACCAATGTAGGAAATTTTCTATAAATATTATTGTCCTTTCTTTACTGACAAAGCCAGATTTTTTTTTTTTTTTGGCAGACAGTTTTAGCCGGCTTGTTCTTTCCCATAACCCTAGCTAACTGGCTCTGAGAATTTTTCATGTTGGCACATTTAGAGAACAGATGTTGCTGTATTTTTTTTTTCCCTGTACCCCTTTTTTGGGCAGATGCTCCTTCTCCTACTCTGGGACTTTGCATTAGCTCCTTTGGTAAAATATTCCAAACAGCATCATTGTGTGCACTAAATCTCTCATTTCCTCTAACCTCTTGATGCTGTCTTAACATTTAGGATTTCTGGTTTTGTAATAATTATGGAGAATATCTACAAACAATGACATTCCCCCCTCTTTTTTAATTAAGAATTTGTGGTCCAATTAAATGAGATGTTTATAATATAATTTAAAAGAAAAAAAAATCCAAATCCAGATACCATTATGATATGAGTGCAATTATATAAAATTTCATATGCTTGATAAAGACTGGATGACAACATATAAAATGTAAAAAGGGCATTAAGATAATAACTTTTTTTCTGAAAGGTATCAGTTTTAAAAGTGTAGACTCTGATTTGAATTGGAATTTTTCTGTATTACCACCTGAGCTACTGAGAATTGAAAGATAACTTTCCTGAATTCATGTTTTCAGTTCATAACCAGGATTTAATCCTAGGCTCCTAAAGAGTTGCTTGCTTCTATGGCAGTAGAAGGAATTCACTGGAAAATGTGGATTTTTTAAAATAACATTTTAAATTGGAGTATAGTTGATTTATAATGTTGTGTTAGTTTCAGGTGTTCAGTTCAGTTCAGTCGCTCAGTCATGTCCGACTCTCCACGACCCCATGAATCACAGCACGCCAGGCCTCCCTGTTCATCACCAACTCCTGGAGTGCACTCAAACTCATGTCCACAGAGTCGGTGATGCCATCCAGCCATCTCATTCTTGGTCGTCCCCTTCTCCTCCCGCCCCCAACCTTTCCCAACATTAGAGTCTTTTCCAGTGAGTCAACTCATCACATGAGGTGGCCAAAGTATTGCAGTTTCAGCTTTAGCATCAGTCCTTCCAATGAACACCCTGGATTGATCTCCTTTAGAATGGACTGGTTGGATCTCCTTGCAGTACAAGGGTCTCTCAAGAGTCTTCTCCAACACCACAGTTCAAAAGCATCAATTCTTCGGCGCTCAGCTTTCTTCACAGTCCAACTCTCACATCCATACATGACCACAGGAAAAACCATAGCCTTGACTAGACGGACCTTTGTTGGCAAAGTAATGTCTCTGCTTTTTAATATACTATCAAGGTTTCAGTTTTATATACATATACACACATATTTATTTATTTATATTTTCAGATTATTTTCCCTTATAGATTATTATTAAATACTGGGTATGGTTCCCTGTGCTTTACAATAGTTCCTTATGGGTTATCTGTTTTATATGTAGTTGTGTATATATGTTACACTCCTGATTTATCCCCCCCACTTCTCCCTTTGATAATCAAAAGTTTGTTTTCTGAAATATGATTTTTTACACTGTGAATTTTTGTGCAAGGCCTCAAGTTGTGGTTGAGATGCCAGGGAATAGTTGAGAAAGATGAAAAAGAAAACCTTGTACTCAACCTGTGGTACAGCACTGATGTCCTGCCCACCGCAGAGGGATGGGGGCTGAAAGACCCCGTCAGGACGGCCATCTGAAATTTTTAAATCCTCCACTCCTTGTTTCCTTAAAATCAGATATAACCAATTATTTTTCTTTTGGCAGTCACACTTCAGAAAAGTAGGGGGATTTTGTTTTGAGTTTTTTCCCCAGCAATAATGAATAATTTTGTTTAATCTTTTTTCAAAACAATTAATTTACTAAAGCTGGTTTTTGCAACTACTGCTTTGATTCCAAATCTCCTTCAAAATACAGTTATCAGAGATGAAAAGTAATCATTGATCTATTTCTGTTCATAATAAAGCCAGAAAGCTTTTGTACCATGTAAAATTTTTAATCAAAAATAAGTTCTAATTGCACATGCAATAGTTAGTCTCCAGAGCCAGAGCTGTGCCTTATTATGACCCTCAAGTCTTTTTGCAAAACAGTCACCCTCTGGACATTCATTCATTCATTTGTTTCCCTGTTATCAAGCTATTTCTTTTCCTCCTTAAGTCTCTGAGTATATTATTTTGCATTTGTCCCCAGTGACTATCATCTTACTTTGATGATCTATTCCGCTAATTTCTTAATGTTATTTTAAAATTAGATTCTCGTTCTCTGAGGTGTTTGCAGTCCCACACACTTCAATGGCATCAACAGATTTAATGATCGTAATCTCTAGTCCCTCATGGATCATGAATAAAATTATTAAATGATGTCAGTGATAAGCCTTTTTATGACATCATAAAATAATGCCACCCTCTCAGCTGTTTGCCCAAATATTATTGATATTCTTTGAATTCAATCCTCTAAGCAGTTATAAATCTTCTTTATATTTCTTTATGTCATATATTTCTAGCTTATTGGCCTTTCATCTCTAATTTTATATATAAAATATTGAATTATTTTGTTTATAGCAATAATATTTAGTGGGGCAATCTCTCCCATCCTTAGGTTTATAATTTTGAATTACTGGTTCTTGAAAAATTACATGTCTGCATAATATCTCACATTTATTAGGAAGCTAAGGCAAACTTAGATTGTTGATGAAGAGGAGTTCTTAGTTATAAACCTGGAATCGTGTCTGGTTTTATATTCTGAGGGCCTAACACAGTTCCTGCCACATACTGGGTACCCAGTAAATATATGCTTAACTACTATGACAAACCTAGACAGCATATTAAAAAGCAGAGACATCACTTTGCCAACAAAGGTCTGTCTAGTCAAGGCTATGGTTTTTCCCGTGGTCATGTATGGATGTGAGAGTTGGACTGTGAGGAAGGCTGATCACCGAAGAATTGATGCTTTTGAACTGTGGTGTTGGAGAAGACTCTTGAGAGTCCCTTGGACTGCAAGGAGATCCAACCAGTCCATTCTAAAGGAGATCAATCCAGGGTGTTCATTGGAAGGACTGATGCTAAAGCTGAAACTGCAATACTTTGGCCACCTCATGCGACGAGTTGACTCACTGGAAGACTCTGATGCTGGGAAAGGTTGGGGGCGGGAGAAGGGGACGACAGAGAATGAGATGGCTGGATGGCATCACCGCCTCTGTGGATATGAGTTTGAGTGCACTCCGGGAGTTGGTGATGGACAGGGAGGCCTGGCGTGCTGTGATTCATGGGGTCGCGGAGAGTTGGACACGACTGAGCGACTGAACTGACTGACTGACTATTGAGTGAATGAATAACCCAAGATGTGCCAGCTGTTTTTGCCTATGTTCCTTTTCTTTCATAAGATGTATTTGACTCCATCTTTGATCCTCTTATTTCTCCCCTAGTATATTTAATCAAATATCTCCTCAATGGCATACACTCTCTGGGTTAAAACAAAGATTCATTTGGGGGTAACCTTTTGAATCTTAGTCTAGAAAGCTAACTACAGATGCTCACCAGGCTGGTTCTGTGGATAAATGCTCTGCACGGTGGGGTAGCTGGATTCAATTATTGTTCCCAGTTGGTGGTATCAGGACCCACCTGTGCACAGGGAGTGACTGTGACTTTATGTGTAGGCCTGAGACTTTTGTCGCCTGGAGGAGTCTGCTTAGTCCATGAAACAGTTTTAAGTAGATCTGAAGGGAACACTGTTTCTTTCTGTGTCATCAAAAGCAGTGGAAGGACATGAGTTTTCCAAAAAGAGAATGAAAAGGGAGGCACCTCTGTGTCGATGTTGAATCTGGTTTCAGTTAAGTCGGAAGTCTTTGTCATTGCTTTAGGCTGTTATTTCCAGATTTATTCACTAATCCTGATTTTACGTGGAATCAAGGACTTCTGTGATGTCAAGATGTTTGATCTTACAGAAAGCTATAATTTGTTCAGATGGTATATCTGAAGCCATTCCCTAGTGTTTCCTCAGCTGTGTCTGAAGGCACTACTTAGCCTCCCCGCTGACACATGAGACTGAATATCGATCCTAGATGTGCTTAACCATCTTTCTGAAATGGCATGGTAGCTGTGCACCTCAATTTTAAACAGAATTATTGAGGTCACAGTAGAGATGACAGAACCTATGACATAGATCGGTGATGTGTACGATGCTACTAACTAAAGATTATCATTGAGTAGATCTTTTCTTTCTTCCAAATGCTTGACTTTCTGACTTGAGGAAAGATCTTCCTTATCCATCAGATAGTACTAAAGCCAAAGATGTGCCTCTGAAGATTGATTCATGCATGGTGCCCCCTATAGTTCCAAAGAAATTTTGCTGCCTTTTGTCTTCATTCCTATGTACCTGTTAGGAAAGGTTGTAGGCTTTTCTATGTCCTATGACCCTGGTAAGATGCATGTCATTGTAAGCATGTTCTTCAATGTGCACTCTGTTCAAGACGTACACTGAGCACTTCAGTCAAGTGGTTCTATCAGATTCTGTCTCTGAATCCTTTCATTTTATGGAGAAGAGAGTAAATAAGCTAACAGTGTTCACACAGTTACTATCTCACCATCATGATTTTAGCCAGGTCTATTGACTCCACACTGTACTCTTCACTACCACACTGTTTCCCAGGGTGCTTTAGACATACAACAAAAAGAAGTAAGAGAGAATTTATAGTCAGTCTCTGGTCTTACCAAAATCCAGAAAATGGTGTGCATTACTCTATAATCCTAACATAATTCTGGTCTCGGAAATAGTGACTGTCTAGTGAGAGTTGGACATGACTGAGCAACTGAACTGAACTGAACTGAGTAAGTGACTATATTAGGATTTATTTCCTGAACTAGTTCAGTGATTATTGTGATTTTTTCCCTAAGCTGGTATGCATTCTTCCCTCTTTGAAGAAAGTTTTAGAGATATGACCATTTAAGACAAGTTCTTAAGACTTCCCTGGTGGTCCAGGTCGACCTTGCAGTGCAGGGGGTGCAGATTCAATCCCTTGTGGGGAACTAAGAGCCCACATGCACTGCAATGAAAGATCCCACATGAGCATCAAAGATCCCGCATGCTACAGCTAAGACCTGATGCAGCCAAATAAATAAATATAAGTAAATAAAAATAAAACAAGTTCTCATCACTGTTCTGTAAATGAAAGCAAGGGTCTACGTTAACGAACACCGTAGCACCATAGCGTCAAGCCCTCCAACATCTGGAAGAGGTGTTAATCCTGCAGATATGATTACACTTACATGGTACAGAGTAACAGTGTCACCCCCATAGCATTGCTTCCTGCATGTGCCCTCAGCCTGATGTGAACTGCCTGGAAGGCCTGGCTGAGGCATACACTGGTTGTCATTGCTCTCAGTAGCTATTGTTTTTCCGTCATTTAATGTGCCTTCCAGTGATAGATGGAGGGCTTCCCAGGTTTCACTAGTGGTAAAGAACCTGCCTATCAGTGCAGGAGACATAGAGATGCAGGTTTGATCCCTGGGTCTTGAAGATCCCCTGGAGAAGGGAATGGCAACCCACTCCAGTATTCTTGCCTGGAGAATCCCATGGACAGAGGAGGCTGGCGGGCTACAGTCCCTAGGGTTGCAAAGAATTGGACATGACTAAAGCGATCACTGACTCAATGGACATAAGTTTGAGTGAACTCCGGGAGTTGGTGATGGACAGGGAGGCCTGGCGTGCTGTGATTCATGGGGTCGCAAAGAGTTGGTCACGACTGAGCGACTGAACTGAACTGAACTGAAAGCGACTTAGCATGCACACAAAGACCAGTGATGGAAGTCGTGTATTTTGAGCTCATTTTGTATCAGGATGTGTGTTGGGATGCCAGGAATCTAGGCTCAATGGATAGTAGTGATGCTGGTGGTAATAGTGGTTTTGAGGTAAGTGACCCCAAGGCTTTGGCCGATGAAAACTCAGGATATGAGGAGAAGTTAAGAAATGAATGAAGGGACGTCCCTGGTGTGCAGTGGATAAGAATCCACCTGCCAATGCAGAGGACACAATCCCTGCTCTGGGAAGATCCCACATGCTTTGGAACACCTAAGCCTGTGCACAACTACTGAGCCCTTGCTCTAGAACCCGTGTTCCAGAACAAAACAAGCCACTGCAATGAGAAGCCCCCTCACCACAGCAGAGTAGCCCCCACTCACTGCAACTAGAGAAAACCCAAGTGCAGCAGCAAAAACCCAGTGCAGCCAAAATTTTAAATTAATTAATTAATTTTTTAAAAAGAGAAATGTATAAGATACAGACTCAGGTCAAGCTGGAAACCCAAATTCACTCTTGCATAGTTTATGTGTTTCTCTCATAATCCCCAGGATGATTTACATACATGATGTGCGTGCATCATTAAATTTTCCTCTAGAAGACATGATAACCAAGCAGCAAAAATTGCTTTTCCTGTGGAATTAAGCCTCAATTTAATATTATTCCATACATATGTCAGATGGGGCTTCCCAGGTGGTGCAGTGGTAAACAATCCACCTGCGACTACAGGAGATGCAAGAGACTCAAGTTTGATCCCTGGGTTGGGAAGATCCCCTGGAGGAAGAAATGGCAAGCCACTCCAGTATTCTTGCCTGGAAAATCCCATTGTCAGAGGAGCCTGGCGGCCTATAGTCCATGGAGTTGCAAAGAGTCGGACACGAATGAGCACCACCACCACCCTCAGATATCCTACTTAACAAATGTTAATGAAAATTTATAAATTAACTTTTAAAAACTAAAATCGTATACTTATTCCCTTTAATTACATTTTGAAATCAGGCACATGTACTCATACCCTGAGCTCCAAGCTGACCTTTTGTTTCTTAAGCAGCAAGCACAACTTTACCTGAGTACTCAGCCATAGAGTGAACAGTTTTGGTCAGTTTTGATTATGCCAATAAAATGTTTTTAACAATATGAAAATATTTATAAATTATATATATATCTATGGGTGTTTGTTTAGAGGTATTTATACATATCATATGGGCTTCCCTGGTAGCTCAGCTAGTAAAGAATCAGCCTGCAATACAGGAGACCCCAGTTCATTTCCTGGGTCCGGAATATCACCTGCAGAAGGGATAGGCTATCCACTCCAGTATTCTTGCCTGGAGAATCCCCATGGACAGAAGAGCCTGGTGGGCTACCGTCCGTGGGACTGCAACCAGTCGGACATGGCTGGGCGACTAAGTACAGCATACATATAATATACATATATATTCAGACATGATAATTTGTATGAAATGAGTTGTTTGTTTATGTTCAGGTCTTTGTAGATAGTATTTCACAGCACAGACTCAGATGTACTTAGCTGAGAGGTTGAGCCTTGAAATCAGTTCTGAAATCTCACTCTCAGCAGGAGGCCACACATCATCCAGACTGAGCTTAATAGACTCGTGTGGAAGAGAGGGCAAGAAAAATGATACCTTATCTGTTTTTATCGTGTGTTTTTCTTTTCCCTTTTAGGGAGAATAGACTGAATTTTCAATGACTAAGATGATTTGGAAATTCATTTTTCAGAACAAGCATGTTTCCTATTGTCTAATAAGCACAGTTTTAAAATATTTAAAATACTTCCATGAATCTATGTAAAATAGTCTATGAATCTTTATAATTAAAGCCAGGTTAGTCAGTCAGTCAATCAGTTAGTTCAGACACTCAGTCATGTCCGACTCTTCGAGACCCCATGGACCACAGCATGCCAGGCCTCCCTGTCCATCACCAACTCCCAGAGTTCACTCAAACTCATCTCCATTGAGTCGGTGATGCCATCCAACCATCTCATCCTCTGTTGCCTCTTCTCCTCCTCCCTTCAATCTTTCCCAGCATCAGGGTCTTTTCAAATGAGTCAGCTCTTCACATCAGGTGGCCAAAGTATTGCAGTTTCAGCTTTAGCATCAGTCCTTCCAAGGAACACCCAGGACTGATCTCCTTTAGAATGGACTGGTTGGATCTCCATGCAGTCCAAGGGACTCTCAAGAGTCTTCTCCAGCACCACAGTTCAAAAGCATCGATTCTTCGGCAATCAGCTTTCTTCACAGTCCAACTCTCACATCCATACATGACCACTGGAAAAACCAGAGCCTTGACTAGACGGACCTTGGTTGGCAAAGTAATGTCTCTGCTTTTTAATATGCCTTCTAGGTTGGTCATAACTTTTCTTCCAAAGAATAAGTGTCTTTTAATTTCCTGGCTACAGTCACCATCCACAGTGATTTTGGAGCCCCCCAAAATAAACTGTTTCCACTGTTTCCCCATCTATTTCCCATGAAGAGATAGGAACGGATGCCATTTAGTTTTCTGAATGTTGAGCTTTCAGCCAACTTTTTCACTCTCCTCTTTCATTTTCATCCAGAGGCTCTTTAGTTCTTCTTCACTCTCTGCCATAAGGGTGGTGTTATCTGCATATCTGAGGTTATTGATATTTCTCCCGGCAATCTTGATTCCAGCTTGTGCTTCCTCCAGCCCAGCGTTTCTCATGATGTACTCTGCATATAAGTTAAATAAGTAAGAGTGACAATATACAGCCTTGACGTACTCCTTTTCCTATTTGGAACCAGTCTGTTGTTCCATGTCCAGTTCTAAATATTGCTTCCTGACCTGCATACAGATTTCTCAAGAGGCAGGTCGGGTGGTCTGGTATTCCCATCTCTTTCAGAATTTTCCACAGTTTATTGTGATCCACACAGTCAAAGGCTTTGGCATAATCAATGAAGCAGAAGTAGATGTTTTTCTGGAACTCTCTTGCTTTCTCCATGATCCAGCAGATGTTGGCAATTTGATCTCTGGTTCCTCTGCCTTTTCTAAAACCAGCTTGAACATTTGGAATTTCAAAGTTCATATATTGTTGAAGCCTGGCTTGGAGAATTTTGAGCATGACTTTACTAGCGTGTGAGATGAGTGCAATTGTGTGGTAGTTTGAGCATTCTTTGGCATTGCCTTTCTTTGGGATTGGAATGAAGACTGACCTTTTCCAGTCCTGTGGCCACTGCTGAGTTTTCCAAATTTGCTGGCATATTGAGTGCAGCACTTTCACAGCATCATCTTTCAGGATTTGAAATAGCTCAACTGGAATTCCATCACCTCCACTAGCTTTGTTTGTAGTGATGCTGTCTAAGGCCCACTTGACTTCACATTCCAAGATGTCTGGCTGTAGGTGAGTGATCACGCCATCGTGATTATCTTGATCGTGAAGATCTTTTCTGTACAGTTCTTCTGTGTTTTCTTGCCACCTCTTCTTAATATCTTCTGCTCCTGTTAGGTCCATACCATTTCTGTCCTTTATTGAGCCCATCTTTGCATGAAATGTTCCCTTGATAGCTCAAATATTCTTGAAGAGATCTCTAGTCTTTCCCATTCTGATGTTTTCCTCTATTTCTTTGCACCGATCACTGAGGAAGGCTTTCATATCTCTCCTTGCTATTCTTTGGAACTCTGCATTCAGATGCTTATATCTTTCCTTTCTTCCTTTGCTTTTCGCTTCTCTTCTTTTCACAGCTATTTGTAAGGCATCCTCAGACAGCCATTTTGCTTTTTTGCATTTCTTTTCCATGGGGATGGTCTTGATCCCTGTCTCCTATATAATGTCATGAACCTCCATCCATCATTCTTCAGGCACTCTGTCTATCAGATCTAGTCCCATAAATCTATTTCTCACTTCCACTGTATAATCATAAGGGATTTGATTTGGGTCATACCTGAATGGTCTATTGGTTTTCCCTACTTTCTTCAATTTAAGTCTGAATTTGGCAATAAGGAGTTCATGATCTGAGCCACAGTCAGCTCCCGGTCTTGTTTTTGCTGACTGTATAGAGCTTCTCCATCTTTGGCTGAAAAGAATATAATCAATCTGATTTTGGTGTTGGCCATCTTGTGATGTCCATGTGTAGAGTCTTCTCTTGTGTTGTTGGAAGAGGGTGTTTGCTATGACCAGTGCGTTCTCTTGGCAAAACTCTATTAGCCTTTGCCCTCTTTCATTCTGTATTCCATGGTCAAATTCACCTGTTACGCCAGATGTTTCTTGACTTCCTACTTTTGCATTCCAGTCCCCTATAATGAAAAGGACGTCTTTTTCGGGTGTTAATTCTAAAAGGTCTTGTAGGTCTTCATAGAACCGTTCAACTTCAGCTTCTTCAGCATTACTGGTCGGGGCATAGACTTGGATTACTGTGATATTGAATGGTTTGCCTTGGAAATGAACCAGGTACATTATATAAATGTTAATGTGAGCTTTGCAATGTATCCCCATGCTCCCTTACTCTTCAAACCTTATATTTGTAAAGCATTTTATTGATGTTAATTTCACATACATTATCTTATTCGTCCTCATAATAATTGCCTGTGGCGTAAATATCATTTCTATGATTTTGTAGGTGAGGTGGGCTTAGAGAAGTTACTTTGCCCAAGGTCACACATGTCCAGGCCCAGAGTTTCCCCACTGCCAGGGAGAGAGACAGTGTGCTTGTTGCCTCTCTGTGATTATTTTTTGTATTATTATGAAACAGCATAAATGAATCAATCAGACTTAGGAAGGGAACATCTCATCCTGTTACAAGATTAAAAAAAGGTTCCTGTGTGGGTTCATTAGGAGGATTCTGCTCCAAGGTGCTTGAAAGGCCATCATGTCTGGAAATACATGGCATTTTGTCCCTCTTGGAGTCCACCTCTCTTACCTGCCATCTCCATGGGCTTGCAGAACTTGGCCAGGGAAAAGGAGAGCAGTATAACAAATGTCATGCGTGTCCTTAACTCTCACACAGTTATACAGAATGATTTTAATTCTTCAAAACAATAAATAGAACTTGTTAAAAATTAGTATCTCAAAACTCAATACAGATCTATATTACAGTAATTTTACAGGCTATTTTACAAAAGAAAAATACTCTGATATTTTATTAGAAAATAGTGAAAATGTTTAAAGCATGTGATAAATTATGTTTGTCATTTTGAACTTATCTTTTATCCAGTGACTTCAATGTTGCATGACAAACACTGAAATTTTTTTTTTAAGTGTGAAAATGTTAAGCGGCAGTGTCCAGTTGGCTGCATGAAACCCCAATACCAATGTTGCAGTCAGGGTCTTGGGTTGAGATTTTTATAAAAAAAAAAAAAAAGTTTCTGTTATTAAGAATTTTTTAGGTACAAATATATTAGTTTTGTTTTATTCAATGCCTTTTTGTTTAAAAAGTATGTCTAGAAGAATATACTTACTCAAGTATATTGAGGTATTTATGGCTTTTTCTTAGCAGAATATTTGGAAATTTTCTACCTCCAATTCCTATTGACATTTTTTCCACAACTGTATGGCATTTTTACTTGTGGTAGAAAAAAAAATGTGTATGCTGTAAGAGATACATAATCTAATGATGGCTTAGGTTTCTGTCATCTCTGTAAATATGGTTTTATCCAAAAGTATTTGATGTATTTTTTAAATCTGTGATTTGAATATATATTTTTAAAGTTTGCCCTGTGCAAAGGACAATATTTACATATGTGTTCTCTTCTCAAATGAAATTTGAATTTTTCCTAGATAGATCCACACACACATACACCTCATAAGGTATATAGAACAGAAGGTATATATGTTTGTGTATGCAATCCTCACAATAGTCCTATGAGGTAAGTACTATTATATGTATCATATATATTATATAGATATATTAGAACAGTGCTAGGCACATGTAAGTACTATATATGGGGTTGTCTTTGTTGCTATTGCTATTATTATTATATTATTAATATTTGAATATTGGGACACACTACCATTCTAATTGTGTCTTCACCTGTGAATTCATGTGATTGAGAAAATAACTAAAAATTCTCTTGTTTCTACTTCCTTCCATTTTTGCCAAAATAAGACATTTAATTAAGGTCATTAGATCATTATATTAAGTAATTAAGATCAGTAGATTTTTTTTTCCTATAGATTCTTTGAAATAATTTGTCATTCTAGTTCAGTTCAGTCACTCAGTTGTGTCCAATTCTTTGCAGCCCTATGGACTGCAGCATGCCAGGATACCCTGTCCATCACCACTTCCCAAAGCTTGCTGAAACTCATGTCCATCAAGTTGGTGATGCCATTCAACCATCTCATCCTCTGTCATCTCCTTCTCCTGCCTTCAATCTTTCCATATCAGGGTCTTTTCCAATGAGTCAGTTCTTTGCATCAGGTGGCCAGAGTATTGGAGCTTCAGCTTCAGCATCAGTCCATCCAGTGAACACCCAGGACTGATCTCCTTTAGAATGGACTGGTTGGATCTCCTTGCAGTCCAAGGGACTCTCAAGAGTCTTCTCCAACAACACAGTTCAAAAGCATCAATTCTTCGGCGTTCAGCTTTCTTTATGGTCCAACTCTCACATCCATATGTACTACTCGAAAAATCATAGCTTTGACTAAATGGACCTTTGTCGGCAAAGTGATGTCTCTGCTTTTTAATAAGTAAATAAGTCATTCTAAGTAAAAAGGAAATTTTTATGTTGTCTGTGATACATTTCACAGTTTATTGTGTTAAAGAAAGGTTTTGATTACTGTTTTTCATTTTGTACCGAGTCCTGCTGCTCAGAAGCTGGCAAAACCATTCAGTTGAAGCACAGTCAGCTTGAATCTTAAAGTTACGTAGCACCTTAGAGGCAGCCTTGTCCCACCTCCCTCTTCAGCCTAGAGTTTCATTTATACCTTCTCTGATGTGGGCATCTAGTTGCTGAGGACTTTCAATGATAGGGAGTTTACAACTTGTCAAAAAAAAATTATTCGTTGTTAGACAACTCTAGTCGTTTGAAAGCTCTTTCATACTTGTAATTGAAATTGAAGCTTCCCAGAAATTTCACCTGATTGCTCTTTGTTCTGTTTCCTGAAGCATATAAAACAGGACTGCTCCTTC
Source organism: Moschus berezovskii (assembly GCF_049115385.1). Lineage (NCBI taxonomy): Eukaryota > Metazoa > Chordata > Mammalia > Artiodactyla > Moschidae > Moschus > Moschus berezovskii. Next base: position 48,509,226 of record NC_142469.1, read on the forward strand.
TTCCAAATGACCATGCTTTGATAGTTTGAGGGTGGGTTTAATATCTTCCTTTAACCCTTTCCTCCAGGTTAAGCATTCCTTAGATGACACGTTTCCAAATACTTCTTCATCCTCATGCTGGACCCTATCTATCTTGTCAGTGTCCCTCTTGAGACATGGCACCCAGGATTTGAACATAGTTTTCTAAAAATGATTAGCTATCAAAGACTGCAGTGAAACTGTTTTTGCCTGTCTTTTGGACGTGTGCGTCTGTTTATACTGCCAAGGTTTGCGTTTGCTTTTTTTTAGTATTTGCGTCACAGTTTTGGCTTATATACAGAATGTCGTTATCAAAGATTCTCAGCATTTTTCTATGAGTCACAGCCAAACTTGGGTTTACATTTTTATGATTAGTTTATGAAACCTAAATGCTCAACTATACGGTTGCCTGTTCCATTTCATCTGGCTAGTATCAGTCTATTGCTCAACATGTCAAAACCATTAAAATTTTGATGCTGTCCATGTGTTAGCTTTCTCTCTTGACTGTGTGACATCTGAAAATTAAAATTTAACCTGCATTTCTTCTCCATCATCTTTCAATCACCGTGATAAGGGAAAGGAACCAAGTACTGAATCTTGCAGTACAATACCAGGTATCACCTTTCTGCTCAGTGTAAATCCACTACTGAACATTTTCTAGGAATAGTTGTTTTACATATTTGAATCCATATTACCAAACTCTAATGCAGATCCTGTTTCTCTGTCTTATCCATGTCAAAAATCTGAATGTACTCTACTATTTCTGAAGCTAGCAGTCAAGTTAATATCGAAAGAAAAATGAGATTGTTCTGTTCTAATGTGCTCATCGTGACCCATCTATCCTGGGGCTGTGATCATTACTGCTTTTTCTCTAGAGTTCACAATTGGTCTAACCTTTTCTGGATTTTTGCCATAATTTTCATAAGTTCACAAATCTGTGTTACAGAATGCACATTTGTCCTCATTTTTTTGGTCCAGTATTGGAAGGCATTAGTCATTTGACTCTCCCATTTCTGACATTTCTCACAGTCTTTCAGTAGCTGGGAAGGACAGTTATATGCATTCCAAGCATACGAGAGCAGGACAGAGGTGGATGGGTGCATCTGTGAAGGTGCTCTAGACCAGGAACTGTATCTTCAGAGGAAAAAGAAGTGAGGAGGAAGGCAGAGAAGGAAAGTGTCAGAGGATGAAAACTGAACAGGAACATCAGGTAAAGGAAGTGAGAAAGCTGCACAGCTGTTTGTCTTAGAGGATAATACGATGTTTAGAGCGGGAGAGTGGGTGGTCTTGGAAAGCTAAGGACACCAAAAGCCAAGATGGTAGCTGTATCCAAGGTTCCCTGACAACCTGTAATGGGCTATTTGAATGCATAATACCTTATGCATCATCTTTAAAGGCCCGTCTTCGTGGAATTTAGTTTTTACAATTTTGAACTCATTCTTCAGTTGTTCTGTTTTCTTTGTCTTCTTTTAATAGCACATTATCTTTTGCAGGTATTTGTACATACTTGTTCTTACTCAGCATACAGCCTTTACATTTCAGAGCCCCTCATTTTTGTCAACATCGCCTCCCCGTGCTGCCCCTGTGAGTGCCCATCAGTCTTTAGCAGATTTTGACAAGGTTTTTTGTTTCTGAACATTTTCTATGAGGCGTGACAATACAGACCTATTGGTGGAGTCCTACACAGTTTTTACAGCTTTGTGCGTCTCTTTCAGCTCCTTCAAGCCAGGGATAGGGACCCTATCTCCACAGTGGCGCTCTGTGCGGTGGAGGGGATGGTGGGCTCCTCCTTTTACATCCACGCCTTCTCAAGTGTGAGTCCTGAGAGAGTTTTTTCAGTAGCCATTATTTTGTTTACTTTCATAATTAATTATGACTATTGTTGGAGCTTAGTTTTTCAGTAGCTTCTGTCACCCTTAAACTATTTCCAGTTATAGATTCTTGGAATCATGGCCATCTTTTCACTAAACTCATTTTTGCAATGCACTTTCCTAACACATAGACCAGGTGTCCAAACCCACACATGCTAGTCCTTTCTGAGGACTGATTCTAATACCAGTGAAAGTGTTAGTTGCTTAGTCATGTCTGACTCTTTGCGACCCCATCGACTGTACCCCATCAGGCTCCTCTGTCCATGGAATTCTTCAGGCAAGGATACTGGAGTGGGTTGCCATTCCCTGCTCCAGGGGATCTTCCCAACCCAGGGATCGAACCCAGGTCACCCACATTGTGGGCAGATTCTTTACGTCTGAGCCACCAGGGAAGCCAATTCTAATACCAGGATGGCATTAATTTTTTTGTTACTCCCTATCACATTTATAGCCAGTTATGCTGACATAGCTAAGCAAAAAGTGCTTCTTCTCTCTTCTTATACATAAGATTATCAGTCAGGCACACCAAGAATTTGTCAACCATAGAATGCAAGTTTTAGTAGATGTTCAAAGGTTGAAGTTCCATGTCATTACTGCATCGTATCTTTCTTCCAGCTGTATAATCTCTATTAAGCAAGCATGGTCCACTCCTACCTTGTGGTTGGGAGGTATGTGGTCTCTTCCCATAATAGCATGGCTTCTGTTTGTTTTCATTTACCCTCACCCAGCTGTTTTCAACCACTAAAAAAAAAAAAAAACCCAAAACTTTACATTGTTTCATACTCCTTATTCTGTTATACAGTTTCTTGAGAATACAGCCTAACCTGTGTTCCAGATGGGTTTTAGTATCCCTGTTCTGGTTGGGTGAAATAAAACTTGGTGTTCTCTCCAAGTCTTTCACAAAAAACTCATGTCCATCGAGTCGGTGATGCCATCCAGCCATCTCATTCTCTGTCGTCCCCTTCTCCTCCCGCCCCCAATCCCTCCCAGCATCAGAGTCTTTTCCAGTGAGTCAATTCTTTGCATGAGGTGGCCAAAGTATTGGAGTTTCATTTTAGCCACATCCTAATGTGGAAAGTTGTATTTGTGCATCAGTTGGGAGTTTGCCCAGTCAAAATGTAGGTGAATGCAAAAGTGAAAAGAATTTTTTTTATTGTGGTCTTTTCTCTTGCAACTATCAGAACCAATATCATGGGTCCAATCCCTCCGAGTTCCACTCAGCCCTCTCTGGTTCTGCAGCCTTATGACAAGCCCTCTAACAAGCACTCCTGGGAGGCAGCAGCTGTGTCTCTTTCTGCACCTCTAGCCCCTACTATTGGAGAAGGCAATGGCAAGCCACTCCAGTACTCTTGCCTAGAAAATCCCATGGACAGAGGAGCCTGGTAGGCTGCAGTCCATGGGGTCGCTACTAGTCGGACACGACTGAACGACTTCACTTTCACTTTTCACTTTCACACATTGGAGAAGGAAATGGCAACCCACTCCAGTGTTCTTGCCTGGAGAATCCCAGGGACGGCGGAGCCTGGTCGGCTGCCGTCTATGGGGTCGCACAGAGTCGGACATGACTGAAGCGATTTAGCAGCAGCAGCAGCAGCAGCAGCCCCTACTATATAGCTATGGCATAGAGGTGCCCAATAAATGCTTGCTGAATTTAATTTGATCATCACAGGGACAGCACTTTGCAAGTGTGGTTCAAACAGTATAAATCCAACATGATAATTTTAAAATATCATCACTCCAAATACACGCCCCAGTGAGTGAGGTACTCCCAAATCTGGTTAATCATTGAAGTGACCTAAGAAGTATTTTTTTAAGGCCTTACTGAATCCATCTCCAGGAATGAGGTCTAGGTATTTGTATGTTAAAGCTCCCCAGGTGAATCTTATAATCAGCCAAGTTTAGGAACTCCAGCTTAATGTGTCTTGTGTATTTTTGTATTTTCCTGTATTTGTATTTTTGTGTTTTTTTCTGTATATTATTTTTGTATTATTTGTATTTTCTGTTTTTGTATGTTTCTGTATTTTCCAATATTGTATTTTTCTGGATGAACTTATTGTCTATTCTAATTACAGTAAAAATGAATCTCAGTTATGCACTATTAATTATATCTGAAGGATTTCCTTTGAACCAGTAGTTTATGTTTAGTTGGTGGAAGTGTATACAGATGCCTATGAAGAATAATATTAATGCCTTCCATGAAGAATTAGATTACCAGTGAAACCTGAAATGGGACTTAAACACATGGAAGCTGTTAGGTCCTCGGTATGCAAAGTCTTGTGAGCCAGCTCTGTGGAGAGCAGATTGGAGTATTAACTGGAAGTAGAATAGTCATTGGGAAAGAGAAATTAACTCTTTTTAGGGCCTGAGTAACTTTTAGAGATGTCCTCCTGGGTGCTTGTGTGTGTTCAGTTGCTCAGTTGTGTCTGACTCTTTGTGACCCTATGGACTGTAGCCCATCAGGCTCCTATATCCATGGGATTTCACAGGCAAGTATACTGGAGTGGGTTGCCATTTCTTACACCAGGGGATCTTCCTGACTTAGGGACTGAACCACATCTCCTTCATTGGCAGGCGAGTTCTGTACCACTGAGCCACCAGTGAAGCCCTCCTGAGTGCTGTTTTGCCCTAATCTGAATTACCCTTCATTGTGGGATTAAATGGGCTTCCCGGGAGGTGCTAGTGGTAAAGAACCCACCTGCCAATGCAGGAGGGCATGCAACCTACTCAAGTATTCTTGCCTGGAGAATCCCATGGACAGAAGAGCATGGCAGGCTACAGTTCATGGGGTTGCAAAGAGTCTGACATGACTGAAGCAACTTGGCATCCACGCATGTAGGATTAAATACCATACCCCACCAGGCTCCTCTGTCCATTAAATTCTCCAGGCAAGAATACTATAGTGGGTTGCAATTTCTTTCCCTAGGGGATCTTCCCAACCCAGAGAGTGAACCCAGGTCTCCTGCATTGCAGGCAGATTCTTTACCATCTGAGCCACCAGGGAAGCCCATTAAATGCCATATAAGTCAGCATCAAATATTCAGTGGAGCCTGACTGAATAAAACTTATAGACTAACAGACTATGCATGGCAATCAGAGAAATGCAGAATGTAGAACACTGTAGAGCATAGCTTGGTCCTTTCAAAATGGCAGTATCGTAGGGGGAGAAAGAAGTTTAAAGTGTCATAACAGATGAATGCAGTGTGGACTTATTACAGTTTCGGGGATGGGGGGTGGATGTTGAAAGGCTAAAAAAGAAATTTTGGAGCCAGTTGGGAAAATTTACAGGTAGACTAGATATTACATAAAAGGAGAGTATTACTGTTAACTTTCTGAGCTCTGATAACAGAGTTCTGGCTGTGTAGGAAAATGTTCTTATCTTAGGAGATACTTCTCAAAACAAGGGTAAAGCATCCTACAACTCGTGGTGCATCCATGTCCTGCCAGCTCAGAGCCAATTGTTAAATATTTTAAGAATTTTGTGGTTCTGCAACCCTTGGTAGCTTGAAATCCACCATGATGGTTGTATGCAAACCACAAAATCTACAAGTAGGGCTTTTTTCTCCTCTAGAAAGTTAATTTCTCCTCTGGAGAGTAATTAAGCAGCTTACCACTGCTTACAGCTTACTTTCAAATGATTCAGAAAACACATGTACAAGTAGATAGGACAAACATAGCAAAGTATTAATGATTGTTGAGTCTAGGTAGAGAATATGTGTTCTGCTAGTCCACGAGTCACAGACTTCCTGTAAAGGCCAAAGTGTAAATATTTTAGGCTTTGCAATTCATAGTCTCTGTGGCAGCTGTTCAACTCTGCATCTCTGCCGTTACAGCACAGAAGCAACCATAGACAATACTTAAATGAATGGGCATGTTATGTTCCAGTAGAACTTAATTTATAAAAACAGGGAAGCCACATTTGGTCTGAGGCTCAGTTCAGTCGCTCAGTCGTGTCCGACCCTTTGCAACCCCATGGACTGCAGCACGCCAGGCTTCCCTGTCCATCACCAACTCCTGGAGCTTGCTCAAACTCATGTCCATCGAGTCAGTGATGCCATCTAACCATCTCATCCTCTGTCATCCCCTTCTCTCCCTGCCTTCAATCTTTCCCAGCATCAGGGTCTTTTCCAGTGAGTCAGTTCTTCGCATCAGGTGGCCAAAGTATTGGAGCTTCAGCTTCAGCATCAGTCCTTCTGATCTGAGCCTCTGGTCTGAGGCTATAGGTTGCCAACTCCTGTGCTAGTCTTTCAACTTTTATGTACTTTTAAAATATTCAGGGGACTTCCCTGGTGGTCCCATAGTTAAGATATCACACTTCCACTGCAGGGGCCAAAACTTCAGTCCCTGGTTAGGGAACAGATCCTGCATGCCTTGCAGCACAGCCAAAAAATAGAAAAGAAAAATAAAAAATATTTGATAATAAAATTTGTTTAATAAAATTCTTAGGTTGGTTTTCAGAGCACACACACACCCCCAACCCCGGTTCCCCTAACACCTACTAATGAAAATAAGAGGTATGTCCTAATCTTTAAGCTGGTCTGATCCAAGTTCAACTACCTGTGAGGTTGTTATGCATTAACCTAAAATAGACTTGATCTTGGTGGCTGGAGTAGCTTTCTTGGCAGTGCAAAAGGCTTGAGGAGGAAGAAGAATTAAGTCATTATGAATATCTGTAGTGTTTTAGACACTGTCAAGCACTCTGTACTGTCTCATGTAGTACCCACCAGCAGTCCTACAAGTGAAATGAGTGAAAGTCACTCAGTCGTGTCTAACTCTTTGTGACCCCATAGACTATACAGTCCATGGAATTCTCCAGGCCAGAATACCGGAGTGGGTAGCCTTTCCCATCTCCAGGGGATCTTCCCGACCCAGGGATCAAACCCAGATCTCCTGCATTGCCGGTGGATTCTTTACCAACTGAGCTATCAGGGAAGACCTCATCAGATTCAAGTAGGTTCCCTAAGTAATGATGAACCAGGGAAAGGGAAGAAACAAGGAAAGGGAAGGAACAGGCTGAGAAAGAGCTAGATAGATAAAGGACTTCTCTGCCTCATGAAAGAGCTTGGACTTCTTTTTTTTTCTTAGAGCTCTTGGAAGGCAGTGGAGGGTTTTAAGCAAGATCACATTTGCATGTTATAAAGTGCTCCTTGGTAGCGTGAAGGATGGAGTCCAGAGGGAAAGAGCTGGTAGTGGGAAGACTCTTCAGGAGGTGATTGCAAAAATAACCCAGGCGAAGTTTGATGCTAGCCTGAACTAATGTGGCAATGAGAGTGAAGAGTTAGATGATAGTATGAGGGCTCTGTGTGAGCTGGAATGGCCGGGACTCAGTGAGTGTATCAGTCAAGGTGGCTGACAGTCTCTTCAGACAGCAGACATGTTTCTTGCCCACACGACGTTCTGCTCTGGTTGGAGAGGCTCCATGGTGCTTACTGTGATCACTCCGGTCCAACCTGAGGAACTTCTCCAATGAGACCAGTTGATGTACCAGAGGGAAAGCTCTGGTGGGACGCCCATGGATGGCTAAGTGCTACAGCCCAGAAGTGACACGCACCATTCACGTCTCATGGACTAGAACTTGTCAGTGGGCCTCACCCAACCAGGGGGTGTGCACAAAGTTCAGCCATGGGTGAGCCATGGTGCCTGAATGGATGAAGGAGAACTCCCAAGTATCTGGTTTAGGGAGTGAGGCAGACGTTAGAGGTTTTCACTGAGAAAGAAAAAATGGAATGGGGCAAGGAGAAGTGGACTGGCCAAATCATTGTAACTCTTCTTCAGCTCTGGAGTGTAACTATCGTATTGGTCCTTTCTGGTTGTCAAGGAGAGGGATTGGAAATCAGCTCCATTTGTGAGCAAGAGTTGACCTTATGCTTTACAAAAGGCATTTTAATTCATTTGCCCGAGTCTTACAGCTTTAATAATGTAGTGTTCAGATCTACTGTGTGTCTTTCTTGCATTTTCATGCGAACTATTGTGTCAACATACGGTGTAAAAATATTAGTTATTAATAGGATGTTAATGAAGTCTTCCTCACCTTAGAATATCAGGCTGCTGAATTCAAAATGCCAGAGATGTTAATGCCCTTCCACCTTCCTCACGTCCACCCCCTAGCAGGGCTCAGTTCAAGCTATCACAGGGTGGCAGTTGGGGAGGAGGTGTAATTAGGCTTCTTGGATCCTATTGTTCTGCTCTGGAGGGCTGACACCTAGCAGCCTTAGGCAATGTTAGTGCCTCCGAATCATTGGGGAGTGATGTCCTCTTTAACCTCAAAAGCAGAAACAGTGAATCTGTTGTTTCTCCCCTTCTTTGTTTTCCAGCTCCCCTCCCCAGTTTAATTGTGGTACCTTAAAAACTGACTTTTTCTGTGCATTTGTTTCTTAACAGTTGCGAGAAACAATCAAAGCTGGCAAAGGTGTGACTTCAGCTATTGACCTGTGTTGTTACCATGGAAACAAAGCATTGGAGGCCCTGGAGAGCTTTCCTCCCTCGGAGGCCAGAACTGCTTTAGAAAACATTGTGTTTGCTGTGATGAGATTTTCCTGACACCAAATTAAAAAGACTGTTTCGTTGGCTGAAAAAATTGGGGAAGGAGGTGATTGGGAGAGCTTTCATGATGAAATATCTAAATGTATTAATGACTTCAACAACATATACATTTTTTTCTTCTTCTTTTAATCACACTGCTAAATGAATACTGCCTTCTTTTTGGAACTGCTGCAAACAAAATTAGAAGAAAAAAGGTCAAGCAGTTTTCAGTTGTCATGCCAGAAGCACACTTGAGGCTTCAGTAACAGAAATAATTAATGAGATTCGCTTCTGTGACCTCAGCAAATGGACAGGAAATAAGTCCTTATTGATTGGACCGCGCCAGGGATGGCGCCAGGGCGGTGGCCTGTGGTTTTCCTTCTAGAGAGGACAGGGCAAGCTGGGAGCTGCAGGTGTCAAGAGAAACACTATCAGTGCCGGCCAGGGAGGACTGTCAAATGACAATTTGTGACCAATTTGTCATAATGGAGGGTAGTCTAATGATTAAGAAAAAAATATGCTTTGTCTTCTTGCAACTATGTCTTTGTATTTATAGATACAGTCTGGATATACTTTTTGCTTCTTGGTTTTTGTAAGATTTGGGGAAGGAGGGTGGAAATTGTTGAAAAAATAATGCCAAATATTTGAAGTAGGAGATTAAAATGTTGTCAAATATTAACTTGGTTATAGTAGAAATTGCCTGTTTTTCTTTCTGGACCAAATTTTTTTTCAAGTGCATTTCAAAGATCCAAACTTGTTTTTTTCTTTTAAGCTGAACAGGATGCTTTTTTTTGTTCTTTTTTTTTAAAGTAAATGTATTCATTTGTAATACTTTGGTGTAAAGAATAGCCTTAATTTTTACAAGCATCAGATATATAGTTGTTCTGGGGAATTCATTGGTGAGTTTTGTTTGTTTGTTTGTTTGTTTGTTTGTTTTTAACCTCAGAATGTCAGATTTTGGTCTTGAACCACAGACTTCCAATTACAGAAAGAATATAAGCAGTCTCACAGGCCTGCAATCGGACGCTGTCTCTATGTGGTTCATAGGAGATGATTTTTGCGGTTTGGATGCAGGCAATATGAGACCACCGTTGACAAGAAGGCTGAGTTTACATAAATGATCTAGGTTGAGACTCAGCCACCTTTCTTCCTTATGTGGTGTAATTACAGCCCTATCTGGAGACATCGAACACAGCAAACAGATTTTATTACCTACTTCACTCAAACACTGTAAGTGAAGTCACTTTAGTTAAACTCCTCCAAAAGTTACAGAATCGTTTTAGCAGGACCCAGCATGTGGCATGCAATGAAGAGAAAATGTAAGTTACAGAGGTTAAGGTATTGCATTATGAAATATCTTTAAGCATACTTGAAACATTGTAACTGTGCAGTTTATGCTACTATAATTTGAAGGCCTATGGATTTAGCTGAAGAGAACACAGCACTCTTCTGTTTGAAATGTCTTTTCTCACAGAAATTGGCTTAATTAGTAACTAGGGTTAGATGCTTTAGATCAGACTAGGTTTTAATCATTAACTTCCACAAAGGAGGAGGCTTGCTTTGTGTTCTCTGGCTGTGCAGGAACTTCAGCAAGCTGTAGGTTTTATCAAACAGATGGTCAGGCACCAGGGAACACAGCACAGCATTCTAGGGCTCTTCTAGGTCTGCTTGAGCACCAGGTTTCCCATGTGACCTTGAACAAGGCACTTCCCTCCGAGCCTCTGTTTCCACATTTGTAAAGGTTAAACGGAAATACATGAAGTCCCCTCCACCTTTGCTTTATTGTCGAAAAGTTTCCCATTTCTGACTCTCTAGATAACAGAGATGCTATGTGAGATTCAGGGAAGAGAGAAGGTGAAACCCAAAGAGAGGTGATGAAGGAGTGCGTGAAACTTAATGGCTGACTTCTCGCTCAGCTGCCCCACAGGTGACCGAAAGAATTCCTAGCTCTCCAGTTGTGTGACTTACAATCTTGAACTCGTTTCAGCACCCGCCTTTCTGCTTTCTTTGGTACATTTCCTACCTCCCTCTCATCTTCCCAGAAGCCCTGCCAGCCTCTGTTCCCTCTCCTGTACCTCGTGTCCTGGCTCCCTGGAAGCAGCAGCTCTGCCCTCACTGTAGAGTGACAGCTCTGCCTTTGTTAAACCTCCTATGCTGGCTTAGTCACTCTAAAGTATTAAACACTGATGGTCTTCTCCACTCACCTTCTTCAGGGATATTTATTTATTCATCCACCCTAAACCCTTGTAACTTTGGACAATCTCTAGGGAGAAATTTGGGCACAGCGAGACACATTTAATTACACTTTTTTGGCCTAGTGCCAGGGGGCTGTCAGGCAGAGTTAGTGACTTTAGTATGCCACCTCCTTCCCCCTCTGCATCACCGTCCAGTCTCTTGCTAGAGGGAAGAATTCATTCATTAGCCACCGCCCTGTTCCTTCCACCTGGACTTGCAAACCTCACTCACTTCAGCCCCTGAGCCACCTGACTTCTGCCTCCCTGTCGGTCTTTTCTTCAGGCTTAGTGAGGGCTCTGCAGGCATGCCAGGCGCTCTGCTGAAGGCCTTAACAGCGCTATCTTATTTGAATCCCATAGCTGCTCTCTGGGGCTAAGATGTATCCCCCATTTATAGATGCAGGAGCCAGCAGAGAGGACCACCTCTGCCTGACTGGCTTGCCTTCACACTCCCCTCCCCACGTCTTTCCAGACAGCACCTTTTTCTCTGTTTCTTTGCTTCTCTTTCCAGATAAGATTCTGCTGCTGCTGCTAAATCGCTTCAGTCATGTCCGACTCTGTGCGACCCCATAGACGGCAGCCGACCAGGCTCCGCCGTCCCTGGGATTCTCCAGGCAAGAACACTGGAGTGGGTTGCCATTCCCTTCTCCAGGAGATCTTCCCGACCCAGGCATTGAACCCAGGTCTCCCACATTGTGGGCAGACGCTTTACCGTCTGAGCCACCAGGGAAGTCTAGATAAGACTCTGCTCCTTTCCAAAGGTGCTTCCCAGGTGGCACAGTGGTAAAGAATCCACCCGCCAGTGCAGAAGACGCAAAAGACACAGAGACCTGGGTTCGACCCCTGAGTCGGGAAGATCCCCTGGAGGAGGAAATGGGCACGCCACACCCGTATTCTTGCTTGGAGAATTCTATGGACAGAGGAGCCTGGTGGGACACAGTCCATGGGGTTGCAAAGAGTCAAACATGACCGAGTACGCACGCATCTATTCACAGTCTTTCCAGAGATCCTCAGCCTGCAGCCTCCTGTCTCCTGTCTCTGGTTTTGAGTCTTGGGTTTCCTCTGCTGGCTATGAATGTGCTCGGTTCTCCCTTAAATGAAATTGCCCTCACTTCCCCTGTTTATCCTTCCACCTGCACTCTTCTTCCTCCCAGAATTAGCAGTACACCTTCTTACAAGCTACTATAACCTTTGCAGTTCATCATTCACTGAATTCACTGCTGGGGCCCCACCATCTCGACCAGCACTTGCACTTCAGATACTCAAAGACATTTAAACCTATCAGGTCTCACAGCACAGCTCCACGGAGATGATGTCTTCTTGCTCACAGGTGGTGGCCTCACTGTAAACTTTACAGCCATACCCCTGCACACAGACGCCCTACATGATTTCACATAGCCAATTGCAGCTTCCTCCCTCACCCCCCAGCACCTGTGAGCCACTTCCACTCTTCTCAGCTGCCCTTCTTTGGTGTCTCACACATCTTGCTCTCAGTCCCACCCCTCGAGACATTCTTTTCTAAGATTTAAGGTGTCTAGTTCCCCAGGAACTACAAAGCAGTTTCCTGTGCCACTGTCATCTTCCTTTAATCCCCCCAACTTAGAAAAACAGTTTCTAAAAAACAGTTATCGATTAGATACTGATTAGATAGTGAGTTATTTACCATTCACTATTACTCTGAAAAAAGGTAAGGATTATGACCATCATTAAACTTGGTTGTGCGCTTTACTTGATGACAACATTAAATCTGCATCATGTTTTTCTGCTCCTATGATGTACTTAGTCACACCTAAAAATAAATGATGGTGGGTGACACTGTGTGCCTTATCCAGGTCTCCTTCTCTGAAGTTTGAGACTGTCTCTTATCTATACTAATATTATTACTATGGCCTGGGATGCAGGTGAAACCTATAAACCTGGGGTAAAAGATGTATACTTCAGTGCAGAATGCTCCAAAAAGATGTAGACCTTCTTTAAGGCCAAGAACCCCCAACACAATGAACTCAGGTGACCAGAAAGCAATCTGAATAATCCTTGATGATATTTCAAAACCTGATAAGTTGCTGTAATACAGGTCTCTTTGGGCAAGAAGGTTTGGGAAAATTGTGTTTAATCAGCAAAATTTCAGCTAAAAGATACTTATTTTTCTCACTCTCTTTTTTTAAGACTCTAACTAGAAATTTCTTGGCAGTCTAGTGGTTGGGACTTGATGCTTTCGCCGCTGTGGCCTGGGTTCAATCCCTGGTCAGAAAACGAGACCCTGTAAGCCAAGTGGCATTGCCAAAAGAAAAAAAAAAAACTCTTAACTGAGCAGCAGGTCCATCACATATACAGAAAACTTGCTTTTCAGAAAACCCTTTTCACATTGCTTCCTAGATTTCTTAGTTTCGGGAAGATTCTTTCCTGCCCCTTCATTTGTCTTCCCACTGTGAGATCCTCTGGTTAAGATCTCACCTTTCTGACCAATAGAAGTTCCGGAATTTATCTTTAGAATGACTGCCTCTCAGTCTGGAGAAGGGATGCCATACCTTTGCTAAAACCCACAAGGACAGAGATAGATCAAGTTGATTTTTCAGTCTGTTTAACTGTGAGGATACAATTGTTACTCCGTTATTAATAGTTTCCATTTCTGTTAATCACCTTTTAGTAATAATAAAATTATTTGCACTTTCTTTTTAAAACATGAAGCAATCTAACAAGACAGCCTTTTACCGCTTTCTTCATTTCCTACCAGTCACTCCTAATCTCTTCTCAAATTAGCTGTTTTATTCTTTCAGAATGGTTCCTGCTTTTCCATTAAGGAGATAACATACTTTTTAAAAAGAAGGTCACCTGGGGAGACACCAGAGGGGCCAGAACAGAGGGGTCCACCTCTCCCTTTAGCTCCCCGACCTGCCGTTGGAGCTCTGAAGTACTGGGTTTTAGGCCTGTCTGCTGGTGGAGGAATGTTCTTCTTCAATATATATTTCTTACTGTTCCATAGAAAGGGAAAGTTTCACAGGCTTTCATTCCTTTTTCATAGATGCTAATTCCATCTTCATGGAAAAGTTCTCAGCTCTATCAGCTCTCAATGTGGTCTGTTCATTTCAAAGACTGACATTGTACCTGTCACTGCATCCTGTGAGCAGATGAGTAGGCTCCCCACTGCCCTGACTGTTGTTGGGAAGATTTCACTTTTTGATGCATTTAAGTAAATAAACACTTATGAAGAAATTTTGAAAGATAGGAAATCTTTGATAGGAAATCTGAATCTCACCATGCTCGCATAATCAGTATCACCATTTCCTTTGTATTTCTTCCAGTCTTTTCTGCCATGCCTCTTTTTTTTTTTTTTTTGGTATGATTGTAATTATATGCAATAGTATCAATTCAGTGAAGCCAGGTGAAAGTGTTAGTTGCCCCGTCACATCCAACTCTTTGCAACCCCATACAAAGAGCCCGCTAGGCTCCTCTGTTCATGGGATTTCCCAGGCAGAATACTGGAGTGGGTTGCCGTTTCCTTCTCCAGGGGATCTTCCCAACCCAGGGATTGAACCTGGGTCTCCTGCATTGCAGGCAGATAGATTCTTTACCATGTGAGCCAGCAGGGAAGCAGTCTTCATAACCACTATTAATAAGTAGCTTAAATTCTACACAAGGCACCTTGAATTTCTATTCCTGATTGGTTTCTCTGAGGTAAATGGGTATGTGGTAAATACTCGTAAGTCCACCTCCCAACCTGCTACTAAGAAAGTCTCTGTCATAGAAAGTTAATGCCCCTGCAGGTTCTCCACAGGAGCAGGTTAAGACTGTGGCATAAATTGCCTTAAAACTCTTCAACCTGAATGAGCAATCTTTTCCGTTGGTGGTTCCCATTCCTTCAAAATGACGCTCAAAATAGATTGATACCTCCATGCATTTTCCTCTTGCTTCACTGCAAGTTCTCAGTCAGCCACACTTCTGTAGGATGACTTCTTCCTTGTCACCGAAGCTAACTATCTCCCAGGACAGAAAAGGGCCTTGGGAAGTTGTGGTAGGTTCTGCTCTTGGCCAAGACCATGTAGAAATCATTTTCTAAGAATTGATAAGCTATCTTTGTTTCTTCAAAGACTTAGGAGAAGGAAACTCCTCAGGTTTGTTTGATGGGAAACAAAATAACCTTTATCTGACTGAAGTCTTCCATGCTGTGACAGTAATAGCTTACTGTGTTTTGTATTGTCTTGTTTTGTTTGAATCCTTTTTTTTTTTAAGCCTTCAAATAGATGAGAAAACAGTGTCATTCTCAAAGAATTAAGCTATACCTGCAACCTTTCTTTCCTTAAGTTAGTCTTCATAACTTTACTATTTGCATCAATCCTCACTTCCGACATTTCCTACTTCCCACAGTGAAGTCCCCTGCCTGCTGCCTGCCTTATATTGTGAATTGCAGTTACTTAACTTGTGTACAAGGAATATGATCAAGTTAATTGTGAACTTCCTAATTGTTGCCTATTTACGTGGCTTTGTATTTCTCTTTCTTTTTATCCTTCTTTTTTCAAGATTTAAAATTGCTTTAATTGAATTTTTAAAAGCAACTTTATTGAAGTAAAATTTACACATCGTGAAATCCATCTAGTGTAAGTATACAATTCAGTGATTTTCAATAAATTTGCAGAGTTGTGTAAGCATCACCACAGTTCAGTTTTTAAAGATCCCTTGTGCCCATTTGCAGTCAGCCCTTACTCCCATCCTCAGTCCTGCTGCTGCTGCTGCTAAGTCACTTCAGTCGTGTCCAACTCTGTGTGACCCCATAGACGGCAGCCCACCAGGCTCCCCCGTCCCTGGGATTCTCCAGGCAAGAACACTGGAGTGGGTTGCCATTTCCTCCTCCAATGTGTGAAAGTGAAGTCACTCAGTCATGTCCGACCCTCAGCAACCCCACAGACTGCAGCCCACCAGGCTCCTCCATCCATGGGATTTTCTAGGCAAGAGTACTGGAGTGGCTTGCCATTGCCTTCTCCGTCCTCAGTCCTAGGCAGCCACTACTCTACTCTCTGTCTCTATAGGTCTGCCTTCTTTGGACATTTGATGTAAATGGAGTTTTACAATACTTAGTCTTTTGCATCTGGGTTCTGTCACTTAGCATAATGTTTTTGAGGTTTATCTATGTTATGGAATTAATCATTATTTCATTCATTTATTGCTAAATAATATTCCATTGTACAGATACATTATATTCCTTTATCCATTTACCAGTTGATTGGCATTTCAGTTATTTCTACTGTTCACCTATTATGAATAATGCTGTTGTGAATCCTTATGTACAGGTCATTGTGTAGACAAAAGTTTCCATTGCTCTTGAGTAGATCCTCAGGACTAAAATTTATGATAAATTTATGTATAACTTTTGAGAAATTGCCAGACTGTTTTCCAAAGGTATCATTTTACCTTTTCAACACATGTGGGTTCCGATTTCTTCACATCTGTGCCAACTCTTGGTGTTCCCTTTTTTATTATTATAGCTATTCTAGTAGGAATGAGACTATTATCTCGTTGTGACTTTTGCTTGCATTTTCCTAGTGATTAATGATGTTTAAGCTTCTTCTCACGAGCTTGTTAGTCTTTTATATATCTTCTTTGGTGAAATGTCTGTTCAGATCTTTTGCCCATTTGTTAATCGGGTTCTTTATCTTATTATTGTTATAAGCATTTTTTATGTATTCTGAATACAAGTCCTTTATCTGATATATGATGTTCAAGTACTTGCTCCCAATCTATGGCTTAAATTCATTTTCATAATGATTCCTTTTGAAGTGCAGTGTCTTTACTTTTAATGAAATCCACTTTATCAGTTTTTTTCATCTATAGATCATACCTTTCATGTCATATCTAAGTGATCTTTGCCTGACCCAAAGTCACAAAGATTTTCTCCAATGTTCTTTTCTTAGAGCTTTATAGTTTTAGCTCCTACATTTAAGTCTATAATCCATTTTTAGTTAATTTTTGTATGTAGTATGAGGTAAAGGTTTAAATGGGGGTATCTCATCCTCAGCACCGTTGACACATTGGTCTGGGTCATTCTTTGCTGTGAGGGTTACCTGTGCATTGTTGGAGGTTTAGCAGCATCTCTGGCCTCTACCCACTAAATGCCAGCGGCATCCTGCCCCTAGCTGTGACAACCAGAATCGTCTCCAGAAATTGCCAAATGCTCCCTGCCTTTGGGAAGCCAAAATCTTCCCCATCGAAAACCACTGGGCTAAATTAATTAGTTTTGTATGTGGATATCCAGTTGTTCTAGAACCATTTGTTGAAAAGATAATTCTTTACTCCTTTGAATTGCTTTGACAGCTTTGTAGAAAATCAGTTGACCCTAAATATAAGGGCTTGCTTCTGGATTGCCAATTCCATTCCATTGATCTCTGAGTCTGTCCTTATGCCAGACCACACTCCTTGATTACTGTAGCTTTATATTAAATTTTTAAATTGGGAAGTAGAAGTCCTGCAGCTTAATTCTAAATAAACTGTTAATTTTAAGATAATTGCAGATTCACAAGTTGTTGTTCAGTCACTCAGTCATGTTCAACTCTTTGTGACCCCATGGTCTGCAGCACGGCAGGCTTCCCTGTCCTTCACTATCTCCTGGAGTTTGCTCAAACTCATGTCCATTGAGTCAGTGATGCCATCCAACCATCTCATCCTCTGTCACCCCATTCACAAGTAGTCATAAGAAATAATAGAGAGAGATTCTGTGTACCCTTTGCCATTTTCCCTGATGGTCGCAGCTTATGAAACTATAGGACAACATCACAACCAGAGTGTTGACACTGATACGATCCATCAATCTTATTCAGATTTCCCCATTTATACTTGTAGTTCCTCTTTTTCAGAATTGTTTTGGCCACTCTGGGTCCTTTGCATTTCTATAAAAATTTTTGGATCAACTTGTCATTTTCTACAAAAGAGTCTGCTGGGATTTTGATAGGGATTGCATTGAGTATATAGATCTAATTTCATATCAGTTCAGTTCAGTCGCTCAGTCATGTCCAACTCTTTGTGACCCCATGGACTGGAGCATGCCAGGCCTCCCTGTCCATCACCGACTCCCGAAGCTTACTCAAACTTGTGTCCATTGAGTCGGTGCTGCCATCCAACCATCTCATCCTCTGTCGTCCCCTTCTCCTGCCTTCAATCTTTCCCAGCATCAGGGTGTTTTCAAATGAGTCAGTTCTTCGCATCAGGTGGCCAAAGTATTGGCACTTCAGCTTCAGCATCAGTCCTTCCAGTGAATACTCAGGACTGATATCCTTTAGGATGGACTGGTTGGATCTCCTTGTAGTCCAAGGGACTCTCAAGAGTCTTCTCCAACACCACAGTTCAAAAGCATCAGTTCTTCGGGGCTCAGCTTTCTTTATAATGCAACTCTCACATCCATACATGACTACTGGAAAAACCATAGGTTTGACTAGATGGACTTTTGTTGGCAAAGTAATGTCTCTGCTTTTTAATATGCCTTCTAGGTTGGTCATAACTTTTCTTCCAAGTAGTAAGCATCTTTTATTTCATGGTCGCAGTCACCATCTACAGTGATTTTGGAACCCCCCAAAATAAAGTGTGTCTGTTTCCACTGTTTCCCCATCTATTTGCCATGAAGGGATGGGACCGGATGCCATGATCTTAGTTTTCTGAATGTTGAGTTTTAAGCCAACTTTTTCACTCTCCTCTTTCACTTACATCAAGAGGCTCTTTAGTTCCTCTTCACTTTCTGCCATAAGTGTGGTGTCATCTGAATATCTGAGGTTACTGATATTTCTCCTAGCAATCTTGATTCCAGTTTATGCCTCATCTAGCCCAGCATTTCTACATTTGATTTTAGCCAAAAGGCCGAGAAGCGATATAGCCCAGCATTTCTAGTACTCTGCATACAAGTTAAATAAGCAAGGTGACAATATACAGCTTTAATTACTCCTTTCCCAATTTGGAACCAGCCTGTTGTTCCATGTCGAGTTCTAACTGTTGCTTCCTGACCTGCATACAGATTTCTCAGGAAGCAGGTCAGGTGAACTGGTATTCCCATCTCTTTAAGAATTTTCAGATAATTGCCATTTAATGATATTAATCTTCTAATCCATGAATCATGATTTTCTTTTTTATTGTGGTTTTATCTATCTCTCTCTCTCTATATATATATATATATATATATATATATGTCGTGATATGGGCCATTACAATAATTTAAAGTTTTCAATTTAGTGACATTAATTACATTCATACTGTTTTGCAATCATTACCACTATTTCTATAAATGCCCATCACCCCAAATGTAAACCATGCTTTTCTTTAACCAGCAGTACTGAAATTGCCAACTTACTAGTTACCATATGGTCTCCTGTAGCCCCCAAAATTATTTTTCATTTCAGTAATTTAACACCAAACCCTGAATCCCAGGGAATCCTGGTACTTGTCTTTAGAAGAATATAAACGAGTCTTTGTTAAGAAATTGGGCTTTAGAGTCTTCAAATCCCAGCTCTGCCATTGACAAGCAGGTTAATTTACTTCTCTAACTCTTCCATTATCATGCACAAATTTAAACGGTTTCATTTCTATCAACCTTCCAGGTGTGGGCAACCCCAAATGGGGTGCAGAGACTCCCAGGGATACTCAGCAGCCTGCCACATGCTGTGGAAGCCACAGAATGAACACACACATTGTCCGGGAACATATTTTTTCCCCACAAAGCTAACATTAGGTAATTTAACTACAAATGAGTTTTTAAACTTTTATAGCATACCATATATATATATTACAGAATTACATGTAAGACTTACACTCGTATAATATAAAAAATAAGACTTAAATTTAAAGCCTTTATTTGTGTGCTGTGAGCTAACCCTTCTTCCTTTCCACCTCCCCACATGCCCCTTAACAAGTCTTACCCTCTAGTCTCCCTCTCAGGTCTAACAGACATTCACTCTTCATTCACAGCCCTTTTCCTACAGAACCTCAGAATTCTTCTCAACACAGCTCTCCAGGCAGGCACTGGTAGTGTCAACTTGAAGTCTGTTTGCCATCTCTGTTCAGCTAGCCAACAACTGTATGCTTTAATCTGTATTTTACCGTTTCAGGCTATTTGAAATAAAATTAGTAGTTCTGAAAATCAAGGTGGTTTTATTTTCTTCTGACTTTCCAAAGGTCATGGTCTTCCTTTCAAATTATTTTACTTTTTCTGTTTTACACATAAATTATAATAAAGATAACGAAAGACATCATATGATATGTTGACTTTAAAAATGTCAGTATCCAGTATGTCATCTTGTCTGCTGGTCCAAAGGTGTTTATATTTTGTGTAACTTTGTTCTTCTAATAGCCATCAATGGAAATCACATGTCCATTAATATGAAAAAAAAAAAAAAACCCTTTGGAAACATCTTTGCAAAACACTTGTGTCTCAGATGGGAAAGAATCTGCCTGCAATTCAGGAGACTCAGGTTCGATCTCTGGGTCGGGAAGACAGCTTGGAGAATTCCATGGACAGAGGAGCCTGATGTGTCACAGTCCATGGGAGTTGCAAAGGGTCAGGCATGACTAAGCAATTAATTATTTTTTCCCATGCACACACTGTGATCATTAGATCCTATTTAAGAAAGATTAAATTGTGTTTTATTACATATGTAGGAAAGGTTTGATTTTTGTTTTATTTCATCAATTTAAACACAGGTTTCTTTGGGATTCTTTTTTAGATCCTCATCTCTTTATAGAGAGATTCAGAGATAGAAGATGAAGAGATGGACAAGGACAGGTAATAGAGCAAGTCTCTTTTTGATTAAACCATTAAATATCTAAACATCTGTATTTTCCTTCCCTGTGTCCTACCTACCAACTTTTTATGATCAGAAGCTAGCATGACACATTGCCTTAATTTGTATCTAGCTGTTGCTAAGCTATCACTATGGTACCAATGCACTCAGGCAAATATAATAGCTAAAAACAAATGTGTAGGAAGAAAATTTTGTCCCTAGCCCCCTCACCTCTCCTGTCCTCTGGATGAGTAGTTCAGCATTGAATTTCTGTGTCATAATTGCTTTACACCTGTAACAAAACAACACAAATTAACCTGAAACCTTTGAAAACCAAATTATTACAGCCCATAAAAATATAACCATGTCTGCAAATGTCATTTATAAAAGTCATCACTAGTCTTTGTACCTATATCTTGTAATGATTGAAACAGCCTGCATGGTAACAGTGATTGATTTTTTGCCCTCAAGCAATGTAAAACACCAGCAAAAATACTGTCCTATTAATTAAAATTTTTATGGTCATGCAATCACAATGAATGGCATCTTTTTGTTCTTTCTCAATGGTTAAAGTTTTTCAAATACTTTAAAATTTTTCAAATTCTAGTAGATAATTTCAGCAAAATGATCTAATGTACGCTTTGTCTTCAAGAGTGATAGAAATATAAACTGTACTCTCCAGGGTTATATCTCCGTCCTGTTACTTCCTTTGCCTCACTGCATATGCAATTAATCCAAAAGGAAAAGCTTAATTTTCTTAAAAGTGCCCATTAACACTATTCAACTATGTTTATTATAGACTGGATATATTACTTGTTTACCTAAATAGTAGCATAAATATCTGTTTTTAGAGAGCTTAACGTAAGTTTTTCTGTATGATTGCATTCTTAAGCAAATCTATGATTAGTTAATAAACCACTTTCCCTCTTGACTAGTTCTAGTGAAAGCTTACCAATTTAAACATTGTGTGCTAACACTTCTTCCATTCTTAGCAGTCTTCCATTTTTGCCCATCAAAAAGAGCTTTCTGTTTGCAGTGTGTCAGCTGTACTATTTATAATAGAGTTAACAATGCCAACTAGAGGCAGTAAAAGGTGTATATTTCATATGCAAATTCCCAGCAATAATTTCTACAATTACATATAGTTGCTTACTCTATTATGTTCAACATCAGTATTATAAAACTGAATCCAGGAAGGAGAAAATAGTACTGATATTACTTTTTTGTATCTCTTAAAAACTTTTAGTGAATTAATTAGAAAAATAAAGAGTTCAAAATGGAAGTAGCCCTAGCTTATTATAATGGATATTTTCACATAATGGGACTTTGATGACCTATTATAGTAGCTATTCAGAGGAAGAAAGTCTCTGTATGACACAGACTGTTCTTTCTGTTTTGTCTCTGAGTTTGTGTTTTTCCAAACAGTTTTCTCTCTCTCTCTCTCTTTTTTTGACTGTCCCATGCATCATGTGGGATCTTAGTTTTCCAACCATGGATTGAACCAGTCCCACTTGCATTGGAAGCACTGGAGTCTTAACCACTGAACCCCCAAGGAAGTCTCATAGTCCTCTTTATTTCTTGTTTTACCAGATTGTGATTCCCCTGACCATAAGTAGAAGGAAAAAAAGTAAGAAACCAAGGATAAATTCATGTGTTTTTTTTCACTGATGTATATTAAGTGTTATTGTGTGCAAAGCACTATCGTGGATACAAGCATGACCAGAAAGGGAGATTATTTGTGTCTTCCCCCACTGTACTGTGGACTTCTGTGGACCAGAGTCTCTTTGGAAGCAAGTGGGATGTGACAAATAGAATAGGCAGATCTGGGTTCAAATACTAGCTTTTCCATTGAATGTGATGTTAGGCAAATTCTCCAAGCTTTATCTTGCTTTCTGGCAGAAATGGAGATAGTCATGCTTGCTAGTGAAGTAGTTGCTGAGTACCTGAAAGTGTCTCTGCACCTATTACAGAGGTTGATAGTCAGTAAATGCTGTTAAAGGGAATACTGTTTTTTTATTATTATTTTGTTTTATTGGCCATGCCATGCGGCTTGCAGGATCTTAGTTCCCTGACCAAGGATGGAACCTGGGCCCATGGCAGCGAAAGTGCCAAGTCTTAACCACTGGGCTGCCAGGGCACTCCCAAGAAATGTTGATTATGTTTTTATAATGATGGAACAAGCAAGTAAAATGGAATAATAGTAAAGGAACAGTGGATTGGAAACTCTAATTAGAATATCTAAAGTAGATCTGCATATCTGCGGTTATTGATATTTCTCCCGGCAATCTTGATTCCAGCTTGTGCTTCTTCCAACCCAGCGTTCCTCATGATGTACTCTGCATATAAGTTAAATAAGCAGATGATACTACCCTTATGGCAGAAAGTGAAGAGGAACTAAAAAGCCTCTTGATGAAAGTGAAAGAGGAGAGTGAAAAGGTTGGCTTGAAGCTCAACATTCAGAAAACAAAGATCATGGCATCTGGTCCCATCACTTCATGGGAAATAGAAAAACAGTGGAAACAGTGTCAGATTTTATTTTTTTGGGCTCCAAAATCACTGCAGATGCTGATTGCAGCCATGAAATTAAAAGACGCTTACTCCTTGGAAGGAAAGTTATGACCAACCTTGATAGTATATTAAAAAGCAGAGACATTCCTTTGCCAACAAGGTCCGTCTAGTCAAGGCTATGGTTTTTCCCGTGGTCATGTATGGATGTGAGAGTTGGACTGTGAAGAAAACTGATCACCGAAGAATTGATGCTTTTGAACTGTGGTGTTGGAGAAGACTCTTGAGAGTCCCTTGGACTGAAAGGAGATCCAACCAGTCCATCCTAAAGGAGATCAATCCTGGGTTTTCATTGGAAGAACTGATGCTGAGGCTGAAACTGCAATACTTTGGCCACCTCATGCGAAGAGTTGACTCACTGGAAAAGACTCTGATACTGGGAAAGGTTGGGGGCGGGAGGAGAAGGGGACGACAGAGAATGAGATGGCTGGATGGCATCACCGACTCGATGGACATGAGTTTGAGTGAACTCCGGGAGTTGGTGATGGACAGGGAGGCCTGGTGTGCTGTGATTCATGGGGTCGCGGAGAGTCAGACACGACTGAGCGACTGAACTGAACTGAACTGAAAGTAGATCTAGAGAATTCTTCTAACATATAGGACAATATAAGATGAGAAAAGATCTAGAAGGGAGGTAATAGAGCCCACCCAAGGGTGTATCTTTAAAAAGCAATATTTAAAGGGCCAAGACAGGTGTAAAGCTTACAGTTTGGAAAGCTGTGGGGTTGGATGGGAACAGTTTTCCTATGTTGTGGTCTTTGAACCTACATCAAAATCTGGGGCACGCTGTAGAATCAGGACTTTACCCAGACCTACTGAGCTGAATCGAAAGAGGAGGCCCAGGATCAGTGCAGTGTTTCTCATAAACTTCCAAGTAATTTTCATACACACACCAGTTTTAGATCCAGTGGGTAGATAACAAATTTCTAAGGTTCCATTGACATTTAATTCTTGGTGTGGTACAAAAGACAAAACATGAACTTTGAAGTAAGACAGATTCCAGCCAAACTGGAATGCTCAAACAAACAAAAAGAACTCTACCCAATAGAAGAGGGGGCTTACCAGGTGGTTCTAGGGGTAAAGAACCTGCCTGCTAATGCCGAAGACCTAAGAGATGCAGGTTTGATCCTTGGGTCAGGAAGATCCCCTGAAGGAGGAAAAGGCAACTCACTCCAGTATTCTTGCCTTGAGAATTCAATGGACAGAGGAGCCTGGAGGGCTACAGTCCATGGGATCTCAAAGAGTCAGACACCACTGAAGCAACTTAGCACACACACACCCAGTAGAAAGCAGGAGAGAAAGACAAATACTGTACCCACTTAATATATGGAATCTGAAAAAACTGAACTCGTAGATTCAGAGAACAGATACAGGATTTGGGATGGAGGGAGGAGGGGAATGAATGAAGTTGGTCAAAAGACACAAACTTACAGTTATCAAGTAAGTCATGGGGAGGTAATGTAAAGCATGGTGACCTATAGTTAATGATGCTGTGTTGCATGTTTGAAAGTTGCCAAGAGAGTAAATCCTAAAAAAAATTTGTAACTGTATGTGCTGATGGATGTTAACTAGATTTATTGTGGTAATCATCCCTCAGTATATACAAATGTTTAATCATTATGTTGTACCTGAAACTAATCTTATATGTATTTGTACCTCAATTCTTAAAAAATAAAGCAAAAAGGGGAAAAGAAGTATAAAATGTGTAAAAAGTGAAAAATATAGAATGGAAGACATTAGTATTTATATTAGAATTAATTACAATAAATTAAATTCACCAACTAAAAAGAATCTCAAATTCAGTTAAAAAGCACTATCCAATAAGCTGTCTAAAAGAGAAACTTAAAATACAGAGAAAGATTGAAGATAAAATATGGGAAAAATATGAACCAAAAGGAAAATAAAAGAGAAAGAATATTAGTATCTGACAATATAGGATATAAGACAAAATATATATAATGGACAAAGAAGGTCATATGCTGCTAAAAGGAACAATAGAGCAAGAAGATACAACCATCAAAAACATATATGCACCTAACAATACAGCCTCAAAATATACAAAGGAACAACTGAAAAAAGTAGCAGAGAGAAATGAATACATCAAATTATATAGTTAAAAGATTTTAGCCATATCTTTCAGAAATTGATAAATCAAGCAGGCATAAAATACACATAATGAAATTTTGAATCATACAGTTAATAAGCTCAAGCTCTGAAGTATATAGAGCTCAGCACCAAAGGAATAGTTAGTAAATATTAGATTCAACTATGTGAAAATGTGAGTATGAGAATTTTTTGCCTCTAAAAGTTTCATATTATTCCTCATAGTTTGTTGAAGGAATTAAACTAGCTAATGTCTGTAAAGCAATTAGCACAATGTCTAATTTAGTCTCCTTTGGTATTTAGTTTACAAAGAGAATACTTTCCTCAATTATTAGTAATTGGATAAGTGAGATCCAAAATATTCAGTCATGTGAAATGTGAGGTCACAATTTGTTTTTTAAGATTAACAAGCAAGTGACTCATATAGACCTAGCTGGTGAGGAATTTGGGGAGCCTAGCTGCCCTACCTAAATTCATGCCCAACTCAGCTGTGATTTGGTGCCACCTGGTGGTGGTGGTTGGCTCCAACTTAAATATTGGTAGGGATAATTCTGAGTCCAGAGACAGCAGGACAAGATCAGTGATCCCAGAGATGTACCAGTTTGTTGGCCAGATTCAAAAATTCAGCTAGGAGAATACTGACGACTTGAGACTCACTCTTCACCCTTATTTCTGAAACAACTTCCCAAGACTTTCCTTCACCTTCATGACCTTGACCTCCACTCCAAGATCCCCTTCCCCACCGTAGCATAGAACTTTAACCCCCTCCTCTGACCCTTGGGGCTTCCTTGGTGGCTCAGACTGTAAAGAATCCACCTGCAATGCAGGAGATTGGGTTTGATCCCTGGGTCAGGAAGATCCCCTGGAGAAGGAAATGGCTATCCACTTCAGTATTCTTGTCTGGAGAATTCCGTGGACAGAGGAGCCTGGTAGACGATAGTCCATGGAGTTGCAGAGAGGCAGACACAACTGGGAGACTTTCACTTTCATGACCCTTATCCCTGCCTTGTTCTCAAGTAGGGGCTAGACAGGAAATGGGAGCCAGTTGCCAATTCTGCAGAATATCTAAAATTATATTTTAATATAATGGGGTTTTTATATTTTTTAAAAATGGGTTTTTACTGTGTTTTATCCAGGGTCCCCTGAATGCTTACAACATAGCAGCACTATATTTTTTATTTTAGTTTCTTTGATTACTCCAAGTGTTTATGGTTGGTTATAAAAAGCTTTTACTAGATAGAAACCAATTGAAATTCAAGGGAATTCCCTGGTTGTCCAGTGGTTAGAACTCAGTGCTTTCACTGAGAGGACCCAGGTTCAATCACTAGTCTGGGAGCTAAGATACCACAGACCACATGGTGTGGCAAAAAAAAAAATATATATATATATATATATATATCAAGCAGCAAAAATAAGGGAAGACAGGCAAAAGTGGAAAAGTTCATCCAGAGAATATTAACCCTATTACATGAATGCCATGAAATTTTAAATTTATAACTGCTTTTGTGGATGATCTCTTATTGCCCAGTAGGATCAGAAATTCTTAGTTTGGTTATTTCTTTGTTAAACTTCTTGATGTGGAGGAGCAGCTTTCCCTTCCTTGTATAAGCATGCTGCCCTGCTCCATTATTTTCAGGTATCCCCCCTGAACTCACCTCCTGGGCTTCTTGCAAGCTGCATGGAGGGGCACGACGACAGAGGGGGTAGTCATCAGTTATCATTTACCTTTAATTTCTGTCCCCATCACCCTTCCTGGCATCCTCCCACTTGTGAGTTACCTGGGTCACTACAACAGAGTTAGGGCAAAGCAGTCTGAGAGACCGGCAGAACTAGCATTTTGGGATCAGAGTCTTCTTGCATTATGGCTTCCAGAGGTCACAGGTTTCTTCAACGAAACTGTCATACACCAAGCTGAGTGTCAAATCTTGGGAGATTCGTGGCACAGACCAGCAAAGGCCTTAACCTGTCCACTGCCTATCGCGCTGATCTTATCCGTTACTTCTCCCCACCCTCTAATTTCCAGGCTCTCTGTGTTTTACTCAAATGGCTGTTTCAAGTTTTCCAGATAGGATCTGCAGTTTCCTGCCGTAGCTACTGCCTGAAGTCTTCCCCACTCAGAATGCCCTTCACCTGCCCTTTGTGGGTCAGAATCCCTCAGCCTTCCTGCAGGCTCCCAGGACAGCCCCTTCTCTGCAGAACCTTCTTGATTTATTCTGACTCCTCAGTCATCCCCACTCTGGGTCTCTCCTGTGGTGCTGCCTTCTGCTTTATATCAGTTTTCAGGGTTCATGATTGATTCCTGGGATAGAATGACATCTCTTTGAGGACAGGGACCTTGTTTATCTGTTTCTTAATTCCCCAAAGAACTCAAAGCTTTGCAGTCGTAGGTGTTTAATAAATATTTGTTTAACTTTGAAAGCCTTTGTCACATTAAAGCCGGCCAGGCCATCTTCCAAAGAAGTCTCACCTCCTCCTGCCAACTGCATGGGTACTCAGCCCTATATTTAGGTACTAAATGGTCTCCCCCACCTTTCTCTACAGTTGACATGAGCCAAATTCTGTCACTGCAAAAATTCTCCAGGAATATAGGCATTGGGAAAACACATTCACTCACTCCAGCCTAGATTAGCCATCTCTTTGGCACTGAAATAATTTGCTTACTTTCCTAATGTCAAGGCTGAATAAATGCAGTTTCCACAAGTACAAAGTTTACTTACTGAAAACCAGGATTGCATCAAGCATCTTATGAAGAATTTGCATGGTTACTGAAGCTGTACCTTTTATGAGTCTTAATTTTTTAATATTTAAATATTATTAAATCATTAGATATCAACTTGGGTGCAATATATTTTACTATAGACACCATTTGAAAACTTCAGTATCTCTAGAAAAATTCAGGAAATACTAAATGTTTGAGTCTTAGAGAATCATAACATAAACACCACATTTGTCCTCAAACATGTTTCCCCCTGCCACCATAGATAAACCATTTAATTCTGCTGTTCCTAACACTTTCCTTTTAAAAAATGTTTGTAACCTTACTGGAGGCAAGTAACCCGGAACTTCTGTAATTTCTAGTATAAAACATTCAGGGGGAAGAAGCAAGTAATATGGATTATTGGATTCCTCTGGCAGCTTTCCTCAAATTCATACACTTGAGTTCCAAAGCACGATCATTTCTCTTTGCTCCATGCTGATTATATAGGTCAGGAGGGTAATAAGGTCATTTATTTGAAGGATTTTCATCTGGCATATTTCTAATATTCTTGCCCCATTCCTGACCACTCAAATAAGTATTACAGGGAGACCTGCATCTCTCTTCCTCCACCCAAGAAAATGATGAAACAAATGTAATTTGAATCTGAACTTTCTGCTCCCAAATTTGTCATCTTCCCGGAGCACATGGGTTATATTACTCTAGTCCTTCACACCAGTAATGACTCCTGTAATAACATTAGTCCTTTAAACCAATGATGGCTCAGTAATAAGTAGCACTGTGTTTCAGTTCAGTTCAGTCGCTCAGTTGTGTCTGACTCTCCGCGACCCCATGAATCACAGCACACCAGGCCTCCCTGTCCATCACCAACTCCCGGAGTTCACTCAAACTCATGTCCATCGAGTCGGTGATGCCATCCAGCCATCTCATTCTCTGTCGTCCCCTTCTCCTCCTGCCCCCAATTCCTCCCAGCATCAGAGTCTTTTCCAGTGAGTCAACTCTTTGCATGAGGTGGCCAAAGTATTGGAGTTTCAGCTTTAGCATCAGTCCTTCCAACGAACACCCAGGACTGATAGTAACTCAATGCATAAAACCTCAAAGATATTACATATTTTTTTCAAAAACCTTATTATTGAAACCAGAAATTGCCCATGGCAGAATCAAGAAAACAGGGACATATACTAATAAAAGTAAATGTTACATCATACTATCAATGTATTATTAAGCAGATGCAGTGTTAGATACATCTATTTTACTGTGAAAAAAAAAAACAAAACCAGAATCTTTGATTAATTGGCTGAACTGGGATTTCCTTTCTAAAAGATTTTCCTGGTGCTTCTTTCCTGCTGCTGCTGCTGCATTGCTTCAGTCATGTCCGACTCTGCGTGACCCCATAGACAGCGGCCCACCAGGCTCCGCCATCCCTGGGATTCTCCAAGCAAGAACACTGGAGTGGGTTGCCATTTCCTTCTCCAATGCATGAAAGTGAAAAGTGAAAGTGAAGTCACTCAGTCGTGTCTGACTCTTCGCAACCCCATGGATTGCAGCCTACCAGGCTCCTCCGTCCATGGGATTTTCCAGGCAAGAGTACTGGAGTGGGTTGCCATTGCCTTCTCTGGCTTCTTTGCTAGGAGTCCGCAACATACAGAAATTCTGAAACTGTTTTATAGATAACCTCAGATCAAATATGGTCAGTAAGTATGTGTGCTGAGACTGTATCGTTGAGATACTAATCTATATTTTTATTCTCCTGGTATTTCCTCCTTTCCCTTCCCTGTCTCCAAGCAGATATTCCCATCTGGGTTTATTATCTTGGTGAAGGGACAAGATGGAGCAGAAAGTTGAAATTGCCCTCAAGCTTTTGTTTCTGAAAGCTTAAAAGCTTAAACCCCAGCAGGGAGAAGATTTGAGCCATAGGCACAATGTGTGGGCAGAAGAAGGAGGACCCTGGACAAGATGGTGGGGATGGGCAGGCTGCTGTGTGGGTGGGCTCTCCAGCAGCCTGGCTGGGAGGCAGGCCTGCCCCCAAGAAGCTGTAGCTGTAGGTGGGAGCTGTGACTGCAAACTACAGGCCTATGCGTTACATCTGACTTTGTTTGACCATGTGAATTTCAGTCATTGAGCATTATAAATCTAGGCAATTTTACACAGAAGTCCAGGTTGGAGCTTCTCTTGAATAATTAGCAGATTTGGCCACCCTGTGTTCAGTCTCTTATGACACCAAGGCTGCCTGTCTTAGATAAGGAATAAATGCTCTAGTTTGCCAGAATCCCTAGAAGTCATCCCTACGCCGATGCCAGGGGTTAGTTGTCACTCATGGTGACACTGGCACTGCTCCAGGCAATAGAAGATGGTCCTCTTTACCCCAGATTTTTTCCATAAATGAAGAAACGAAACATAAACTAAAGATGGCTCATGAAAGAAACAGAGGAGCTGGTGCAGTTCTCCATGGAAGTGAAGATGTTTTTATGTGTCTGATAGGCAGACGGCATGCTTCACTGGTGAGCTCTCCCAGCCTGGTCCCTGTAGGCATTTGGATCACAAATCTCCCGTTCCAGGCAGGCTTGCAAAGAGATGATCGCGTCCCTGGTTGGGCGTGGCAGAGCCACTGCCTGCAGGGTACAGCATGCAGAATGATGGACGGCTCAGCCAGAACCCATGTGAGCAGACGCCTGGAGGCCAGAGGCCCCTGGAAGCTTCTGGTGGGGGTAGGGAGAAATCCAAAAGGATAGGGCTCAAGACAAAAAGTAAATTAGAAAAATCATTATTTCATAAACACAGGTGTATGGACTGAGATTTGCATGCAGCACCTTTTCTTTCTGGCTGACTTGGTTACTTAGCTCAGGGCTCTGATGGCATCAACATGCACTCGTGACAGAGGCGACCAGGACCTGTCCTAGAGAAAGACATCAGATGCACTGTCTTTTCCTTATGAGAGGGGTAAGGAGAAAGAACATGAGGGTTGGGGGGCATCACGTGTTTTAGAATTACATGATGCTGTCTTTTTTTCCTTCCTGGGTGGAGTTTGATTTTAAAGTAGTGTCTTCCAGATAGCATTCAGGCCAATCATATGAACCTTTGTGCTTTTGCTGCTAAACTAGAAATGTGTTTTTCAAAACCTTAACTGTTACGTGCCCAGGCTAGTTATTTGAACGGTTTGGTCACCCCATTTATAACCAATAAAAATAACTATCCTTTATTGAACTTAGCTTATGCCAACCACTCTGCGGTGCTCCCCACAGCTGCCTGCCTCATTTATAACCATCCTGCAGGGTGCCCCATGCCTTGACAAAGGAAATGGATGCTAAAAGCTTAAGCAGCTTCCAAAATCCCACACTTAGTACCTGTGGGAGCTTGAATTCAAATCCGGGGGTCTGTCTGACTTCATGAGCCCTGCACTCTGCAGCCAACATCACCTTGATGTCACCATCAAATGTGACAGCCTTTATCACCACCTGCTACCTCCAGGGCAGCAGTAGGGCTAGAGGCATGGAAATGTGAATGCAAAGGGCCAAGTCCCCAAGGAATAGCAGAATTAAATTAGGCACATTCTTTAGAAAGAAAAGGGAAAACATATTCATGCAGTGACAAAGAGGTTAGCAGTGATCCAGGAGTTGTGGTATAGCAGAGAAAGCCACCACATCAGCAGATATTCACTCCGGGACCCAGTGCTTCTGGGATGTTAGGACTGAGTACAAGTGAGCTTAGTCCTTTTTTCCCCACTGTTATGAGCTGTATTGTGTCCCCCAAGATGATGTTGAACTCCTTACCCCCACTGTCTGTGAAACAGGGTCCACTTGGAAGTAGAGTCCTTGCAGATACTCAAGTTAAGATGAGGTTATTAGCGGGGGGTTCCTAATCCAGTATGACTTTGTGCTTATGAAGAGGAGAAATTTAGACACAGAGACAGATATGTACTGGAGGAAAAGGATGGGAAGACCCACGGAGAACGTCATCTAAGAGCCAAGAAACTTCTGAGGCCCCCAGAAGCAAGGAAAGAGCCCTGGAACAGAGCTTCTGCATAGCCTCAGACAGGGCCTAGCCAGCAACCTCTTGATATGGGACTCCTATCCTCCAGATAACCACGATGGTATGATCAGACACCCTGGAATGCAAAGTCAAGTGGGCCTGAGGAAGCATCACTAGAAACAAAGCTAGTGGAGGTGATGGAATTCCAGTTGAGCTATTTCAAATCCTGAAAGATGATGGTATGAAAGTGCTGCACTCAATATGCCAGCAAATTTGGAAAACTCAGCAGTGGCCACAGGACTGGAAAAGGTCAGTTTTCATTCCAATCCCAAAGAATGGCAATACTAAAGACTGTTCAAACTACCACACAATTGCACTCATCTCACTAGCTAGCAAAGTAATGCTCAAAATTCTCCAAGTCAGGCTTCAACAGTACATGAACTGTGAACTTCCAGACATTCAAGCTGGATTTAGAAAAGGCAGAGGAACCAGAAATCAAATTGCCAACATCCACTGGATCATCAAAAGAGCAAGAGAGTTCCAGAAAAACATCTATTTCTGCTTTATTGACTATGCCAAAGTCTTTGACTGTGTGGATCACAACAAACTGGAAAATTCTGAAAGAGATGGGAATACCAGACCACCTGACCTGCCTCTTGAGAAATCTGTATGCAGGTCAGGAAGCAACAGTTAGAACTGGACATGGAACAACAGACTGGTTCCAAATAGGAAAAGGAGTACGTCAAGGCTGTATATTGCCACCCTGCTTATTTAACTTCTATGCAGAGTACATCATGAGAAACGCTGAGCTGGAAGAAGCCCAAGCTGGAATCAAGATTGCCAGGAGAAATATCAATAACCTCAGATATGCAGATGACACTACCCTTATGGCAGAAAGGGAAGAAGAACTAAAGAGCCTCTTGATGAAAATGAAAGAGAGTGAAAAAAGTTGGCTTAAAGCTCAACATTCAGAAAACTAAGATCATGGCATCCAGTCCCATCATTTCATGGCAAATAGATGGGGAAGCAGTGACAGACTTTAAATTTTTGGGCTCCAAAATCACTGCAGATGGTGACTGTAGCGTGAAATTAAAAGATGCTCACTCCTTGGAAGAAAAGCTATGACCAACCTAGAAGGCATATTAAAAAGCAGAGACATTACTTTACCAGCAAAGGTATGTCTAGTCAAAGCTATGGTTTTTCCAGTAGCCATGTATGGATGTGAGAGTTGGACTATAAAGAAAGCTGAGCACTGAAGAACTGATGCTTTTGAACTGTGGTGTTGGAGAAGACTCTTGAGAGTCCCTTGGACAGCAAGGAGGTCCAACCAGTCCATCCTAAAGGAAATCAGTCCTGAATATTCATTGGAAGGACTGACTGATGCTGAAGCTGAAACTCCAATACTCTGGCCACCTGATGTGAAGAGCCAACTCATTGGAAAAGACCCTGATGCTGGGAAAGACTGTAGGCAGGAGGAAAAGGGGATGACAGTGGATCAGATGGTGGATTGCATCACCGATGCGATGGACATGAGTTTGAGTAGGCTCCAGGAGTTGGTGATGGACAGGGAAGCCTGGTGTGCTGTAGTCCATGAGGTCACAAAAAGTCAGACACAACTGAGTGACTGAACTGAGCTGATCCTCTAGAACCATTAAGATAATAAATTTCTGATGATGTAACCCATCCAGTTTGTGGTACTTTATGATGGCAGCCCTAGGAAAGAAAAATATCACCCAACGTGTACACACTTTAAAAAAGAAGATTCTGTTGTGTGTGTTTGTCATTTCCATATCAGAGACCTGCCAAGCAGGGCTGGTACCCAGCCACTGGGAGGTCTGGCATCATCCACATACAGCCTTGAGCGACTACTCACATTTCAAGCCTCAGCCCCCAGTCCAACCAGCTGGAGTGTCCAGTGCATGCATCACAGTCACACAGCAGGGAAGAGCCACTTGAGATACAGCAGAAGGCAACAGGAGGGATGACATTGAGGCTCTGTGGAGTCCAGTAAAAGAGCATCATGGAAAACACGGATAAATAGTATAGTCAAGTCATACCAGTTAGGCTGAAATAGGGGTCGTCTACAGTAGAGGAGTAACTAGAACACTGGGAGCACAGGCCTGCCTGTGGGAGAGGGATGGTGAAGACCTCAGAACAGTGTAGACATTTGGCTGGGCTTCAAAGGATGGAGAGGAATTCACAGGGGCAGGATAGAAGCATCACAAGCAAAGGCAAAGAAGATAGAAATGCCCACCCTAAGCAGGAAGGTGTGCCTAAGGACTCCCTTGTGTCTTGGAGTAGGATGAAATTTTCTGAAAAGAAAAGATTAAATTCTATTCTGGTCAGTACTGCTGATGTTTCAAACAGCTAAACTGGGAAATAACCAGACTTAATTGGGAAACAGTAGAAGAATTAGTACTTAGGATATAGTGTTCAGTTCAGTTCAGTTCAGTCACGCAGTCGTGTCCAACTCTTTGCGACCCCATGAATCACAGCACGCCGATATAGTGTAAGTCATGCCAATTGCCAGTCATGCATCTAGAGTCTGGCACATATTAGCTTCAGATAATTATTTGTTAAATGAAAGAGTGAATTACAAGCCATGCCATCTCTCCGGGCTTTATTTTTTCCCCACTTGTTTAAAAATGAGGTGGGTTGGTATGGGGAGGTAGTATGGCTACTCCATCTCTCTCAGGTCTGTGATCAAGGACAAACAGAATGACAAAATGTGAAAACACTATTATTATAGATTAAATGTTTATGTCCTTCGCAAATTCATATGCTGAAGCCCTAACTGCCAATATAATGGTATTTGGAGATGGGGCGTCTAGGAGGTAGTTAGGGTTAGATGATGTCATGAGGGTGGGGCCCTCATGATGGGATTAGTGCCCTAATAAGAAGAAGCTGCCTGCCAATACAGGAGACATGAGACACAGGTTCGATCCCTGGGTCAGGAAGATTCCCTGGAGGAGGGCATGGCAACTCACTCCAGTATTCTCACCTGAAGAATCCCACAGACAGAGGAGCCTGGCCAGCTATAGCCCATAGGGTCACAGAGAGTCAGACTTGACTGAAGTGACTGAGCATGTATAACACGAAGAGATACCAGGGACAGAGCTTGCTCTCTATCCACCATGTAAAGACACAGCAAGAATGTGACTATTTGCAAACCAGGAAGACAGCTCTCACCAAAACCCATCATGGCAGCACCCTGATTTCGGACTTCAGGCCTCCAGAAATGTGAAAAAATAAACTTATTCTATTTAAGGCACCCAGGGTATGGTATTTTATTTTGGCAGCCTGAGGAGACTAAGACAACTATGGAAAAAACTCTATACCTGTGTGATATTATTCCAGAGTTGGTATAAAATGGTGGATGAAATCCTAGACTGGGAGGAGAGGGGGTTCTGACATGTGGCCCAGATCCTGCCATGACTCAGCCACCTGTCTTTGGGCTATTCCCATATAACACATACGTGGTATAGGGGCCATTCCAGGAGGCACCGTTCACATAGACTAGGAGGTGTCCTGCTCCAAGCCTTCAACCATTTGTTTCTTCATCTATAGAAAGGGGAAGAGAAATGGAACATATGATATCTAACAACAATTCACTTATTCTTTCAACAACTGTTTGTTGAGAATTGATTATGTCTCAGGCACAGAGCCAGGCACTTGGATATAGTGTAGGATCATGGTCTTGCCCTCCAAAAGTTTACCTTCTACTTGAAGAGACAGACAGAAAGTCCATTATAGCTTCATGTAAACAGGGTCTCTGTGCCAGTCAGCTCAGGATGCCATAACAAAATACCATGGACTGAGGGGCTTAAACA
Organism: Moschus berezovskii; assembly: GCF_049115385.1. Lineage (NCBI taxonomy): Eukaryota > Metazoa > Chordata > Mammalia > Artiodactyla > Moschidae > Moschus > Moschus berezovskii. The sequence goes on from NC_142469.1 coordinate 48,544,803, forward strand.
ACAGAAATCTATTTTCTCACAATTCTGGAGACTGGAAGTCTAAAATCAAGCTGCCAGCAGGGCTCTCCTGAGGCTGTCTTCCTGGCTTACAGACAGCCACCTAAATGTCCTGACATGGCCTTTTCTCTGTGTAGGCACATCCCTCTTTGTGTAAGGACACTAGTCACATGAGATTGAGGCCCACTCATATAACCTCACTTAACCTTCAGTTCAGTTCAGTTCAGTTCAGTTGCTCAGTCATGTCCGACTCTTTGCGACCCCATGAATCACAGCACGCCAGGCCTCCCTGTCTATCACCAACTCCCAGAGTTCACTCAAGCTCATGTCCATTGAGTTGGTGATGCCATCCAGCCATCTCATCCTCTGTCGTCCCCTTCTTCTCCCTGCCCCCAGTCCCTCCCAGCATCAGAGTCTTTTCCAAGGAGTCAACTCTTCGCATGAGTTGGCCAAAGTATTGGAGTTTCAGCTTTAGCATCAGTCCTTCCAATGAACACCCAGGACTGATATCCTTTAGGATGGATTGGTTGGATCTCCTTGCTGTCCAAGGGACTCTCAAGAGTCTTCTCCAGCACCACAGTTCAAAAGGGTCAATTCTTCGGCGATCAGCTTTCTTCACAGTCCAACTCTCACATCCATACATGACCACAGGAAAAACCATAGCCTTGACTAGACGGACCTTTGTTGGCAAAATAATATCTCTGCTTTTTAATATGCCATCTAGGTTGGTCATAACTTTCCTTCCAAGGAGTCATGGCTGCAATCACCATCTGCAGTGATTTTGGAGCCCCCCAAAATAAAGTCTGACACCATTTTCACTGTTTCCCCGTCTATTTCCCTTAACCACCTCTTTAAAGGCTCTGTATACAAATACAGTCACATTCTGAGCTACACTGGGGGTTAGGACTCCAACCCCTGGGAGGACAAGGTACAGGGATGGGAAGGGGCACAATTCAGTCCGTAATAGCCTCTATGACAGGGAGATTCAGAGCAGGGACCTCCACCCCAGGCTAGGACCCATGAGGCCTCTTGAGGAAGAGAGCTAAGCTGCTGAGGAGTAAAGGTTGAGGCCAGAGGTGAGCTATCACATTCGTGAATACAACTGTGCGAAACACTAACCTTGTGTATTTTACTCTTTGGTGGACTCTGATTTATTTTGAAACCTGTTTGGCCTTTGGTAGGTGCAACATACAAAAAGGAGCCCCAAAACATTGTTCCAACGGCCAGTGTGCCTTGGGCAAGCTACATTTTCTTTTTGCCTCGGTTTCCTTATTGGTAAAACCAGGCTGTGTTGGCATCTATTATTTCTCAGGCCCTAATGTGCCTTGATTATAGTGAAATCCTTAGACATATTCGGTTACATCTCTAAAATACTGTGCTGACATTTCAGAAGTTTGTGGAAAAGGAGCTGTGGATTCTGTAGCCAAATACTAAATTTACTTTTGGAGCATTATTACTGAGATTTCTTCTAACTCTCTCTCTCTTTTTTAAGTCAAAACAGTAGATCGATGAACGGGAGTCAGGTGACAGGTGTCAAGCCAGGCACTCACATCAATGTTGCATGACTTTAAAAAAAAAAGTCACTTATATGTGAATTATTTACTTTTGGCCATGCCGGGTCATCTTTGCTGCACAGGTTTTCTCTAGTTGCCGCCACTGGGGGGCTTCTCTCAAGTTGCGGTGCACAGGCTTCGCATTACAGTGGCTCCTCTTGTTGCAGAGCATGGGCTGTAGGAGGCTGGGCTCGGTAGCTGTGACTCCTGGGCTCCGGAGCACAGACGCAGTAGTTGTGGCACACAGGCTTAGTTGTCCTGCTGCATGTGAGATCTTCCCGAATTAGGGACAGAACCCATCTCTCCTACACTGGCAAGCGGATTCTTTACCACTGAGCCACCAGTGAAACCCTGCATGACTTTTAGCTACTCCAGGGTGACTTGTTCCTTAGGCCAAGACGACAACTCTTTTGGTGTGTGGAAGGGGGAAAGGGTTACAAAAGCAATAGATGCTCATTGTTGGGGGACAACAAGGAAATCAGATATTTCACAAAGGTTGAACATGAAAAAGGACTAATAAGTTCCTTCTTTCTGCCATTACATACCTCCAGGGTAACCACTGTTATCCTCATGCTTTCCAGACCTTTTCTGTTCACACCCAGAAATAGGTACATACATGTTTTTCTTCTTCTTCTTCTTTTTTTTTTTTTACAAAAGTGGGTTTATATAGAGATCTATAATTTTCTTTCTCCTCAAAAATATGTCATAGACATTTTCTGTACCCATAAAAAAGAGTACCTTCCTCTTTCTAAAGCTGAGATAGTGTGCCATAGCATGTGTCATCCTTTTGACTATTTTCCAAGTTCTCTCCCAATTTTTCTGTTATGAATGATCCGGCAATGAACATCCAACATTTCCTTGCAATGTTGCAATGAACATACAACATTTGTTTGTAGTTGTAGCTTTGGTTGAGTTAGGATGGATTCCTAGAAGTAGAATCACTGGATTTCAAGTTCATTTCTACGAGGATTTTAATTTTACAGAGGAGATTTCAGGCAAGTCAAATAAGACTTTAAAAATGTATATATATGTATGGAGAGCATTTCATTTAGAGTCTTTTGGCCCAAAGCAAGAAATAATTTCTTAAAACCAGCCAATTACTAGAGTAGTATATACCTCCTTTTTTTTTTTTTTTTGTTAGTGTACTCTGATTGGCTGGGAAACCAGCCTCCCCTTGCTCCCTGCTTCCTGCCTGTCGCTTTGCTGTGTGATCTGTGTGGGGAACTCCTCTGACTGCAGGCCCTTGGGCACCCCTCTGGGCTTGGGGGCCCTTGTGGCTGCAGTGCCTCTAGCTAGCACTCTGGGTTCAGAATGAGCTATCGTTCAGATTGGCATTTGTTTTCTCAAGGGCTTGAAATTGAGACTGGGATTGCAGCAGATTTCACTCTCCCTAAGATTTCTTTTTGCAGACTCCCTATTGTGCAAGCCAGATATTCTACTAAAATCAGATCTTAATGGTTATGCTAGGTGCTTAAAATCTCAAGGTGCTATAAATTATTCAATAGTTCTTCTACACATAAGGAAAACTGCCCAGCACAAATTCTCTGCAACTTTTCATGCAACACCTCTTTTTTTTTTTTTCTTTCCTACACTGGATCATGGTGTGTCATTTACCTGCTTGATTCCACTAAAGGTGGGGTTGGTACCCCTCATACCCCATCCCCAGCACACAAAGGGTTAAACTGAAGTCCTTGAGCCCACCTTCCCAAACAAAAGTCAGTTTTGCAAGTACTCAGCAAGATGTCTTTCACTAGGTTCTATTTAATAAAGTTAATACAAGCTTCTCTGCTCCTCCTCTTTTTCCCTCTTACTTCAGTTGTGAGTATTCACGGAATCTGGATCTGCCAGCTACTTCTGTTTGAAGTTGAAGGCTTGGCAAAATTATACATCCAGCAGGCAAGAAGTAAAGTGGAAATGTCTACAAGTAACAGTGAAATCTGTTGCATTGTTTTAAGACTTAACTACTGGGGGATACAAAGTCCTATAAATACTGTTGAGGCAGCTATAAGTACATTTTATGATGATCAGAACCTTTAGAACAACAGCTAAAGGATATGTGAAACCTGATGTCTATCTGCCACTCTTAATTATATACATTGATTGATATTAAAGATATCCCACTCTTCATTAAATGCTGGATAATTTTGAGTTTTCACATTTAGTGTTTTATGTGGGGTCACACAGAGTCGGACACGACTGAAGTGACTTAGCAGCAGCAGCAGCAGTGAGTCCTTTGTATGGCCAAGTAGCCAATTTACTCCCTGCTGCCTTTTACTCAGGTAAAATTGGAAATGAATTCATTAGATCAATTGTAGCAGCTCTAATTTGAAATCTTGAAAAATGCATTTCTAATGAAGAAATTTCCAATCAAGCAGACCTCTAAATCTCAGGTTTTTATTTTTTTCAGGTCTTTATATATATCCTTATGAATCATTAGCTGTCACTCCTGCTGACTTCTTAAGATTACATCAGGCAAGAATTGTGCTTTTTAAAACCTCATTCCTCTCCTCATCTTGTTGTTTAGTCTCCAAGTCATGTCTGACTTTTATTTGACTCCATGGACTGTAGCCCACCAGGCTTTTCTGTCCATGGGATTTCCCAGGCAGGAACACCAGAGTGGGTTGCCATTTCCTTCTCCAGGGGATACTCCCAACTCAGGGATCGAACTTGCATTTCCTGTATATCCTGCAATGGCAGGAGGATTCTTTACTACTGAGCTACCAGGGAAGCCCTTCTCCCCATCTTAATCCCATGTTTATTCATATTTTTTCATAAGGCATTACATTTATCCAATAGCACTTTCAAAAATATTGTTTTTTAATGACTCCAAGATACAACTGGAAGACAATTCCAATGCATGTTTTTACCTTTTTAAAAAAATCTTTTGTCCTGCTTTCTCCTTCTGCTTATTAAAAAAAACCCAGAAATTCATATAAACATACAAAACCATTTGAACGTAGGTAGTTTCCTTTCCCACATTGCAGTAACTTCCATTTTTGCTAACTCATTTGGAATAGCTTACTTTAAGTAGCACTGTTGATCCAGTTATGCAAATTAAGATTCATAATTTACAGTAATACTCAAGGTCACTTTGTAGTTTCCTGAGAGATTATGTTTTGAAAAGTCACTTTATATCAGTTAAGCACGCTGCTTGCTTTAGATACTATAGAATTATTGTTATTTCACAAAACCTTTGGTTCTGAACAATGTGAACAAGGAAATGTTCATTTTTAATTATCTTATTTCCATTGATTTATTATTTAATTTCTCCTCCAATACCTGAGTTGTTACAGTTAATGATTGGCTATAGATATATCCTATAATACATTTCATCTAGTCCCCTTTGTAAAAATGTAACAAGGTCACTTTACATTTTTAAAGCACTAAGTAAAGTGGTTTAAAAATGCAAAGTGAGGTTAAATGCTACTCTTAATTCTTCCTAACTCTTCCACTGGGACACCATAGGAAACTGAATTAATGAAATGCAATTTATACTTTTTAAATTCTAATTATAACTGCCACATTAAATTGAAGGTGAGACTAAAACTGCTATATGTTAACTAAGTCAAGCGATGTACTATATCATACATGTTATTTAACGTGCGAATGTTAAAAGTCAAGTTCCCGGCAGAAATAGAAGTGCCTGCATTCTGTCTTCAGGGAATGTATAAATTAACCATTCTGCCCCAAGCGGTCCTCCTCCCTTTCTCCCTCCGCCCTATTTTAAATGTAGATAGGGCGACTCAAGTCTTTTGAATTTGAAGGGCTGCTATCTCGGCCCCATTCTTTTCATCATCCTCTTTTGAATGACACTGAGCACGTATGGATTCTTTTATAAAACACCCCTGGACGCAGGGCTAGGTTCTCCCCGCTGTTTGCTAATTTTGCATAGCAATTAGTACTGACTTTTCAAAATCAGTTCGAGAATGTTCCACGTAGAACCTCAAAGGTCTTAGATAACCTCTTGCCTATAGATTTCAAACCCAAAGGGGAAGAACTTGCATAATTCCTAAATTCCCAGTTGGAACGGTCTGGAAGAGGATACGTAATGCAAAACTATACGTTAATTCAAACCCTCCCCACGCCCGGGCAGCAAGGAGCCAGCATATGCCTTCTTTTAAAATCTATTCTACCAATTCACTGACCGCGCAGGGCCGGGCCACATGGTCCTCCCTTGCAGCCAGTCAGCTGTGAGCAGCAGATGGGATCATTTGCATTTTTCTTTTTATACTTTCTTCGACCCGCAAATTAAAGGATTTTTTAAAAATTTACATTCTCATTGTTTGCCTTAAATATAAACGTGGCTTAACTGTTGGGTTGGGCTTCCCTGACCCTCACACACCACACCCCTTTAAGTCACTGAGACTTGAGAAAATACCCGAGGGGTAGGTTTCGTTATTTATCAACTTGGAATCTCCAGTCCGGGAGTCAGGAGTAGAAAGAATGAGCCTTTATTGAGTTGGTGACTCGTGTTTTTCTATTTTAAGCGCTCGGCGCAGCTATCCCGTGGGTTTGTCTGTGGCATGTGGGTCTGTGAGCCCGCGCACTTATGAATCTCAGGCTCCGCAGCCTCAAACCTCAAAACTTCGGGTTACAAGTAGAAGGCAGATTTTAGCTCTTAGGCTTACAAGAGAGGGCGGCCACCCTACTGGGGGAGTGGCCAGAGCCAGTGTTTCCCAGCGCCGGGGTCAGTCTCCCGCGGCCCGCAGACTCCATGCAGGCTCCGCGGGGGCCACCCGGGTCCCCCCGCCCCGAAGTCTTTGTGCCCATCCGATGAGGGAACACTCCCCCGGGGGAGGCAGGGCCACGGCCGAGATCCCAAAAAATGCGGGAGAGGCACGGGCGCGGGGGGAGGCGCCCCGCACAGTCGCCGATCCGCGGAGGGGAAAAAAAAAGTAGAAAAAGAGGCTTTTCAGGTCAAACTCCTCGGGTCTGAGAAACCACGTTTTCGAGAAATGAGTCGCGGGGCAAGAACACACGATGTGCAGGGTACACTGTTGGCCAGCGCCGGCCCGGCGCGCCGTGGGTGCGCGGCCGCCGCCCCCCGCCCCGGGCAGCGGGCGCGGGCCCACGTGGAGCGGCGCGGCACCGGATGAGCGCGCCGGGCCGCCCGGGCCCCCGGAGTGCGCGCCCCAGCTCCCCGCCGCGGCCGCTCACGCCCGAGCGCCGCCGCCGGTCCCGCGTGTGCCCCGCTGAGGGGGAGGGGCGGGCCGGGGGTGGGGGCGGAGGGGTTGTGGTTCCACTGCAGCGGGGGCTCCTGTGTCCTTGTGCGGAAATGACACACGGAGTCCCGTCACGTCACGCGAGAGCGCAGCGCACGGACACACACAAAGAGAGGGGAAAATACACGGCGCCCGCCCGCCGCCCCCAGCAACTCCGCGGGCCGCCCCGGCCTGGCCCTCCGCGCGCGGCCCGCACTCCCCGGCCCCGCGCTCCCCCTGCCCCCCACGTGGCGCCCCAACTCGGCGCGGGCCCGCTCTGCAAAGTACAGAACTCGCGTCCCAGGTAAGTGCGGGGCGGTTCAAGCCGGCCGCGCGGTGGCGGCGGCTCTGGAGCAGACGGACGGGCGAGCGGCTGCAACATCCATGCCGGAGTGGGGGGGCGGGAGCAGGGGAGGGGACGCGTAGGGGGGCTGCCCGGAGAGCGCTCGCCGGGAGGGGCGCCCACCCCCGCGCGGGGCCGAGTCTGCGGAGCGGGCGCCGGGCGCCCACGGGCTCGCCGCGCCCATTGTGCCGCGCGCCCCTTTGTGCCCGCTCGGAACGCGGCGGCTCCATGGCGTTCCGGGGAGCACGCGCGCCGCGCGGGGGCGGGGGGGAGCGCGCGGTGGAACAATCCGCGCCGCCGCCGCCCCACTCGCGCCGCGCGCCGGCGGCCCCGCACCCCCGCCGGGCGCCGCGATGGAGCGGCCGGGGCCGCCGGAAGGCTCTGCGAAGCCAGCGGCGGACTCGGCGTCCGCGCTCCGCCGGGCTGCGGCTGGGAACGGGCTCGGCGTGCAGAAGGGGGGTGTCAGAGCAGGGGTAGGGGGCGGGGACTGGAGGAAGATACGGAGCCGGGAGCGGGAGGCCCGAGAAGCCGCCGCTCGGAGGGACGCTGCCTCCGGAGTCAGCAAATGGAGCGAGGCAGGCCCGCGGCGGCGACGGCCGGCGGCCGGCAGCGGACAGGGCCGGGCCCCGCCGCCAGGGGGCGCGGCGCCCCCTCCCGGGCCGTCCACGGCGCGGTTCGCGGTTCCCGCTGCCCGGGAGCTGGAGGCGGGCCCGGCGCCCTGGGCGTGCGCCCGGCTGGCGCGAGGCCTTCCCGGCCGGCCGCGGAACCGGAGCCCTGGCGCCCGCCGCCCCTCGTGACCGCCCCCTCCCTCTGTCTTGTAAACGGGATTCCCACGCAGACTAGGTGCACGCCGCGCCCGTGGGTTGTGCTGCAGTGCCCGTCGGGGCCTGGCGTGCCGAAACGTTTTTTCCCAAGGTGTTTTTGCAGAGGTAAAGGAATTTGAGTGCTCAGGTGGCCTGTCTGGAAGAACTTTACACTCAAATGCCAACTGGGAGAGGATGTGCGGAAGAGGGCTGTGCGCTTCAGCATCGGAAACGTTCAAGTTCACCTTCTTAACGTAACTTTTGTAACTTATTGACTGTTCCCAGTGCCACAGGGCAACACGTGGAGTGCCCGAAAGCGGAGGCTGTGGGAAACTGAGGCAAGGAAGTGAATTCTCGGGCTGGGGCTGGCTCCTGTTGTCCCAGAAGGACGGAGACCGAGGAGGGGTTTTTGTTGTTGTTGTTATGCACACTCCCAATCCCACCCCCCTTGGTTTTTCTTTCCTCCCCCACCCCCGTTTTAAACCATCCATCCTTAGTTTCCAGTTTCATGTCCCTTCCCTCAGTACTGAGGTTGCGTGAGATTTTATATCTTAACAGTTTTACATCCCCAGCCACTACCCCAGGATCTGATAACTTAGTAGGTGCTCGGTAAATTTTTGCTAAATGGATATGGAGAACCTCTTGGATTCCAGGAGAAAGAGGACCAGTGTATCCTGTTCGTATTAGTGGGCTGGCTGGCATGTGCATGGTCCTTGAAATAAATTTATGGAAAAACCAGAGCCTTTAAAATATCTATCACATAACAAATCCACAACTGAACGTGGATATTGCCATAGAGGCCATCTCCTTGTTGCAGGGATTTAACAAAGTTTTGTCTCATTCCCATCTCCCATCACACGTAAAGCATTAGTAACCTCTAAAAGCAAGACCACTTAGGACCTAGTAGACAGGCTGGTCAGCATCCCAGTAGTCTGTTAAAGGTACCGCTTAGACGCATTTACTTTACCCACTTGCAAACTTCTGAGTTCATAAGCATCCCTTACGTGAGCAAAAGAAGAGGAGAATGTCTAATAATGAGGAAGAAAAGAACTGGAATCTACCCTAACAGTGGTTTGATTAGGTGAAATTTTAACTTCCTGCAGGAATGTCCCACCAGCCACTTGTCTGAAAAGCCCTGAAGCAACGAGAAATAACATGCTTTTATGAATTGTATTGATTGCACGGTGAAAAAATAGAGGGATGTGGCTTGTAAATACCTCAGATTTTATAGAGACACATGAAGGCTGCTAGTCAACCAGCAAAAAAAATTCAGTGTATGGGAGGTTGGAGTGTGATGTGTTTGTTTTTCCTGGCACTTAATTTTGATGACAAATTATGGTTCCTCCCCTGTTATTCATTGTGCCTATTGTTGGCTAAAGCAAGTTTGGGGGAATTATTTGTAGAATCAGCTTTTGGGATGGTGGAACTTTTCTGTAACTTCTTGATGGTGGCTACAGGGATGTGTATATCTGTGTTACCTTTCATAGAACTGTATGCTCTCTCCGCCCCCCCCCCGCAACCAGAGAGTAAATTTTACTGTATGGTAATAATTAAAAAAAATAAAATGTAAAGTCACAGACACACACACACAGAAGGATATCTTATGTACTTTGTGAGCATTACCTTGCTGTTTCTTTCCTCGGCAGATTGAACAGTGGCTCTTCCCCTTCTGATGTTCCAGTATCTCTTCCAGCATTATTATTTCAGTCCAGGCTCTTGTGGTGGTTTCTGGAATGAGCTGCCACACATGACCCGCACATGCCTAACTAAGGGCTCTCCACCCTGGCATCAGGCCTTCAATGTGTCAAACAGGAGTGGTGCAATTTCACTTGGACTGGTGTTAATGCCTTGTATATTAGTCACTGAACGATCAGACATTTTACAAACTATTGTTTCTCTCTTTTTAAATTATTTATTTATTTTTTGGCTGCACCTTATAAGATCTTAGTTCCCTGACCAGGGACCAAACCTGTACCCCCTGCATTGGAAGCATGGAGTCTTAACCTCTGGACTGCCAGGGAAGTCCCACACACTGTTGTTTACAGCTGAATTTTCTCAGCAGCTCACCTGGTAACATACTCTTCCTCCATTTTTTTTTTTTCATTTATTCAGCTTATATATTTTTTTATTATTTTAATTGGAGGATAATTATTGTAGTGGTCTGCCATACATTGACATGAATCAGCCATAGGTGTGCATGTGCCCCCATCCTGAACCCCACTCCCACCACCCTCCCCATTCCATCCCTCGGTTGTCCCAGTGCACCGGCCCTGAGTGCCCTGTCTCATGCGTGGAACCTGGACTGGTGATCTATTTCACGTATGGTAATATACATGTTTCAATACTATTCTCAAATCATCCCACCCTCGCCTTCTCCCACAGAGTCCAAAAGTCTGTTCTTTACATCTGTGTCTCTTTTGCTGTCTCACATATAAAGTCATCGTTACCATCTTTCTAAATTCCATATATATGCGTTAGTATACTGTATTGGTGTTTTTCTTTTTGACTCACTTCACTCTGTATAATAGACTCCAGTTTTATCCACCTCATTAGAACTGATTTCAAATGCATTCTTTTTAATTGCCGAGTAATATTCCATTGTGTATATGTACCACAGCTGTCTTATCCATTTGTCTGCCAATGGACATCTAGGTTGTTTCCATATCCTAGGTATTGTAAACAGTGCTGCAGTGAACATTGGGGTAAACGTGTCTCTTTCAACTCTGGTTTCATTGGCTTGTATGTCCAGCAGTGGGATTGCTGGGTCATATGGCAGTTCCATTTCCCTCTTCCTCCATTTTTAATTCCACCTGAAACACATGTACAGCCATCTCTCAGTATTTGTGTGGAATTGGATACAGGGACCCTTTCAGATTCCAAATCTCCAGATGTTCAAAGTCTCTTGCAGCAAGTCCTCTGTATCCTCAGATTAGGAACCCATAGATTGGAAAACTGACTGTTTTTAAAATCAGCCCTTACAAGGTTTTTGTTCTCTGCTAACCGCCACCTCTCCTCTCTTCTCATCTGATTTTCGGTTATCTATGGCCAGTGAAACAGCATTGCATCAGTATCTATAAAGGCACTGATTGCTCAGTTGGCCTGTTCTTGTTTGCAAGGGGCTGTTGGTTTGATCATGGAGCTAGTAAACTGAAGGAGGGAGGCTGGGGATGTCTGGGTTTAGTAATTAGCTCATGTGGTCACAAGACGACACATTTGTAAAAGTGGGAAGTATAGAGGAAACTGCTTATATCTCCTAGGAAAGTTAGTCACCATTGTCCAATCCGTCACGTGGGTGGCTGCTGGGATATTCTGGCCTTCCTTTTCTCCTTGACCCCAGTTTCTGGACGCCAAGGTTAAAGTTAAAAGCGGAGTCTGACACCCCCTCCCACTGATGCTGAAGGATGTAGCCAGTCCTTTGTGAGGCCAGGGAGGGCTTAATAAGCAGGAGCGCTTAGCTGAGAAAGACGTCACATTTAGAAAACGCAGTGTCTGAAGGGTGAGACGCCACATCGCAGGCTGTGAGGTTGCCCTTCGCTGTGCGCCGAAAGATGAGGCTGTGCTCCGACAGAGTAAGGAGGGAAGCGACAATTACAGCTTTAGAAAAACTCGGGGGTAAAATTGCCCTGGTTTTCTGAAGACTGGTATTTTTCAAACTGCATTTGCAGATGTGTCTAAAAATAAAGACAAATTACAAACATGTCCTGCAAGTCCCATGGGCAGGATGCCACTGCCTAAAGGGCCGGGTTCTGAGAGCACCGAGGCTCCCAGCCATCCCTGCAGACCCGGAGATTGAGCCCAGCAAGGGTGGGTGGCATGGGAACATTCTTCCTGTCCTTAGGGAGAGCATTTTGATTTCTTCCTTTCCAGTGTAATGTTTCTTTTTTCTTTTACTTGAAAGAAACATTACAAAACTTTCGTAAAGTTTTAAACCATTTTATTTTATTTTTTAAAAATATTCACTATTAAGATGCGCTTAACATATCTTTAAGGAAAAAAAAAAAGACTTTATACTAAGTAATACTTACTGAGTGCTGTGTGCCAGGCACTTTCTTCTTGGTAGTTTTCACAGAGTCTAGGAGATAAGGTAGTGGTGTGCAGTTCCTTTTACAGAAGAAAGCACCAGGGCTTGGCTGGGTAAGCCTCTTGCCCAGCGGTAGAAGCTAAACATAGGTGAAGCCAGGGTTAGATAGAATCCAGGTCTGTCTGCCCCTGAAGTTTAGTAAGGAGTTCCATTTTCTTCTACATCAGGTGTACTTGGTAATCCAAAGGCCCATTTGGCCTGATGACTTGCTTCTGCATCTGAGCCCAGCCCACAGATGTGTGCTCAGTAAGGAAGGGAGAAAGCCAAGCAGGGATGGTTGAGCCCCTTTTAGTCCCAGCTCTTACTGGAAAGCCAGCATGAGTCCACCCCACCTCTTTCCCTCAGCTTGCTCTCTGGAGCACTCCAACGGAGGCACAGTCTGCTGCCTCCCCCTTCTCTGTCTGTGAAGTAAGAGGATTTTTACTAGGACTGCACAGGTGAACGTGTAAAACTTAGACCTTGGAGCCAGTGCTACATGAATGTTAGCTGCTGTCTTCCTTTTTTTAAAACAAAAATTTGATTGGACAATAATTGCTTTACAGTATTGTGTTAATTTCTGCCATTCATCAGTGTGAATCAGACACAGATGTATATATGTCCCCTCTGTCTTGAACCTCCACCCCATCCCACCCCTGTCCTCCTTTTCTGTGTTTTAGTTTTTAAAAATCAGTATGACCTGCAATGGGGAGGTTTTACAAAGTCAGATCATCATGTGGCTTTCCGTTAACAGCAGGTGCTATGCTTAGACTCTCAGTCGTGTCCGACTCTTTGTGACCTCATTGACTGTAGCCTGCCAGGCTCCTCTGTCAATGGACTTCTCCAGGCAAGAATACTGGAGTGGGTTGCCATGCTCTCCTCTAGGGGATCTTCCTGATTCAGGGATCGACTCAAGTCTCCCACATTGTAGGCAGATTCTTTACCCTCTAAGCCACCGGGGAAGCCCGATGTATAAACTGTTTAAATCCTGGCATGTATTTTGTTGATAACACCGTTGAAATGGTCTGGGCCTGCTCTCCCTGCTTTACCCTTTGTATTTGGCAGGTCTGCACAGCCACTGTCCCCAAAGTCTCAGGGTCTTATCCCTCCCATTCTGGAGCTCAGGTTCTCAAGGAGGCCCTCTGCTGCTGCTGCTGCTGCTGCTAAGTCTACTTCAGTCGTGTCCGACTCTGTGTGACCCCATAGACGGAAGCCCACCAGGCTCCCCTGTCCCTGGGATTCTCCAGGCAAGAACACTGGAGTGGGTTGCCATTTCCTTCTCCAATGTGTGAAAGTGGAAAGTGAAAGTGAAGTCGCTCAGTCGTGTCCGACCCTTAGTGACCCCACGGACTGCAGCCGACCAGGCTCCTCCATCCATGGGATTTTCTAGGCAAGAGTACTGGAGTGGCTTGCCATTGCCTTCTCCGCAAGGAGGCCCTCAGGGAGTGCAAATTCGCCTCACTTGGCTTCCAGAAACAGGAATGGAGGTCAGGAGGACTTGCTCCAGGGCGCCCTGAGGGTGCACAGCTGGGAGGCAAGTCCTAAGTCCTGTGGACATTTCTGAGGTGGTGGAGCAGAGTTCTGAGTCAGCTGGCTGGGATTTGCACGTCGAGGTTTCAGGAAGCCCAAGTACTTCCCATTTCTGGGCCTGGCACTTGTCCTGTGTGACTCGGGCGGCCACAAGCCTCCAGCGCCTCTGATTAACCTGGGCTCGATTCTCTCAACTGAGGCACCTCAGGTGACTCCCAGCCCCTGGGGGCAGCTCTGGAGGACGTTTTCCTTTGGAAACCTGTGGGGCGCTTAGGCAAGAACCCAAGAGCCCAGTGATCCTGTGTGGGCAGAGCGTTTGCCAAGGGACCTCCACGCCAGGTGCCCCCTGCTCGCTTTGCTGTGGTTTTGCATCCAACTCCTAATGAAGACACCCCACCGCCCCACCTCTCTGGCGGATTCTCGCATGACTCCTTATTACACATTTTGAGCTGGTGACCTCGGCACTCTTTGCTTTTTCTGTTTCCTAGCCACTCCTCAGCTCCCCAGACCTCCCCTCCCCTCTCTGCTCTGCATCCTGCTGCTTCACTCTGGAGCCACGGCCCCTGGAGCAGGCCCCTGACTTGCCCAGTTTAGTCTGGTTTTGAGAAGTCAGAGAAGGAGGGCTCCAAGTGTGGGTAAGAAGTCTCTCAAGATATTCAGGCACAGACCTGAGAGAACCCCAAAGGGGCCAGCCGTCATCCAGAAAACAGGAACCCAGCAAGCCTAGCTGGAGAATTGCTAAGGTGCTTCCCTGGACAACCACAGACTCTCTAAATGCCCTGACTTCAGCGCTCAGCTTGGGTCCCTGATCCGGAGTACTTGGTCCAGGCTTGGGGGTTTTTTTTCCACATCCGATGAAGGGATTTGGCTTATTTCAAAAAACACTCCCACATACCGTGCAATAAACTGATGAAGCCTATAACATACCCACCAGGAAACGACATTTCCTTAGTGTTCAAAGCCGATCTTTTCACCTTCTTGTCCACACCTGGGCTTTGAGCGGAGGCTTTTTTCTGATCTCCCCTGTACTCCATACTGAGGAGTGTTTACACTTTCAGAGTCAGTAATTCAGGGACAGTTACAAAATGAAAGGTCTGCACTGGTTCGTCAGTTATTGTTTCTTAGAGCATCAGTAATTTCAGTGCTTGAATGGATTTGATTTTATATTCTTAGCTTGTTGCTGTTATGGGTATAACTTAGAATATGACATGGCTAGGCAGTGAAATTGCAAAACTTATTTTTTTATTTAAAAAGTGTCTCAGTTTCAAAGAATTGCATGCTCACTGTAGAATGTTTGGAAAGTAGAGGAAACTGAAGAAGAAAATTTTCCATAATCATCCTAATCGGAGGTAATTAACATTTTGGAATGTTTTCTTCTGTCTGCTTTATGGCATTTTTTGATTACATTGTAGAGATATCCCCAGTGAACTTTTGAAGTATGTTGTTATTGACTCTGTGGCACTGTGATGAACAATTGATTTTGAATCTTTACACATAATTTATTGCTCAGTTCTTCCTGTCAGTAGAGGTTTAGAAGACGTGTTGGGAAAAATGTCTAGCAGTTGACTTTCTAACTTTGTATATTGGAAATAACAATAGTGATCAAAGGTGGTCTCAATCCAGGTCATATTGAGTTTGTTGTCCTTTCCATTTTTTTTTGCAGCTTTTTGTGGAATTTATGAATAATTAGATTCCCTGGAGAAGGAAATGGCAACCCACTCCAGTACTCTTGCTTGGAAAATTCCATGGATGGAGGAGCGTGGTGGGCTACAGTCCATGGGGTTTCAAAGAGTCGGACACGACTGAGCGACTTCACTTCACTGGAGATTAGTCCTGTTTGAGAGTTACTCTCCGAGAGGTCATCCGTGTCTTAGGGCCTATGCGTTTTAACTAGAGGCAGCAGCAAGCCCTACTGATCTCCACAACACACGCCCCTTTCGCTCTATTGAATGTTCCCCTGGGCTTGGTCAGGAGCATGGAACCGGCACCCCTAGAGGAGAAGCTGATTTTCAGGGACACGGGGATGCATGGTTAGACTGTCTCACATTTTGAGATTCGTGGTGAAGGGATAAGAGGATTTTGAGAAGGAGAGAATGGTTAAAAAAAAAAATGCTCCAAAGACCTGCAGGCAAAGGAGATTGTAATCCTAGCAGCCCGGTGGGGGATGCTGCAGTAGTTGGCAGCTCATACAGAACCTATAGTTGTGTAAGCGAAAGGAATTTCTGCGGCATGCTTGGCATGCGGCTGTTTAGTGTCCGCCCAGGATGCACAGCCTTGTGACCTTCATCTGGCAGGTGACCAGGAAGTGGAGGGATGGGGTGGTGCTGATGCACTGTCTGTACGTCAGCTCGGGATGCCCGGAAGCGACCCACACATCCCATCCTCTTGTAGATACTTCCGGATTGTGGAGTCTGTATAAGCACAGAGCAGCCTTGTCTTCCTGGTAGTGACATGGAGGTGAAAGATTTCCAGCTGCTAGTGGTCAGAGAGATCCAAGGCTGGAAACTGCCCTCGGTGTTCATCAGAAGAGCCTTAACAGAATAATGCAAATTCTGTTGTTCCCTCTCATGGTGGCTGACTGGAGATGTACACAGATTTGGTTTGAATCCTAATTCTACCACCTATTAGCCACATGACACTGATCAAGTACCTGCTTCCCCTTCCAGTAGTCAAATTCTTTATTTCTGTAATCAGAATGACATAAAAATAATTTTCCAGCTTCATTGAAGTATGACTGACAAATAAAATTGGTACATACTGAAGGTGTATGCCCTCAGTATTTTTTATGGGTAAAATTGGGATTGAAATCGCTCAGGGTGAGATGGAGGCCACATGAAGTGGCTGGGCAGCACCGGGCCCCAAGTTTGCAGGCCAGGGATGTGAGTGGGGACCCTCACCTCACTCCCCACCACACCAGCCAGAGGCACTTAGTTTTCCAGGCCTTGCAGATGGGACATTGCCCAGCTTCTCAATGAGCATGGCTTCTTCACTGTCTGGGAGAAAAGGGGCCCACCACACTGCATTCTGGGTGACTTCTGTACTAATCTAGCATCTGTCGCTGGTCTATAAATGAACGCGGAAATGTTTTCCAAAGCAGATGCACTCTGAGCGCCCTGAGTGCCCAGGAAGCCGCCACCGCCGCCTCCCACCTCGCCCGTGAGGCTGCGCAGCCCCCTCCGGCTCTCCTCCCACCCGCGGGTGGCTCAGGTGTGTGCCCTTCCTTCATCACCTTCTGCCTCGGGAACTGGGGGGCTCAGGATTCAGGTGCTGATCTGGTGGTGTCACACGGTGCTCCTCACCAAGTCGCACTCTTGTGGGGACCCCCATGCACGCCGCTCTTCTGCAGTGGAGTGTCAGATAGGCAGACCATCTTTGCTCAGTGCCTGGGCTTCTCTGCCAGGTTTTCTCATCAACTCCTGTTTTCTTTTCCTCTAGGAGTCACTTGTCCTTTTCATGCTTTCTGCTTAGCTGGAGAGGGTTTGTGGATTTTCACCATGCACCACCCCCACATAAACCTCGTGCCACCTTTTCCCTTTCCTACCTTTCCTTTCCAGAATGTAATTGGTTTGTACACCGTGCCCTGTCCAGCAGCCCTGCATTCTTCCCTCCTCCGCTGTTCGGCTGTTTCTCACTTGAGGACACTGGTTCTGTGGTGGTGCGGTAGGGTCTCCAGGGGCAGGTGGCAGCCCAATCTTGGTCAAGGTTGGGGCGGGGAGGCTCGTTCTCATCTCCTTGAGAAGCCCCTTACCAGTCAGGCCTGAGTTTCTGCCCAGCATTGGCCAACCTTGCTGTCTGAAAAGAGTACTGATGCCCTGCTACCTACTTGGAACTCTCCCCTCAGAGACACCCAGACTTAAGGTTTATTTCCCTGGAATACAGTGGAGATTGTCTTTAATAAAAATTTAGCTCTGGTAAAATAGTTCTTGACCCCTTGAAGTTGACTAACTTACTTACTGTCAATCTCCCCTGCATGTTTTTTTCAGATAGTAGATAGTTTAGTAAGTAGTAATTAATTTCAGTGTAATTTCAGTTTCAAATAAATCTTAACATTTCTTATTCATTCCATTGAAAATTAGTAACACAGAGATGAAAAAACTTGTTCCTGTCATGAACTAATTGTGATGACTGAGAATAGTGCCATGCATTGTACATTGCTATTATTAGTGACCTTTGAAGTTGCTAGCCTGTGCACAGGTCATCCTCTGGTTGTCCCTCCATTGACCTGTCTAAAACGGGACCACACACCATGCCACAGCTGCTTGGTGAATGGTTTACTGAACTTTGTAGATGGCATCCCTCTTCCTTATACCAATTTCGTGAAGTTACGCCTGCTGCCCTCTGACCGGTAACTGGAATGGGCATCCAGTACTTGCAGGCAGCTTCACCAGTGCTAAGAACCACAACTCCTCAATGTCATCGGTAAAGGCTGTCATGTATATTCTTTTCCAACATTACTACCTCATTTATACTTTATCCTATTTGTGCGCATGCTGTTATGTCATCTGGGGACTCTCAAAAGTGTAATGTTGCTTTTAACCATGATGTCCATTCCACTTCGGCTGGGGCAGGGAAACCAGCCCCTGATTGTCCACCAGACCCTGCAGCCCATACAAAGGAGGTACCGCCAACCCCTCCAATCTCATTCCCTCATCAATAAATAGAGTGGTTTGGACCAGATTGTATGGCGCTCAGGAGCTTTAAGAACCCATAGTGCCTCTCTCCTCTTGCTTCTGAAGAAAGGGCTAGACCAGCATCATCCAATAACAGTAGTGAAAGCCACATGTGCGATTTTAAACTTTCTAGTGGCACTCACATAGTGCTGTGATGTATGGCACTATTCTCAGTGCCATTTTTAAAAAGGTGAAATTAATTTTAATACTTAGCCCAGTAAATCTGAGATATTATCATTTGAACATGTAATCAGTATAAAAATTATTAATGAGGTATTTTACATTCTTTTTGCCCTGCTGAGTCTTTGAAATCCAGCATGTATCTTACACCACAGCTCCGTTTGGACTGGCCACATTTCGAGTCCTTTGGAGCCATACATGACTAGTAGCTACCCTCATGGACAGCATAGGTCTTTTTGGACCACCTGGGATCTTAGGACCTCAGCTCAGGTTCACAGGCTCCACAGCCTGCTATGACAAAGCCTGCTTTGTCAGCCTTTTCATATTGTGGTTAGATGTTTAAGGCAGGGACTAACAGATCATCCAAACTGAGATCTTTTGTAAGCCTTGAGTTTCTCAGATCCTTTCGTTCCGTAAGTGCCTCTCAGTTGATGCTTTAAGATGCATTCTGCCCACATAAAGTCTTGGAGAAGAACTCCCAGCAGGTCCACAGGAGGCTTGGCTGCTTCTGAGCATTTGCAAACAAGAGGATGCAGTTTTCCTTGATGTTGCAGAGTCATATCAACTTAACCTTCTGTTACCCAGAGCCAGGGTTGGGAGGGTAAGGGGGATTTCTTATGGGTGGGTGAAATTTTAAAAAATAAACAATAAGACTTTGCCTTGTCTTTTCTTTTAGTGGAACAGAAGATGAACGCAACTGAATTCAGTGAAGATGTAGAAGAAGGTAAAAAAAAAAGCCTCTTTTTAAAAAGTAGTTTAACTTAATACTTTTTTCAAGATATATTCACATGGTTCAAAACTACTGGATTGGCCAAAAAGTTCCTTTGGTTTTTAAAGTAACATTAAAAGACACGTTTTTCATTTTCGCCAGGAACTTCATTGAACAATGTATTCACTGTTGTGTTTCACTGCCTTTTGCCATTTTTCAGGCAACTTCATAATTCCATCATCCTAAAACTTTTTATCTTTTTGAGCAAAGAACTATTCCAGGTGCCTTTTACAGCCTTCTAGGAAATTGAAGTTTTTTCCATTAAGAGAATTTTATTAAGACCAAAATAAATGGACATTTGAAGCTGCCATGTCTGGTGAATACAGAGGATGAATGAGAACTTCCCAGACAAGCTGTAACAGTTTTTGCCTGGTCATCAAAAGAAACATGAGGTCTTGCGTTATCCTGATGGAAAATCACGCATTTTCAGTTGACTAGTTCCAGACACTTTTTGTCAAGTACTGCTCTCAGTTCATTTAATTGGGAGTAGTACTTGTTGGAATTGATGGTTTTCCAGAAGGAGCTTGTAGTAGAGGATTCCCTTCTAATCCCACCATATACACAACATCACCTTCTTTGGATGAAGACGTTTTTGGTGTGTTTGGTGGTGGTTAATTTTGTTTGCCCCATGATCTCTTCCGTTCCACATTGTTGTACAATATTCACATTTCATCACCCATCACAATTTGTTTTAAAAATGGACCATTTTTGTTATATTTAAGTGGAGAATTGCATCTGGAAATGCTGTCAAGGTTTTTTTCACTTAACTTATATGGAATCAAAGCAATTATATATACATCAAAGCAATTTAACATAACCAAGCTGGAGAAAATGATTTTCAGTGCTTGATTGGAGTACTGGGAATGTTGGCTATCTCCTGAGTGGTATAATGTTGATTGTGCTCAATTAATGTCTTGATTTGATCGCTACCAACTTCAACTGGTCTGTATGACCGTGGAGCATTGTCCAGTGAGAAATCTCTAGCATGAAACTTCGCAGTCCACTTTTGATGCATTTGATCAGTCACAGCACCTTCTCCATACACTGCTCAAATCTTTTTTTGTGTGTTTCAGTTGCATTTTTAACTCTCTTGAAGTAATAAGACATCATATACTGAAAATGTTGCTTTTTCTTCTTCCATCTTCAATATTAAAATGGCTGCACAAATATTCACCAATTTTTTTTTTTAATGCACACTGATATGATAGCTGTCACAGTACAGTCTAACAAAATTGTTTTGGCTGAAATTAAAGACAGTTAAGAGCTATGAGAGCTGTCTTATGGGAAAAACTTAACGAACCTTTTGGCCAAACCAGTATTAAAAGTTACACAATGAAAAATCAAGGAAAAGTCTCCTCTCATTACTGATTGCCATCCTTCTCCACTCACACTTACAGCATCTTATGTATCTTTCCAGGGTTACTTTTTTAAAAGCACCATTTAAAAGAGTAGTGTGTTTTTCTCCTTCCATCTCTTCTCCCTTCTGCAAGAAAATACTTTAAAAGCTGCTTTAAACTGAATGTTCTTGGAATATAATATCAGTGTATAGCATTAAGACTAGTGTGGTGAAATATAAATTGGTTGGTTGGAAAGCCAGTTTCATTGATTATTACTCTTGACACTGTTATTTGAATGAGAATATCAAAAGGTAGCTGCATACAACCTGGTGCTTGGGGACTCTGCTAAACCAGGCACTGCCCAGTGGTCTCCCCACTGAGCCCCATTTCTTCTCTGCCACAGTTCTAAAAAATAACACTGTGAAAGTGGAGACAGAGGCCGAAGATGCTGCCCTGGACTGCTCAGTGAATTCCAGGTCCTCCGAGAAGCACACTCTGGATGGCGTCTTCACTGCTCTCCAGGACTCCAGCAAGAGAAAGCCCCTGGGTGGCGAGGGCCCGCTGGACTCAGTCCCGAGCGTGAAGAGGCGGCGGCTTATTCCCGAGGTGAGGTCTTACTGGGAAAGCAGGAACTTGTTGACAGCAAGGGCTGTTAATGAAAGCCTACCACATTTCACATAGCCTGCACCTTACTGGAGCAAGTGAGGCTCAGGAGGGCTTTTCCTAAATCAGGTCCATCTTTTGTATTTATTTGGGGAGCTTGTTCAGTGAATCTTTTTGTAAAGAGGACAATTATCTTATAATATGCCCATTACCCCTAACCTACCTATTTTATAAATTTGCTTTATTTCTTAATCATCTGCTGGTTATAGTGAACTTGGCTGAATTCTGAAAGAGAGAAAATGAAACTGGTCACGGTGGTCCCCTCGAGCAGCCTGCAGTTCCCACGGGAGACAAGACAGATTCACAAAACAGTGAAGACTGAGGAGAGAGGGGAGTTTGGGAGATGAGAATGCCTGGTCAGCAGAGCCTCCCTGCAGATAGCCAGATCATACCTTAAACTCTTAGCTGAACATTTTCCCAAGCTCTCCAGCCCCCTCCCTTCCCCCGCCCCCCAACACATACTTTTTTTGGGACCCAGGTAGGCATTTCAACTTCTTCATGTCTGTCCAACAGAGCCCAAGTTTCAGAGCTCACTGTCATTAGCCCATACATGGGGTGTCAACCTGGAACTCCCTGGGTTGCTCTTGGTTTGTTTTAATTCTCCTCTGTTAGATGCTACAGCAGATTGGGAGTTGATAGGTTTTAGAGATTTAGTGAGCCTTTGAAAAGTAAAAACTATCCTTTTTCTTAATTAGCAAAGTCATAAGATTTAAGATTTTCACTGGATTTCAATATGCATGTTTATATTACATTATAATGAGGACTGATCTGCCTTCCACATCATGGAACATTGAGGGTTACATTCATTTATTTATTTTATTTTTGGCTGTGGTGGGTTTTTGTTGCTGTGCAGGCTTTTCTCTAGCTGCAGCAAGCAGAGGCTACTCTGTAGTTGTGTGTGGACTTTTCAGGTTGAGGAGCGTAGGCTCAATAGTTGTGACACATGGTCTTAATTGCTCCTTGGCATCTTCCCAGACCGGGGACTGAACCTGTGTCTCCTGCATTGGTAGGCGGATTCTTTACCACTGAGTCACCAGGGAAGCCCCACATACCTTTTCTTGTTTCATTTAATCCATATAACAGTGATGAGAGAATTAGTATCTCCTCCATGTAAGTTGAAGTCAAGTGCCAGAACGCCAGTGCGGCAGCCTTGTTCCTGGTGTGAGGTGTCAGGAGTGACTTAGAACACTCAGCACCCTGCTCATATCGAGGAAGTGAGCCCCACCTTCTCTGATCCAGCCCATAGGAATGGTCATTTGCAGAATGACTGGAGCCTGGAGTCAGAGAAGGGGGAGTTCACCATGGAGCCTTTGGCTGGTTCTATGACCTCCCAAACTCAGGTCCCTCTATAGTGATAGGAATGACACAGCTCCCTCATTGGTTCCTTGTGTGGAGCATCGAGACAAGCCCAGCAGAGAGCCTGCCCATGTCAGCTTTCAGAAGGGTTTATTTATTGCTCCCTAACCCCCATCTCCAACTGCCACCCATTATGGTCAGTATTCAGCTGCCTCCCTCCATATTTATCAGGAGCCTTCTGATGCCTTCCCAGACACCCCAGGCCTGAACGCCCTTGATTGTGAGCACCTTCCATCTTCTCCCTCGACCCCAAGGAAGGAGATGAGGGCAAGGGGGAGGAATTGATTGGCAGCCCTGATGCTAAAGGTCCATCACTTCAAAGCCCTATCAGTGCTGAAGACCTGTTCATGAGTGACATTTAATACAATGCTTAGAAGAAAAATAAAACCTCCCTCCAAAAATTTAACAAAAGGCTGTATAAAGACATATTTGGCGCTTCCGCTGGGAAAGGCACCATAGCCAAATACAGCAGATGTGGGAGGTGAGTAGCCAGCATTTTTATTGCTAATCATCTTTTTGCTCACAGAAGTGGGAGTGATATTCAAGAGCCCTGTGCCAGGTAGAAGTTAGCTTTGTTCTCCTGGGGTTCCTTGTATCTTTGTTTTTAATCCTAAAGTGTGTCTGTGGTTTCTTTTTCAATTGGAGAGTGGAAACGCCATCTCATTCAATCAGTGCAAATGTACTGAAGACCTCCTAAGTGTCATTCACTGTGGTCCCAGCTGGAGGTTTGGCATCATTTCCACAACAGCCCTAGCGGATAGGCACTGTGGCCCTTCCCAGTTGAGTGAGCCTCAGAGAAGCTAGCACTCCCACGCCTGCTTGATTTGGAACTGCACTTTAAACAGTGATGACCCTGAGGATCGTGGGGTGTTTGTAAGATGCTGTGAGGAGCTCCTGCTCTGATATTTGGCCATCCCTATTGTCTTTCTCTTCTCCCCTCATTATAGTTGCTTTATCCCCCCAGATTCTCATTTTTGGGGGCATGTTAGCACATTCTTCATCCTTGGATGACCCATGCGGGCAGAAACTGGCTTGTTCGCTATGTCCGCAGGGCCTTGTAATATTTGTTTACTGGCTCGGTGTGGTAGACAGCTTATCCATTCCTTATCACTAGCTATACCTGGTTATTTAAGGATGATGATGATGAAGATAAACATTCTATTAAAAGTGAAAGCATCAACCTTGCCTCAATTTTCTGGAGTGAGTGGTGCTGCCAGCCCCCTCAGTTCAGTTCAGTTCAGTCGCTCAGTCGTGTCCGACTCTCCGCGACCCCATGAATCACAGCACGCCAGGCCTCCCTGTCCATCACCAACCCCCGGAGTACACTCAAACTCATGTCCACAGAGTCGGTGATGCCATCCAGCCATCTCATTCTCCGTCGTCCCCTTCTCCTCCCGCCCCCAACCTTTCCCAGCATCAGAGTCTTTTCCAGTGAGTCAACTCGTCGCATGAGGTGGCCAAAGTATTGCAGTTTCAGCTTTAGCATCAGTCCCTCCAATGAACATCCAGGGTTGATCTCCTTTAGAATGGACTGGTTGGATCTCCTTGCAGTATAAGGGACTCGCAAGAGTCTTCTCCAACACCACAGTTCAAAAGCATCGATTCTTCGGCAATCAGCCTTCTTCACAGTCCAACTCTCACATCCATACATGACCACAGGAAAAACCATTGCCTTGACTAGACGGACCTTGGTTGGCAAAGTAATGTCTCTGCTTTTTAATATACTATCAAGGTTGGTCATAAATTTCCTTCCAAGGAGCAAGCATCTTTTAATTTCATGGCTGCAATCAGCATCTGCAGTGATTTTGGAGCCCAAAAAAATAAAGTCTGACACTGTTTCCACTGTTTTTCCATTTATTTCCCACGAAGTGATGGGACCAGATGCCATGATCTTTGTTTTCTGAATGTTGAGCTTCAAGCCAACCTTTTCACTCTCCTCTTTCACTTTCATCAAGAGGCTTTTGAGTTCCTCTTCACTTTCTGCCATAAGGGTGGTGTCATCTGCATATCTGAGGTTATTGATATTTCTCCCGGCAATCTTGATTCCAGCTTGTGCTTCTTCCAGCCCAGCGTTCCTCATGATGTCCTCTGCATATAAGTTAAATAAGCAGGGTGACAATATACAGCCTGACGCACTCCTTTTCCTATTTGGAACCAGTCTGTTGTTCCGTGTCCAGTCCTAGGAGCCCTTTTTCATGGTCTGCGCTTGATGCCACATCAGTCCTCAGTTCCCTACACTGGAGGCGTGCCGCTTTCTTGGTGTTCCAGTTTGCTGACTCTCTGGGCACCATTTAGCCATTCTTCTTTCGTTGAACTGAATTCAGTGACTGCTCTTGGATTTGGAGTCCTGAAGAAGATGTTCAGTGCTGGGAGCCTCTCCGTGGTGACCCAATCCCCAAGATGTCACTGGGCATGGACATGTGGGATACCCCTTAATAACCTACTTGTGCCTTACTGGTAACCTTATGTCAGCTTCTTTTTGATCAGTCAGATTCTCCAACTGAGAGAGCTGGGCATTCCTGCTTGGGTCTGAGTGCTAGCAGAAGAATGAAATGTGCGATTGGATCTGGTACTGCAGAGCCTGAGCTGTGTAGCAGAGTTCCCATATGGTTGGAAGATGAGCCTTGGAGGATTGGGAATGGTGTCAGCAAGACACCAGTGCCAAGTAGCACAGATTTAAAGATTTCTTGATACTCCTAGACAGCTGAGCAGAGATTTTATCAGCGGCAGCAAATGCAGCCAGCCCATCGTCACCTTGGCAGTGTCTGTGGAATTGAATGGAGCGCTGAGTGGACAGAACATCAGTGTGGGCACATCTTAGGACCTTCTCTTTGGTGCTTCCGTCATGTTCTATGTTGAATTGTGTATCCAAGGTCTGTGGGAGCGAGGAATATTGCCCTCTGCTGGGACTCTAATTTAATTTTTATTTAAGCAAGTTAGCCAAAAATGTTTGTATTGATGGCAGTGTTTCTAACATGCCTGGTAAAAACTGAAATATTTTTATTAATGAAGCTGACTAGTGAGAGTTATTGGGGGGATTTCCAGTTCTGATCGACTCTGGCCTCTGCCTGCAGTAGGAATGTGGGGGGAGTCAAACTACTTCTGTTTGTTTTGTTCAGACAGTTCACGCAAAAACTTTTCTCTGTGCTTATTTCCTATTCCGAGTGTTAATGAAGGCAGATCCCCGTGAAGAACATGTACTCTTGTTGCATGGCATGTGAGTTTCTGGTAACCTCTCTCTGCATAGAATCTTATTTTAAATGTATTAGTGGAACTGCTTGTTACAAAGCCTTTGCTTGTCTCTTTCCAAAATCAATTGTAATATAATTATGATTTTCTTTCATAATTGGCATTACACACTCAAATTTCTCTACATTGGTAAAACCTCATGGAAATCTCATAATCCATAGGACCTCCAAAATTATTTTGGTGCAATAAAATTTAATGGTGAGTAAATTGCTAAAAATCTTATTTATAATCTATAGGAATTAGCAAGTAAGAAGATTTGAATTTATTAGGGCAGTGCCTTTCAACAGTGACCCACAGTTGTAAATCCATCTTACAGAGCCATTCGGTTCACGTATTTGGATTTGTATTTAAATATATAGACACAGAGAAAGAACAAAACTTCTTGAATGTATTTATTGTGTGCAATGCCCTCTGATATTTTCTGTTGTTTTCTTTCTTTCCTTCCTGTCTTTCACACTTCCTCCTTCCCTCCCTCTTTTATGCTGGTCTTGATCCATCAAATCAGTGTCATCATTTCTGAATGGGTCATATGAAAAACGACAGTTCCAAACATGCTGCCTCAGGGGTAAAGATTTTCAACCATCTCCATTCCTTCCTTTTTCCGTATTTCTGATATGTGTAATGTGGTTTCTTTCCTTTCTTCCTTCCTTTTTAAAAGTATCCTTTGCTCTCTGCCAGATAGCAGAACTAAACAACTGAAAAGAGTCTGAAACCCTACCTTGAGCTCACCTGTGCTTCTTGGATTCCTCCCAGCCCAGCCTTTAGGGCAAACAGACCTCTAAGAATTCCTTCTATGAGTGAGTTACTCTGCTACACTGGAGGAAAGCTCTCCTTTTATTTAAATTCTTAAGTTACTTATACCTTCCTTAACTCAGGTTCTTAAGTTCTTCTCTTTATTTAATAGTTAAGAGTAATCGTTACAAGTAGTTCAATAAAAAGCCCATTGTATTGTCACTGCTCTGGCTTGGGAAAAGCACTGTTAATAATAATCGTACTATAACAGTAAATATTTATTAGGCACTTACTATGATTCAGACATGGGCTCAGCGCATTGTGTTCATTATCTCATTAGATCCTCATAGCTACCCTGGTACCCGAGACAGGGACCATTATATATTCCTGAGTTACAACCAGGAAGCTGACATGTAAGGGGTCACGCAGAGGACCCATCCACTCCTTTATACCTCCCTTATTTTTGTTGTTTAGTCGCTAAGTTGTATGTGACCTTTTGTGATTCCATGGACTGTAGTCGTATTTAGATATGTCTGACTCTTGTGCAACCCCACAGAATGTACCCCACCAGGCTCTTCTGTCCATGAGGTTTTCCAGGCAGGAATACTGGAGTGCGTTGCCATTTCCTCCTCCAGGGGGTCTTCTCGACCCAGGGATTGAATCGAACCTGTGTCTCCTGCATTGGCAGGCGGGTTCTTTACCACTGAGCCACCAGGGAGGCCATATACCTCCCTACACTCATGTTATTCATGAAGCCAGTGGCCTCTTTGAACCTTTTTCTTAAGCATTTATTTGAGAGTAGTAGACACTTTACCCCGCTTAACAAATGTTCAGTGAGCGCTCTGTGTCCCAGGCACTTTGCAGGACGCTGGAGATGGAGTAGGGAAGACCTGGCCCCACATGTAACCATCATGCAGTGTGGCGAGGGCACGGATCGGTCTCAGGGAGGAGACCCCACAAGGGAGAGCGGTGGTCAGCAGGCTCGCTCCAGCCCAGTAAGCCCCTGGTCCTCTGCTCATGGGCAGTAGTAGGAGGGTCAGGGATCTCTGACCCTTTATCAGGTTTGTTTTTGGCTACCTCCGTGGGATAATTAGGGCTTCCCTGGTGGCTCGGATGGTAAAGAGTCTGCCTGCAATGTAGGAGACCCAAGTTGCATCCCAGGGTTGGTAAGATAAAAGGAATGGCTACCCACTCCAGTGTTATTGACTGGAGAATTTCATGGCCAGAGGAGCCTGGCGGGCTACAGTCCGTGGGGTGGCAAAGAATCAGACCTAACTGAGTGAATAACACGCACATGCATGGGATAATTAAAGCACTTGAAAGAATCCTATTATTTTTCAGGTTCCTGAGAGAGTAAGGTGGGTGTTCTTTTGCATGGTTGTTGTCAGCAGAGATGCAGGAGAAAAATTAACCTGTGTTTAATAGGAGTCTGATGATTCCATTATCTAAAAGAGAAGGCCTGGGGAATTTCGTGACGGTCCAGTGGCAAGGACTCCCAGCTCCCATGCAGGGGGCACGGGGACATGAATAGGGAGATCTGTCCATGGTCTCTTTCCAACTCAGGCCTTTGTATTGCTCACCTGCTGCTGTAGTGGCAGTGTCCCCAGAGGCCGTCTCTTTTCCCTGTGGCTTTTCTTTTTTTTCTTAAGGTTGCAAGAGTAAAGCACCTTGTCTACTGTGTTGTGCTGACATTAGTGTTATCTGAAGGCTCATAAATGACACTGGATCTGCCTGAATGAGATAAACCAGGGATAAACACTGTCTTCCTAGCCCTGGCCATCCAGAGAGGCCCAGTGGCTTGTTAGAAATGCAGAGCCTTGAATCAGAATCTGTATTTTCACTGGATCTCAGGCAATTTATATGGACATTAGACTTTTAGAAGTACTGCGATAGGTCAGGCTACACAACCATATTTTTCCCCAGCATCTTAAGGAGGCACTTTGTTCTCTTGCATTTTCTATTTGCCCAAGGCTAGCAAATGTCTGTAGAAGAACATGCTTTGTGCTTCAACCCTATGTGCTCCCCTGATGCCCACCACTGCTCTTCAATTAGCTCTTCTGCTTAAATAGGCCCTCAAAAATATATTCCAGTATACTTTGGGGTCAAATTCAACATTTGTCAAAAACAGGTTTATGACTGAAATGTAATGAACGACATATTTAAAGCATACTATCTGATATGTTTTGACGTGTACATACCAGTGAAACCACACCACAATCAAGATGAGAAACCTATCCATCACCTGTTACTGCAAAAGTTGCCTTGTGTCCCTTTGCATCCTTTCCCCTGCTTCCTGTCTCTAAAGATGGTGTTTGCCTTTTCTAGAATTTTATATGAATGGCATCCTACAGGCCTCTATTATCTGTCTGGTTTCCTTTGCTCAGCTTAGTTATTTTGAGGTTCATCATGAGTACCAGGTTGGTCCACACTGTCGCTTAGTAGTCCTTTGCTGTAGAAACAGTGTATCTGTATACTTGTCCATAAAAATTAGGGTTGTTTCCAGTTGGGAGCTGTTTATAAACAGGGCTGCCATGAACATCTGCATAAAAGTATTTGATCATGTGCTTTCATTTTGCTTGGTAAATAAATAACTAGGAATGGAATATACCTGGATCATATGGTCCAACATATAACTTCTTAAAAAAAAACCAACTGTTTTCCAAGGTGGTTATACCATTTTATATCTACCCTAGCAGCCTATGAGAATTCCAGTTCCTTCATGTCATCTCTGTCACTCAGTTATCATCTGTCTTTTTTGATTATACCCATCCTTGTGGGGAGTGATATGCTATCTCAGTGTGGTTTTAATGTCATGCATGTTCTTAAGCATCTTTTATACAGGATCTTAGTTCCCTCATCAGGGATCCAACCCGTGCCCTGTGTAGTGGAAGTGTGGAGTCTTAACCACTGTACCTCCATTGAAGTCCCACTGAGCATCTTTTTATGTGCTTATTTGCCATTTATATAGCTTCTCCAAAGTGACTATTGAAACTTGATTGGGTTATGTGTCATTGAGTTTGAGTGTTCTTTATGTAATATGGATTCAGATCCTTTATCAGATAAATGATATGTCTGATTTCTTCCAGTCTAGGCTTGTTTTTCATTTTTTAAAGAAGTTTTAAATTTTGATGAAGTCCAGTTTATTACTTTGTTTTCTTATGGATTGTGCTTGTGTGTTATATCTGAGAAGTATTTGCCTAAAACAGTGTCATAAAGGATTGCTCTTACATTTTCTTCTAGAGGTGTAAGAATTTTAATTTGAAAGTGAAAAGTGAAAGTCGCTCAGTCATGTCCGACTCTTTGAGACCCCATCAACTGTACAGTCCATGGAATTCTCCAGACCAGAATACTAGAGTGGGTAGCCTTTCCCTTTTCCAGGGGGTCTTCCTAACCCAGGGATCAAACTCAGGTCTCCCACATTGCAGGTGGAGTCTTTACCAGCTGAGCTGCAAGGGAAGCCCAGAATTTTAAGTTAGTTTTAATTTTTACATCCATGATCCATTTTTTAGTTAATTTTTTATATGATACCTGTAGGATGAAAGTTTTTTCCTGTTTTTTTTTTTTTTTTTGCACATGTATGTCCAATATTTCTAGCATAATTTGTTGAAAAGATTCTCCTTTCTCTACTGAACTGCCTTTGAACCTGTGTTGAAAATCCTTTGTCCATATATGTGTCAGTAAACCTCTTAAACCATCCAGGGCCTAGCAATAGGGAAAACCACTAATGAAAACAGTGAGGACTCTGGGACCCCAAATGGTCTGGGCAGTCGCCTTCTGGTATGAAGCTTGGACTCAAGCTTTGGTATCTTGACAGGCCCTGGGAGTACATTGAGAGTGGACCTGCAAAGTATGTCACCCTTGGGCAAGTTGAGATAATTCCTGAAATCATTAATTCTCTCACTGTCTTCTATTGAGCAAGGCTGGAGAGTACACTGAAAGTACCTTTCTAGATGCATAGGAAAGGTGTTAATTCATTACACAGTGGGTGATTTAGGACCTGGGGCTTAAAACTCTTTGGCAGTTATGATTGAGAAGGGCTGCTGAACTAGGAGACGGAGACTTAGAAACCTGGGAGGCCTCATCACTTCACGGAATCCACAGTTGGCTGGGCTTGGGGCAATTCTGGGCCTTTTCAGTCTGAAATAAGACATGACTCCAGGCAGTGGTAGAGTTGGCAGCTGACTGTGGCTCTCTAGATTCCAGTTCTTCCATGCTCAGCACCGTGCATCTTGGGAGCTGTCCAGAGTAGAGACGCCTGCTCTCCTAGAGTCTGCAGACTGGACAACAGGCTGTGCTTTCTGTAGATGCCGTTGGCAGGACTCCTGCCTGTTTGAGAGCAGTCAGGGCAATGAGGTGACCTGTCCATAGCCAGGTTGCCACAGGAGCACTTCCTGTTCCTGGGGTTTCTCTCCCATCCCTCATGGGCTCTCGCCAGGCCTTGTCAGCATCTGTGCTCGGTCTATGGACAGGAAGTTCAGGGATGGTGTCCTACGGGAATTGAAAGCCTCTAGGGTCCAACCTGAGCCTCTCAGGGATTAGGGAGAGCAAGCAAGTTTGGCCCTGGGATGCAGGTTTGTGTTAGTGGTGTGTTCTGGACCCACAGAATGGTTCCCAGGCAAGGGAAACACTTTCTCAGGCTCCTGAGGTTGACCTGGGCCCCTCTGTGTGTGACGTAGATCAGAACCCTCACCTGATGTACCTTTTGTTTTCCAGGCACTCCTAGCAGGCATGCGGAACCGGGAGAACAGCTCGCCCTGCCAGGGCAATGGGGAGCCGGCAGGCCGGGCCAGGAACTTGGGCTCCGTGTGGCCGGGCGAGGAGGAGCCTGGCCACGACGTGAGCACGCCCTCCTACAAGAAGCCTCTGTACGGCATCTCACACAAGATCATGGAGAAGAAGAACCCTCCCGTGGGGGACATGCTCAACACCTATGAGCTTTCGGAGAAGGTGAACCCCAGCAACAGCCCCTCACCATTGCGGCTCCTGAACGAGACACAGAAGCGGGACACTGGTGGCCCCGCAGCAGCCACTGACAGTGACCCCAACATCTACTTTCTCATCCAGAAGATGTTCTACATGCTCAACACGCTCTCCTCCAACATGTCGCAGCTGCACAGCAAGGTGGACCTGCTCTCCCTGGAGGTGAGCCGCATCAAGAAGCAGGTGAGCCCCACTGAGATGGTGGCCAAGTTCCAGCCGCCGCCCGAGTACCAGCTCACGGCGGCCGAGCTCAAGCAGATTGTGGACCAGAGCCTGTCGGGTGGCGACCTGGCCTGCCGCCTGCTGGTGCAGCTTTTCCCAGAGCTCTTCAGCGACGTGGACTTCTCCCGGGGCTGTGGCGCCTGCGGCTTCGCGGCCAAGCGGAAGCTGGAGTCGCTGCACCTGCAGCTCATCCGGAACTACGTGGAGGTCTATTACCCGTCGGTGAAGGACACCGCCGTGTGGCAGGCCGAGTGCCTGCCCCAGCTCAATGACTTCTTCAGCCGCTTCTGGGCTCAGCGGGAAATGGAGGACAGCCAGCCCAGCGGCCAGGTGTCTGGATTCTTCGAGGCCGAGCCCCAGGTGGACACTGGCCACTTCCTGGACAGCAAGGAGCAGGAGGAGGCCCTGTCCCTGGACCGCAGCAGCACCATCGCCTCTGACCATGTGGTGGACACGCAGGACCTCACCGAGTTCCTGGACGAGGCCTCATCCCCCGGCGAATTCGCAGTCTTCCTTCTGCACCGGCTGTTCCCTGAGCTTTTCGACCACCGGAAGCTGGGCGAGCAGTACAGCTGCTATGGGGATGGCGGCAAGCAGGAGCTGGACCCGCAGCGGCTGCAGATCATCCGCAACTACACAGAGATCTACTTCCCCGACATGCAGGAGGAGGAAGCCTGGCTGCAGCAGTGTGCCCAGCGCATCAACGACGAGCTGGAGGGCCTGGGGCTGGACGCGGGCAGCGAGGGCGAGCCCCCGCGAGACGACTGCTACGACTCGTCCAGCCTGCCCGATGACATCTCCGTGGTCAAGGTGGAAGACAGCTTCGAGGGCGAGCGGCCCGGCCGGCGGTCCAAGAAGATCTGGCTGGTGCCCATCGACTTTGATAAGCTGGAGATCCCGCAGCCCGACTTCGAGGTGCCGGGCGCCGACTGCCTGCTGAGCAAGGAGCAGCTGCGCAGCATCTACGAGAGCAGCTTGTCCATCGGCAACTTTGCCTCGCGCCTGCTGGTGCACCTGTTCCCGGAGCTCTTCACCCACGAGAACCTGCGCAAGCAGTACAACTGCAGCGGCTCCCTGGGCAAGAAGCAGCTGGACCCGTCCCGTATCAAGCTCATCCGCCACTATGTGCAGCTGCTCTACCCACGGGCCAAGAATGACCGTGTCTGGACACTGGAGTTCGTAGGCAAACTGGATGAGCGCTGCCGGCGCCGGGACACGGAGCAGAGGCGTTCCTATCAGCAGCAGCGCAAGGTCCACGTTCCGGGCCCTGAGTGCAGGGACCTGGCCAGCTATGCAATTAACCCCGAGCGGTTCCGGGAGGAATTTGAGGGGCCCCCGCTGCCCCCCGAAAGGAGCAGCAAGGACTTCTGCAAGATCCCCCTGGACGAGCTGGTGGTGCCCTCGCCTGACTTCCCGGTGCCTTCGCCGTACCTGCTGTCCGACAAGGAAGTGCGCGAGATCGTGCAGCAGAGCCTCTCCGTGGGCAACTTCGCCGCCCGGCTGCTCGTCAGGCTCTTCCCTGAACTCTTCACCACCGAGAACCTGCGGCTGCAGTACAACCACTCCGGGGCCTGCAACAAGAAGCAGCTGGACCCCACACGCTTGCGGCTCATCCGCCACTACGTGGAGGCCGTGTACCCGGTGGAGAAGATGGAGGAGGTGTGGCACTACGAATGTATCCCGAGCATCGATGAACGCTGCCGCCGCCCCAACAGAAAGAAATGCGACATCCTGAAGAAAGCCAAGAAGGTGGAGAAGTGAGGGGTACCGGGGACACTGAGCGTCGCCCCTTGCCCCCCACCACGAGCCCGAGCCGCGTCTACAGCCGCGCACCTTATATCGGCGGGGCGGGGCCTGCTGCATTTGCACACGCGATCGCCCCGCCGGCCACGGCCACGACAAAGAAGCCTCGCATTTGGTCACTTGTACTTACAACTTTTGTCATGTGTTCCTGGTGGTGCAGCCAGAGTCTGGGGAGAGCAGAGCTGCGAGGGCAGAGGGGCCTCAGGAGTCAGGGTTCCCTCTCCTTGGCGGTGTCCTCCCAGTCCCCTCACCATTTGAAATGCAAATCAAGCAACCCTCTTGTTCCTCTTCCCACATTTTACATCTTCCATTTTTATAAAAAAAAAAAAAAATTTTTTTTTTTTTAAATTAAAAAGAAACCCTTTTTAAGAAAATCATTGGGCTCTGTGGAGGCCATTTTACTCAGAAATATTTTTTTTTTAATATTTGAGATGAAGTACTGTAAGATGACTTTAGTCACTGGGAATTTTTTTTAAGATGGTTTCAGATATATGAAATTTTTAGAGGTGCCATGGTCATGCATGATGGTGGATAGCTTCAGGTGGCATAGAGACGGATTTTACTGACCTTTTGTTAATACATCGGATTTTGGAAGAGTCAGGACGCCTCGTGGATGGCGGTGGAGGGGGTGGAGTGGTTCGATGACCTTTCTGACCAGGGTCAGTTGCACGCTCCCTCTCACTGTGGTGCCGAGGCAGGGGCTGTGGGGACGGCTTGCCTGGCCTGTCTCACGCTGCTGCGCAGTAGAATGTGCTCACCCTGTAGACGAGAACACTGGACGGTGACGGTGGTGATATGAATGTAGATAGACGTGGAAACACGTTCACAGTGTCTTCATTTGAGCTGTGTCCTTCCACTGCCCTCTTTCCTTCCTGCATAAGGATGCTGGTTAGAGGGGCAAACACGTTTCCCTGGAAAACTGTGTGTGTGGATATTTGGCTTCTTGTTTAAGGGTGGGCCCCCTTGGGCTCACCAAGAACTGTTTACTTTCCATGTGTGTATTTGTATAAAACCCAGGTTCTGGGAGCTGTATGGTGGCTTCACCACACCTCAGTGTAGGCTCCTCCCGGCAGTACACATCCTTGTTCCTCAGGGCCGCGTGGACTCTCTTGAGGATACCTGGTGTTGGAAGGACACAGGCCATCTGAAATAGGGCTCCCATATCCCTTTCCGGGGTCCACTCAGAGCTTTCCCTTTGGGCCGCCAGAAGGTCCTGCTCTCCTACATCTGGCCGGTCCCTCGGCCTCAGGATGAGACACCTCTTTTCTCTTTCCTGGTTGGAAAGGTCACATTGCTCCAAGCCAGTGGCATGCTCTCCAGGATTCCAACCAGGAAACTCCCCAACAGGTAAAGTCCTTAATGTAAAAACAATACTTTTACCTACCTGACATTGGGGGCTAGTGCCTAAGAGGGAAAGGGAACAGTCTAAACACAATATATCCTACCAGAAAGCTAGAAAATAAATTGAATCACACAGGGTAGTCGTAAACCCTTGTGGAGTGTTAATTTAATAACCTGATGGCTTAATATTTTGCTACCTTAAAATGCAGAAATAATAGAAACAATCTGTGAATTCTCTTCATACAGATAAGGACTTCAGCTTTAGTGACTATATGATGGAACTTTGCCTGCACTCACAGCCATTTGTTTTTTAAATGACAGGATTCTGAGCAGTGTGAAGTTGCCGATCTAACTTTAGTAAATTTGCTTTTCAATGTCATTTACAGATTATTTCAGTTGTAACTGTGGACCTAAATTATTACAATTTGGAAACACACAGGGACTTAATGACTCTCTCCCACCCACCCACATACATGTGTACACACACATTTCTTAGTAAAAAACTGAAGTGAGATGAAGGGGACTGACATGAATAACAAGCTCAACCTCTTTGTGCCTGGAAAGGAGGAGGACTGGAGCAGCCGGAGACTCACTTCTTCCTCTCCTGGGCCTTTCTCTATGCCTTAGTCTCTCCAGCACACAAATGCATGCCTGCGTGCATGTGCGTGCACACACACCCAAAGATGGCAGTGGCACTCTCTCCCTCACCAATCCTGCGGGTGGGAGGGTGCTGTGGAATTTGTTCTGGTCTCTAGGATGTATCCAAGAGGATTCCAAGCCATGTGAAAATTGCCCTGCTTTCTAGAGGGTGGAATGTGACCCTGCAACTTCAGAAGCACAATCATTTAATAATTTTGTTTTTTTTAATCATGCTGTCTACCCACAATAGAGACGTCAACAGGTTCTAGGAATTTTAAATATATCTCTTTATAACCTAGAGCATGTTCAGTTTTTGGAAACCATGTTTTGATGGTTTCTTTAATACCTTTCCTGTATGGGGCTTCTTCCCCCAAATCTTAAGAGTCCCTTCCAGTGAAGAGAGGTGGACGCTGCCTGTGTGAGCTGTATCTTGTCTCTCTGGACTGACTCACCAGGAACCATCTGCAGGTCCTGTGTCTGTCTGTGTGGTGTCCTCAGCCTGCAGCCATACAGGTGGGCTCCAGGGGCTTTTTTTTTTTTTGACATGAAGCAATAGAATTATAAAATACCTAAATTTTCTTTTCAAAATTTAATGTTTTCCATAAAATCTGTTGGCAAAACCCCCACTCCCTCCCCATCTAAATCCTTTGATTTTTGTTAATACTTGTTTGTGTTTGGGGAATTTTTTCTCCCTCACATCCAGAAGTAGCACAGACACATTCTGATGTTGAGTAAAATAGCACGTCACGATAGGTGGTAGTGTCCCTCGTTTTTCTGTTAGTGAGTTTTAAGAGAATGTACGAAGATAGTCATGAATGTACTAAGTGTTCTAATCCTGCTTCCGTTCACTTTGGCTGTGTCTGCATGACAACACAGGCTTGACAGGGAATAAAGTTGTGCCCAGTGTCATGGGTGTTAGTGTGCCCCTCCCCCTCAGCGGTGGACCCCACCCTTCCTTGCCTTTTAAGTTTGGTGGGAGGGGGTACCACATCAGCAGCAATCATCAGCCAACCAATGGGATCTACTTAGTGGTAAGCGGATTAACTGTTTAAATGCAAAGAGTCACTGGCCTGACCACACCATAGTATGGCCACTTGGGTTCCTGCAGACATGGCTTCATTTTCCACCTTTGCCCCAAATGTTTCCTTCTTGCCTGATTGAGGACGAGGGTCTCAAGACCTCAGATTGGAGGCCAGTGAGCTCTTACCCCTGCCTCACCATGGAGAGAGATGCTATGAAGTGGTGGGACTTCCCTGGTGGTCCAGTGGTTACCACTCTGTGCTTCCACCTCAGGGGGCACGGCTTCTATCCCTGGTCAGGGAACTAAGCTCTCACACGCTATAGGGCCAAAAAAGAAGAAGCAGGGGGCCCCTGGGCCAAGGGACTCTTAATGTCGTTCAGATACTTGTTTCTTGTAGATCCAGCCTTAATGTTTTTCTGACATCCTAGTGATAGCAGACCCTGCACAAAGTGGATTTCAGAGTTAATACTGTGAGGAGACAAAATAATGAGAATAGTTCTACCAAAGATAATGAAACATTGCATAATGTCTGCATTTTACCATTGATTTGAGTGCACCCTTAGAAAACTGAATGTAACAAAAACCCAGGACATTTTTTGGAAATTGTATGCTCTCTAGCAACTGTGTGAATTTTTATACAAGCACTGTTTTATGAGTTATATAAAATGTTATAAAAATATGGTCTCCTAACATCTTATTTTCTTAGGGCAGAGGTCTCTCAGAATGTGTGGGTCTATTTGTCTTTGCGTGGGGCTTCACCACCCCCTCCCAGGGGAGGGCAAGGGCACTCGGGGCACCACGGCTTCTCGGGCTTCCACACCCTGGGTGTCGGGGTGCAGTTTGTCACAGCTGAATGACTGAGACGTTCACCAAATAAGCCCTAGCGCATTTCTTACACAGACCGCTTCCCAGCCATGCAGTAGAGGCACAGCTGACCTTCCCTTGCCTGGTCGGCTGCCAGACCCGCCCTGCTGCCAAACTGGAGGAGTTTCAGTTCACTCTTTCTTTTCCACTTTGGATTAAATGGGATTTAGTTCCTCAAGGCAAACCTATTATTAACTGGTAACAAAAGGATGCATGTTTTTCTCTTGCCTCATTGGCGAATTGTTCTTCGCTCAGTCGTGCCCGACTCTTTGCAACCCCTGTAGCCCACCAGGCTCCTCTGTCCACGGGATTCTCCTGGCAAGAGTACTGGAGTGGGTTGCCATTTCCTTCTCCCATTGGCGAATTACAAGTCATTAATATTTTGCAGTAAAAAATGATGTCGAGCTATCACACACTTTTTGGACCCGGGGTGGTGTGGTGTACCGGGGCGCGGGCAGCCGTGCGCAGGCCAGCGCTGGTCGGGACTGGAGCCTGGTTTACTCCAGAGGCAAGTTGAAACAAGACTTGAAGGCCAAATTCTTTAGAGCCTTTCTGGCTGTATGTATCTTTGTTTTCGACCAAAAAAAAAAGTCCGTTCCTCAGCTGCCACTAAGGCGCTCCGTTCATCCGCGAGTAACGGCAGCCCCCGTCCGCAGCATGGCCTCCGTCCACCGAGCTCACTGGCATCTGTTCGCCTTCAGCCTGCACGGGAACGGTGGGTGAGGTGACCGTCACTGTGGGTAAGATCAATGCCCTCATCAGAGCGGCGTGTAAACGGTGAGCCTTTCTGGCCAGGCTTGTTTGCAGAGGCTCTGGCCAATGTCAACATTGGGTGCCTCATCTGCGGTGTGGGGGCAGGGGGACCTGCCTGCAGGAGGTCTCACCCCTCCACCCCTCCTGCCCCAGCTGAGAAGAAGGAAGTGAAAACAGAGGAATCTGGGGAGTGTGATGATCACCTGGGGCTTTGGTCTTTTTGAATAAACCTCTTCAGAGACAGGCTCAATAAAAAGCTGAGCTCTTTGCTGCTGCTGTCTTGCAAATAACAGTAATGGAAAATTTCAGTGGGTTTGCTGCTGCTGTCTTGCAAATAACAATAATAGAAAATTTCAGTGGGTTTAACCTGTAAAAGCCAGTTCTCAGAAATAAGAACTCCATACCAGATTATTCTGATTAATGGAATGGTAAGACTCTGATGCTGGGAAAGGTTGGGGGCGGGAGGAGAAGGGGACGACGGAGAATGAGATGGCTGGATGGCATCACCGACTCTGTGGACATGAGTTTGAGTGTACTCCGGGAGTTGGTGATGGACAGGGAGGCCTGGCGTGCTGTGATTCATGGGGTCGCGGAGAGTCGGACACGACTGAGCGACTGAACTGACTGACTGACTGACTGAGATGCAGTGGACACTAAGAGCTTCCAGAGAAATCTAGAATCCCCAAACCAGTGATGGGAAAGACACGAACATCCATCGCCCACTTGCTTGGATGGCAATGTTGGACCTACCTGAGTGTAGGCACACTGCTGAGTGTCCTGGATCAAAGCTGGTGAAGATTTCAGAAGCCCTGTGAGGTAAGTTCCCAAATTAAGCCTGTTAAGAAAGTTAAGGTACCATCTCATTTAATTCTTGTAAAAACTCCGTGTCTTGGGCAATGTTGTTACTTCCGTTTTGTGGTAAGGAAGCAGAAAGAAGGTCCAAACAAACCGCGGTGCTAAGATTTGAGTCTGCCTGTGCACCGCACCGTCTCAGAAACTAAACACCCCCTGAGCCGCATGCAATATAAAACACAGATTCAGATCTGAAACTCAGTTTGTCTGATCTTAGATATAGGTGCCGGTTCTCAAATTGCCCTGGGTGAAATAATTGTGGCCATTTGTGGATAGACATGTTCTGGTAAGAGTAAATTTTTTGAGATTGTGAAAGTAATTGCCGTGGATCGGATTCCTTAGGAACAGAGTCTGAGACTAGGGTTTTTTTTTGTTTGTTTGTTTTTTTGAGACTAGGGTTCTTGTGCAGTTGATTGAGGACCTGCTCCCAGGAGAAAAGGTGCGAGAGAAGCAGAACGGGGCCAGGGAGGGCCATAAGCAGGAGTGTGGTCTCTGCAGTCCGTCCTCACTGCCATCCACTGGGAGGCCCTAGAACATGAACTGTTTTGCAGAATTAGTACCAGGTAAAGCAAAGGGGCCAGTTGGTCATTGAGGTCTCCTCCAGGGAAAGGAGTAGTTGGCCTGGCAGGGTGGCTCCCTTTGCCAAGGGCAGTGTTCCAGAAGGGCCATTATGAGTGGTTAGCTGGCCCTCAACAGTGAGGGGGTGGGTGTGCCAGCAAAGGGGATCTGGGTGGGACTCCATCGTCATCCACTAAGGGGCAGACCCACCAGACTACACGTTTAACCAGGTCATGGGGCCCCATCTGCCAGAGGTTCTCAGTCTGTTTGAACCTGAATTCTCATGGTGGGGCCTGAGAATCTGCATTTCTAACAAGTTCCCCCTCTCTAACGAGATGGTGCCCAGTGCTGATGTTCAGAGGCTGCAGAAACATGTAACTTCAAAAAATATACTGTGTACATCCCAGAAATGGAAAGCTTAGCACTTAGTAGAGCTTGATCTGAGCTGAAATAAGTGGTTTCCTGTTGTGTTCAAATAAAACTGACTTTTTAAAAAT
Source organism: Moschus berezovskii (assembly GCF_049115385.1). NCBI lineage: Eukaryota > Metazoa > Chordata > Mammalia > Artiodactyla > Moschidae > Moschus > Moschus berezovskii. The sequence goes on from NC_142469.1 coordinate 48,584,773, forward strand.
TATAAACTATAAGTTTATTAATGAGGGGGTCCTTAATACTATGAAACCAGGGGGACTGGTCCTTGGTGGAGTCATCAGGGAAAACTTCCCCAAGGAACTGGATGGCTAGCCTAGATTTGAGAATGAGGAATTAATTAGGTGAAAAGTTCAGCATGCAAACAAGCTTTGGGGTGTGAGAAGAACCTCTTAGGAAACAATTAAAGGAGGCCGGTGGAGGCTGGAACTAGAGGAGGAGGAGTTTCGTGAAGCTGCAGAAGCAGTCCAGTGCTGGAGGACTTTGTCTTCACTGAACTGCCCTTGGATCAGTAAGAAAAGAAGAAACCCTTCACTAGTTCTGAGTAGGGAGGGGAATACTCAGTTCTGATGCATTCCTATTGAACTCCGCCTCCTCTGCCCAGTAAGGCTGCCCTCCTCTGCTGTGTTCTAGTCACCTTGCCATCATGTAGCTTTCAGGTCAGTGGGAAGAGGCACCTTTACAAATGTTTCAGCATCAGGCCAAATATGGTGGCTGGTGCCAGAACATTTCTGCAGAGGGAAGCCTGTCCATTGACTTCGTTTTAAGGAGTGGGAATTTGTTCATCCTTCTAGAGTGTGTAGTCCAGTTGGTGAACCATGTCTTTGACAGAGGTTGAGAACGTGGAATGCCACAGCTTCTCCTTCCAGAGTCTCCTGCAGTGTGACAGCTGTGTACTCAGAAGGAACAGTGAGGCCCTACATTACAGGGAGTTCTGTTTTCCATAAGGGCTCCCATTTTCTGAGCTCCTGCAGTGGGTCAGGAATGTGCTAGGGATGTGACATACGTTATTTCATTTATTCCTCACAGAAACCCTGAGGGATAGATATTTGTATTCCCCACCCTACAGATGGGGATGCTTTTAGAGATTAAGTAATTTGGTCAAAGTCACATGGGTGACAGAGCCGGGGCCTCTAACAATGGCCAGGTTGACTCCAAAGTTTGTGCTCTTGATTTCCAAGCTGCCACCCGTGTAGCTGTGCAGAGTAAATCTGTTTGTCTGTCTGCCTGGTGGTCCCCCATCATTTAACTTGGGGTTTTGCTGACTGTTCACAGTCTCTGAGCGTCGGAATCCGCCCCAGTCAGAGTATCGGACTCGGGAAACCTCTCAGTGCCACAGGAGATAGAACAAAGAATGCAGTTAAGAATCATGATTCTAGCAAGTCTCATTAGTTGGTAGGTAAGAAGCCTGTTTGAGCTTGGAGAGTTTCTGATCGTTAACAGCACAAAACCTAATGTCTCTTGCCTTCAGTTGATTTTCAAGATTCACATGGGTATAAGTAGACTGAGGACCTTGGCTCTGCCCCGTGTAGACAGCTGAGACCATAGCAGGAGGACAGCTGGGCTCTGATCTGAGGCACACCTATCGGAATGCAGGTTCCTGACTCTCCCGGCTCTCAGAGCTGGAACAGATTTGCTAAGTATCCTGCTATTTCCGACGTGATGTATTAAACCCAAACCTCCCCACTGTATGCGATTAGCTGAAATCAGTGCAGGCACCGTGTCAGGCGTGACAAGGCATATACTTCAGCATATGGTGGTGCCTACCTTGTCTTCACATAATTAATCCTATTTTCTTGAATCCAAAGAGTTGGCTGCTATTATTGTAGCCTCACTTTTATCTTATGTCAGAATCAAAAGTTAAGGGATTTTTTCCTACAATCCTAAAGAAAATTCCCTACACATTCTGTGGGGAAGTATCTAAGTAACCCCTCTGAGTGGGGTTCCAGAAATGGGCTTTACCAGTACAGATCTCTAAACAGAACTTGCCCATTTTAGACACATGCTATTCTACTCTGACTGCAGTCTTTAGGCTTTCACTTGTCTGCCTTGGCGAAGGTCTCCCTCGGTTTAAGAAAAAAGTCCCAGGATCAAAGTTCCATTGAATGCAGTTGACATCTCTACAAGGGAATCAAGTACATTGTGAGTGATCTGTGTCCTCAGTATCTTGCAAAATTGTTGACTTTCACCATTCTTCTTTTGATGTACCTGATCTGTTAACCAATAATGAGCCAAAAAAACTTGAAACAAAAAAAAGGGCCAGCAAATGTATCTTTGAGGGAGAGAAGTAAGTGGCAGTCTCAGAGAGTTTTGTCCAGTTTCAGAGCCCTCAGAAAAATGCTAAGCACACATTGGGCAGTAGCAGGTACCAAAAGGCAGAAGCACAGGCAGAAGTACTCTTAAGAAGAGTGTATGTCAGACTATTCATACATCTTTTTACGCTCATAATTAGACTAGCTGAAATCAGAAACCTGGGTCATGCCAGGGGCTCAGTGAGGCTGTGTGTATTTAGTCACTTTGAGTGTTGCTGGTGAGAGGGCAGCCTGGCGCAGATGTCCTGGAGAAGAAGCAGTGCTGAGTTTTTTTGCGGTGAAGGGAGTCAGGTGGGAGAATGTCACTGGGAGAGCGGGTGGGCAGAATGTAGTGGATGCATTTCGGTATTTATTAGGCAGCAACGGAGTGAGAAGCGATGGATCATCTGCACCTAGAGTGCCATGGATGGATCTGAGTGAAGAAAGTAAGACATAAAATGAAATATATAGTAATGTCACCTATGAAACTATAAATATATGTGTACAAGACAACAAAGCACATTTCACGAGAATGCTAACAAAAAGATATACATTAAACACATCTGAATGATTGGCTAAGGTAAGGGAGGAGGACATGTGAGAACAGGAGAAGAGAAACAGTAACTTGAAAGAACTTGGAGGGTGGGGACTGGCGCCCCAGCATCTCCCAGTGGAAATTCCTATAGGGGTACCTCTCCATTCCACCCAGGGGTGTGTTGGTAAATGTGTGACAGTTGGCTCTCCAAGGGAAAAAAAAATCAGTCCTGGTTCATGGTGTTTGCTGATTGCCAAGGTGAAATTCCTCCTACCGTGGCTGATTTTTAAGCCAACCCTGTGACTCATGAAAGCAGTTTGGGAGATGCTCACATTCTGCTTTTTGCAGTCTGCTGGTTGGAGTTTAAAATGTCTCAAGATGGCCAATAAGCTGACTGATAATTCTGGCAGTAACTTTTAGAAAACCAAAATATATACAACCAAGATAAGGCAGGACTTTAGTAGAGTGTCATTTTATTTGCCTCCTATACATTGCAGACCCTGTAAGAAAGTTTATAGAACATGTACCACCTTCCTGAAGGAAATGTTTTCTTTTTAGTTTCTTGAAAAATGGAAGTTTCTACCCCCCCTAATCATTATTGATCAAATAAATTATGACCTAAAAATTTCTCTCCAAATGTCTACTTTTATCCCCAAAATGCTGAAAAAGAAAAATAATGATGATGAAACTATTGCCCGACCATCTATATAATTTTCCATGAAAGGTGGTGAATGCTGTTTGGCAGAGAAATGCAATTAGCATCACATTTCCCAGAGTAGAGCTATTTCTTTGAAAGGATTAACCATTACTGGTAAAAGGGCTAGATGGGTCTCTACAAAAATAGTCACAACTTGAAATTGTTCATCTTTAAAAAACTGCAAACATGCACTAGAAGCATTTTCAGACTTTGCTGGGAAAGCCAGACCTATTTTTAAATTTTTGTTCTATTTTTATATTGAAGTATAGTTGATTTACAATATTGTGTTAGTTTCTGGTGTGCAGCAAACTGATTCGGATCTATATATGTGTGTATACACACACACACACACACACACACTTTTTCAGATTCTTTCCCATCATATAATATACTGAATATATTCCGCGCTATTCAGTAAATCCTTGTTGTTTGTTTTATATATAGTAGAGCATATCTGTTAATCCCATACTCTTAATTTATTCCCCACTTCGGTAACCATAAGTTTGGTTTCTCTATCTGTGAGTCTGTTTCTGTTTTGTAAATAAGTTCATTTGTATTATTTCTTAGATTCCACATATAAATTATATAGTATTTGTCTTTTACTTCATGGAGTATGATCATCTCTAGGTCCATCCATGTTGCTGCAAATGGCACTATTCCATTCTTTTTTTATATATACCACCTCTTTATTTGTTCATCTGTTGATAAGCACTTGGGTTGTTTCCATGGATTGGCTATTGTAAATAATGCTGCTTTGAACTTAGGGGTCCATGTATCTTTTCGAGTTGTCTTTTCTGGATATATGCCCAGGAGTGGGATTGCTGGATCATATGGGAACTCTATTTTTAGTATTTTAAGGAACCGCTATACTGTTTTCCATAGTAGCTATACCAATTTACATTTCCACCAACAGTGTCGGAGGGTTTCCATCTCTCCACACCCTCTCCAGCACTTGTAACTTGTAATCTTTTTGATGATAGCCATTCTGACCTGTGTGAGGTGATACCTCATTGTAGTTTTGATTTGCACTTCTCTAACAATTAGCTGTTTTGAGCATCTTTTCACGTGCCAGTTGACCATCTGTGTCTTTGGAGAAATACCTGTTTAGGACTTCTGCCCATTTTTTGGCTGGATGTTTTTTTAAAATTATTATTGAGTTGTATGAGCTGTTTGTTTGAGAATTAAGCCCTTGTCGGTCATATCATTTGCAAATATTGTCTCTCATTCTGGAGGCTTTCTTTTCATTTATGGATTCCTTTGCTTGTAAGTTTGCAAAAGCATATACGTTTAATTAGGTCCCTTTTATTTTTGCTTTTATTTCTATTTAGAAAACATTGGTACGATTTATGTCAGAGACTGTTGGCCTATATTCTCTTCTAGGAGTTCTATGGTGTCTTACATGTCTTATCTTTAAGTCTTTAAACCATTCTACTTTTGTGTATGGTATGTGGGTGTGTTTTAACTTCACTATTACCTTGTTGAATTCATTTATCAGTTGTGTGTTTGAAGTCTTAGGGTATTTACTATAGAGTATCATGTCATCTGCATATAGTGACAATTTTACCTCTTCCCTTCTGATTTGGAGTACATTTTCTTTTCTGACTGCTGTTAAAGCCACATCTATTGGATCTTCCTTGTCACCTCATTAGAGCAGTGTATCTCAGCCTCCACACCATTGACATTTGAGGTCTGGAGACTATCTGTGCGCTGTAGGATGTCTAGTATCACTGGTCTCTATCCACTAGATACCCATCCTACCTCCTCAGTTGTGACAGACAAACACATCTCCAGACATTGCCAGATGTCCCCAGGGGTTAGAATCACACTGGGTTGAGATGCACTGCATTAGAAACATCCATATCTTTTCATCACGTTGGTCACATTTTCACGGAGGAGGCCTTGCCAAGTTGGCATTATAAAGCAGCTATCTTAGAGTGGGCTGCAAGAGTTCCATAAATCTTTATGAATTGCTTTAGTTTCTGCTGTTTTATAAATATGTTCCAAGTCCCTTGTGCTATAGATAACCATGAGAGATGTTTTTGACACTTGCTATGACCAAATCAACATTCTCTACCACCAGACGTCTTTTTTCTTATTTTGATTTTCAAAAACAGAGAAGCCTGGAATGGGTCAAATCCCACCAGCTAAGTTGAGTGACTTAATTACCAACGGAGTGAAAAAAGTCTTTCAAATGGCCCTTGCTACTTTCTAGCTATTAATACTATCAGCTCATCAGGTCTCACACAACACATTTTAACTTTCTTCCTCTTTAGTAGACTTGACGAGGTAAGGAAATTAGTATGTCGATCTCCTTCTGACCTGTGAGGAAACTGAAGCTCAAGAGAGGTTAAGGCCAGAGTATGACCAAAGTAACCCAACTTGATACGGGCAAGAGCCTAAAAACCAGGACCCCTGACATATCACGAGGTCATGCTGCCCCTCACCAGGCAAGAGATCTTCAGCTTTCTATTACTTTCCAAAGAGCAATCAAGAGAAGAGACTGTTTTACTACAGAACTTGTCATTATCTTCCCCAAGTTGGGACATTTGGTTTAGAGGGCATTAGCCCACTGTGTCCCTCTTTGTCTGGCAAAGCAATAAAGCTATCCTTTTCTACTTCACTTCCACCCTCCCCCCCTCCAACCAAAAAAAAAAAAAGGGAGAGGGAGAGAGGGTGGGAAAGAGTGGAGGAAAGGCACAGGGAGGTGAAGAGAATCATGGTCATTACTATTATCTCCTAAATTAAAACTGTAACTCATGCTGAAATTAATTGTACTAATTATTTTTACTGATGTAAAAGTGTAATTAACAAATGGTAAAATAAGAAAATTCCTTCTGTTACACTGCTGCTGCTGCTGTTACACTGCAGAGTATTTATTACTTCTTCCTGGGAGTTTATTTAAGCTTTCAAATAAAAATCAATTTTTCCTGAGTTTTCTGAAATCTGAGCTGATAAAGCTACCAGACTCACGGGCCCAAACATCGCACTGGTTTGGGCTATAGAAGTTTCCCTTCTGTTAATTAACCTGAATTCTCAAGAATTTCTGGAGGGCAGATAAAAGGATCCCAACAAAGTCTTTTTACATGACATAGTCTAACAAGTCTCCTATTTGAGCCGACCCTTCCAGTGCTAAGAAACTGCTCCCGAGAATCTGCAAACCAGTTTATTTCTGCGGGTGCCCTTTTCTTAGATGATGTATATTATGTGTGTCCTTTCTATGACTGCTCTGTTTTTTCAGTCCCTTTTACAACACTGTCTTGACAATTAAAATAATTGGCCTCTGATGCTTTATTCTCTTCACTGATAAAAAATCTGTGTATTTCCTACTTTCAGCTGAAAAGTACACCATCAGCTTAAATCAGAAAGGGTCATTACATTCTTTCTGTAAAGAGTCAATGTAAATATTTTAGGCTTTGTGGGTTACATAAGGTCTCTATTATATATTTCCCTCTCTCTCTTTTTTAAAAAAACCAACTCTCTAAAAATGCGTAAGCCGTGCTTGTGTGTCAGACAAAAGGCTTGTGGCTGCCTTCGTCTATCAAACCCTTGACCTAAACAGTTAATTTTAAATGGGCCCGAACTAAACCATTTGGAATTAGTTGGAACAACTTTACTATCCAGGCCTCTGGAGACAAACTGAAGGGAACTAAGGCCAACACGCTGGTAACTGAGAAAGGTCAATGTAGAAAGGGGGTCTCCCAGTGCTGCTGCCGTAAGGAGAGGAAGGAGACCTGGACTCGGCTTGGTTTTGCCTTAAGCCTGGACCCAGGGAAGCTGGTCGACGGGGATAAAACTGAAATAAAGATACTAAGAACAAGGTCAGTTTATTTTACTCTGCCTCCCGAGGCTTTTAACCTGGGAAACAGTGGGCTGATCATGTAAACTGTCTCTGAGTTTAGTTCATTCATTACAAATCTCACTCTTGCTCATGAGGTCAAAAAGCGAACAAATCAAGCCTCGGAGGGAAATCCAGTCCAAGGGAAGCGTCTTCAAGAGCTACGATGCGGATCCTGACTTGCACAAAATGGCTCAGCATCTTCTACAAATGGTGGGAGAACTTTATTTTAATAAAAACGTCTTCTTTTGAACCCGGCCCCTTCCTGCACCACTAGAAAGCAGCTTTGTCACTGAAAAGCAATCCATTTATTTGAGCATACTCTTTTTAGGCAACTGTAACTTTTTCCACCGTCGTAACACCACTCTGTACTTCTCACTGCTGGTCTTCTCCTCCAGCACTTTTCTTAGGATAATCCTCATCACTGTCTCTGTTTCTGCTTCTTTATCCTCTCCAATGAGAAGATCCAATGTATCTCCCACTTTCACCTGAAAATTAAAAAGAACACAGGGCTGTCATTCTGGGAAATGCTGGCCAATGCAAACATCTCTGCTTTGAGCTTTCCCTAGAGAGCCACTCCCCGGGGGCAAGTACTCTTTTGAAACAGTCACTTATCTTAGTGCCTCCAGGTGAAAGGGCCTCCCTCTCTGGGAAGGTGCTTCACACCCATGTGGCTCAACATGGACCGGTGTGCCTCCTTCAGGCTGAGACAGCCAGCTGCTTGAGGATGGGCCCTGTGTAGCTCTGGTTTTCATCCCTATTGCATGACTTAAGGAAACACTTGAATGGAAGCATTTATTTTGGTAACAATGGCAAAAAAACAAAGGAAGCGGGACATAATCTTAGAGACTCAGCACAGTAATTACTGCAGGCACTGAGAAGACGATTCTCAGTGTAACACATTCATTGATTTCAACCCAGATAAGCGTGCAGGGCGTAATTTGTTGGAAATTCATCACAGTACAACAACAGCTGTATCTCTTTAAGAAATGGAAGTAAAGAAACTGCTTTCCAGTACTGGCTAGCCCCAGGGATGACACATCATCAGGAAGAGACAGGACTCTACGAACAAGGATGGAATGCCCCAGAAAAGAGGATGCTGACATGGTTTAAAAGGGCTGAGGTCAAACCCATTTTTATCCAGATAGGAGCTCTGGCTTGAGCGAGTGCAGGACACGCCCTGGGGGCAGTCACATTAGTGCTGCCAGGGTGCAAGCAGCCCAAGACAGACACTGGGTCCTGGCAGCTCAGTATCCCAGGGATCTGCCCGGCAACTCGGGAAGGGGCTCAACTGACCCGGGTGCATGTGCGGCTTCTACTACAACACAATCCAGGGTGACCAGAGGCCATCTCAGACCACTGACCACCACTCCCAAGCTGGGGATGGGCGCAGGGGTGAAGAGGCAGGACAGGGAGACAGGGAGGGACCCTCATGTGTGGGCCATGGACCCTTAAGTGGCCATACGTACCCATTTAAAAGGTTGCTTGGGGGCTTCTGTTTAAGAAGCCATTGTGCCAAATGCTTATGTTTACTGCATTTTCCAATGAATACTCCCTAAGGCGGTCCTAACTTCATGCTGTTGGAATATCTGTACTTCACTAGGGCAAGCGACCCACTCAAGACATCCATAGGCCCAATACTCAGTTGACAGTGTGGGAATGCACATCTGCTCACCACGACGCCATACTGGTCAATCTTGGCACCTGGATATAAAACTCACAAGTGAAGTGAAAGTCACTCAGTCATGTCGAACTCTTCGCGACCCCATGGACTATATAGTCCATGGAATTCTCCAGGCCAGAATACTGGAGTGGGTGGCTTTTCCCTTCTCCAGGGGATCTTCCCAACCCAGGGATTGAACCCAAGTCTCCTGCATTGCAGGCGGATTCTGTACCAGCTGAGCCACAAGGGAAGTCCAAGAATACCCGACCCAGGAATCAAACTGGGGTCTCCTGCAGGCGGATTCGGGAAGCCCAAAACTCAAAGGGCTGATTTTAAACCATTAACTTTTTCCCCTCTGGGCTGAGAAGCAGAGAGACTAACACCACAGTGAGGCATGGTGACTGCTTCTCTTTGTGGGTATGAGGGCATCATCTGGACCAGATGCAGGGGCAGGAGGCAGTCAGTTCTCCTGAAGTTCTGCTGGGTTCAATTTTTAAAAAACGACCATGTGGCCAACCTATATAGGCATTTAAAATCAATGTTCAGAAATATAAGGCTTGGGAACTCTGTTTTACCTTTTGTGGCATAACTCTGTGTCATTAAAATTCCTTTTTAAATAAAGGAATACATTAATGCACATGATACAAGGTGTAAAAGGTATAAAAGAATATACAGAGAAAAATCAACCCATATGTATCCTTAGCAGCTGGGCACAAGCCCCAGGGAGCAGGCCACGGAAGGGGACGTGTTCTTCATTCCCTTCAACTGTGGGAGACAGCACAGTAGACACAAAGCAAAACTGGCTGGGATTAGGGGCTGTTCCAAGTATCTACATTTCCAATCTCCCCTTAGCTGCAGTTACTATGGCTACCAGGCCTCCTAGTAACAAGGCAGCCGTGTGTTAATGCTGGGCCCTTCCTTTGCTGACCCTCAGGAGAAATCTGGAAGGCAGCCAAGACAATAGAACACCCAAGGCAGAATGAAGAAGCAGCAATTAGACTGTAGTTAACAATATCTCAAAGCAGAAGGAGAAAAATAGATCTGTGGTATCTGCAAACGAGGCCCTGGCAGAGGCATCCTGCACTAAGAACACTGCGGCTGGTGAGAGGGGGCTGGGCTACACAGGAAAAAGCAATTAAGGGACAAGGAGGACTTGCTGTCCAGATGCCTGTCTGGAGTGCCTGGCTTCCTGCAGCTCCCAGAGCAAGGGCTGACACCCGCAGTCTGAACCTGCCAGGGAGGGTGCCTTCAGAGGGACAGGGGCCTTGAGACTTGGTGGCCAAGACAACACTGGGGAACCCCTCTTCAGTCCACCCAGCTGCAAGGACCCCTCTGAGCACAGGATCAGGGCCTCCGAAGACAGCCTCCATGCTCACCTAGGTCCACGGCTGATGGCTCACACCCTCCCACGTCCCAGGGAAACGGGATGCAGCTCACGTTCTCCGATCCCAGGATTGCTTTGAAATACAAGAGAAGCTAAAATAAAAACCTTCAAAAGTGTGTCTAACTCCGCTGGAACATTTATTCCCTGGGCACTGACTGGGAGTTAGATTCTGTCTGCCAATGCCTCAAGGGTCAGCATCTGCCACACTTTTTAAGGGTCTCTGCCATATACTTTTAAAAACTGTCTTGTTAACTTTTACTATCATTTTTCCCAATTATGAAAGTGAAACATACTCATAAAAAATTCAGAAAATAAAACACGTGAACATATAACTCACAATGCCCACTCAAAGATAAATGCTGCTGCTGTGCTGCTGCAAAGTCGCTTTAGTCGTGTCTGACTCTGTGCCACCCCATAGACGGCAGCCCACCAGGCTCCCTTGTCCCTGGGATTCTCCAGGCAAGAATACTATAGTGGGTTGCCATTTCCTTCTTCAATGCATGAAAGTGAAAAGTGAAAGTGAAGTCGCTCAGTTGTGTCTGACTCCTAGCAACCCCATGAACTGCAGCCTACCAGGCTCCTCTGTCCATGGGATTTTCCATGCAAGAGTACTGGAGTAGGTGGCCATTGCCCTCTCCAAAGATAAATACTACTAGTATTAATATTTTAATTCTAGATGTATGTATATATGTAACTTGTTTTTACAAAAATACATTTTTATAAGAATATATATAACATTTATTATAACATCAGATACTATAAATTCATTTTCTTGTAACACTTATGAATGATTCTGTCACAAAACAACAGTATCAACAGAGCTATCAGGAAATATGGAACCTTTTTGATGGCTGCTCTGCACACAGGGCAGTGTAACTTCTGCTGAGCTGAACAGAATCACACATCTGCTCAAGTTACAGCAGGCCAAAGAAACCTCTACATGGATCAAATGTTTCTTTTTGGCCTGATTATTATGATTTCATAGGGGCTAACATTAATAACTTAAGAAGTTTAATTAATAGATTTTTTTCCAGTTCTGATAGTGACTTGTCTTAAAATTTTAAAGAAAAAGAGGAAGCTTCATCTCAAAGTCATTATGGCTACAAAGAGCAAGTGGTCTGTGTGACTGAAGCTGTGTGGCCAGGCCTGAGGGAGACCTTAGAGGTGGTAAGACAGACATACCTAAGGAGCCACTGATGCCCCAAGGAAGGAGCCCCAGGGGAGATTGGGGAAGGAGTTAACTGAGTACAGAACAACACACAAAAATATTTGGTTGTCATAGTATCTTACCGTTCTGCTTTTCTTCCATAATTTTTCCCCATTCAGCCTGAGTTCACCTTTGTAGAATGCATCTTCCACTTTGCTTAAAAAAAAAAAAGTCAAAGTGCTTTAGAATAGAAATATATTCAAAACAATTATATAATTTTGCGAAAAATACTGGCTATTAATAATGCTTTTTCTGACAGTGACCGACCTCCCCACAAAATCTCCATTCTGGGCATTGGAAAAGTGAAAGTCAACTGCTCCCATATAAATCTAAACAGGTAGACCAAAGGGCACTGCTGAGCAGATGCGGCTGCTGCAAAGATCTGCTGGAGCGAGATGGCAGGTAAGCAGTGCTCTGCTGGGACTTCACGTGGGTGATAGCTCCTGTGATCCACGACAGTCAAAATGAGTGGGTGCTACCTTCCCCTCACGTGCTCTGAGAGAAAAACCAGTCACCACACCTATGGTGCGGCTGTTAAGAAACCCTCTGCTGTTCTGCACTGAGGCTGAGGAAATGCCAATCCAGCCACTGCTGATCTCTCTGAATTTAATCAGTGGGGCAACTAGACCAAGGCAGATACAGACAAAAATGAGTGCCCTTTCGTCTTAACGCTCAGACTCCTGGTGATTGATGTTGGGGGTTTTCCTAATAATAGTACTAGCTACTACCGTGAGAGACAGGGAGGCCCTTAATGATCCTGCCAGATTTTAGAGAACATTCAAGTCCTGATGAGGGTGCCTGTGGGCTCAGAGTCATCTTTATGAGTCTTTAAGCTTCGTGGATTAAAAAATTAAACTATGCCATTATATTAGGATATAAAGGTACAAATTAGACAAAGGAATCTTAATTTCTTATTCATAAGACAGTTCTTACTTTGCATGCAGTACGCACACAATGACTGCTCAAGGAATGAATGAACAGTGAAGATCACTATTATTATATGATAGGTCTAGCAAAGAAACAATGCGATTAAAGAAACCTTGAAGGTTACGCTTAATATCTCCATGCACTATATATATGAGCGCGCATAGTATTTTCATCATCATAGCTAACATACATTGAAAACCCATGTGCCACACATTGTTATAAATGCTATAGAAAGACAGACTGACTTATTTAATCCTAGCCACCACCTTCTAAAGCCAGTTCTATTACCTTTATTTTACAGATGAGGGAACTGCACAGAGATTTTAAGTAACTTGTCCAAGGTCACAGAGAGCCAGGATTAAAGCCCCGGTAGTCTGGATACAGAGCCTGCAATTTTAACCACCACGTTATGCTGCTTCTAAGAGATACCGTCTCACGCAGCATTTGTGAAACCCAGATGCATTCCATGCTTGCTACGTGCATCGAACATGGTGATTCCTTTTTTCCTCAAGAAGCTGTTTTTACATCAGTGGTTCATCTTACAGTTGACTGTGTCTTAGAGTCAAGGAAATATGGCACATGGGATTTGCAGGCAGTCATTTGACTTCTTTGGGAATTAGTTTTTTCATCTACAGAATGAAATAATTGGACCAGGTTCCTGTAAGATTCTTTCACATCTGTGGTTACCCTTCACTGTAATATGAGCCATGTGATTGGTAATGCTGCTTTAAAACAACCAAGAAGACAACTGATTTTGTATGAAAATGCACACACTTACTTCCTTCCGATATCTAGGCCGGTCTTCAGGATAACGTCATACCGGAAAGACTGCACTACTTTGTCCAGGTCTTTATAGTCTTTGACCTCACTGGGGTTGTCCTCGGGCTCCTCTTCCAGCTCACTCATCTCATTATCGTCCCTCTCTTCATCAGAGTCCCCTTCATCTTCCACTTTTTGTAGAGTCTTTTTAGTGGATTTTTTAGAGCTTATATTACTTTTGAGTCTTATGGAAAATGGGAAAATATATTCTGGAGATATTAAAAGCCCTGGGAGTCTCAGTGAGAAAACGTTATGGAGGAGCGTTTTATAATTTGATGCATTTAACTTGGCACTAGACAAATACAAGTATCGATTCCAGGAAGCACAGCCTTTATGTGAAGGTGTCCCTCGGAGTGCTCTGCAGAGTCCAATCCAGGCATCTGGCTTTCTTAAAATGCTGCTGGGCAGTCTGACATTAGTCATAGCCATGGCACATACTACCTGAAACAGAAAATTCAGTTTTACTTCACAAGTGTGGTATCTTGGCATTCTTACTACATAAACCATACACACTGTGAACCCATTACAGCTGATAGTGTACTATGTTCCCTCCTACAAAAGGCCATGTTGGTCCACATGAACCAAGGCCATGCACACTGCATCCGGTGAGTCTTCTGGCCGTACTTAATGTACTAACCTCATAGGACGGTCATGAAGGTCAAACTAGATGCTAATACATGAGAACACAGGTTCCATTCTTCTCACTCCCCCAAATTAGCTTGGGTACTGACTGCTCAGTGCTTTTCCCTTGCTTTGGCTATGTTGTTCAGCTTGCAGGATCTCAGTTCCCCGACCAGGGATTAAACCTGAGCCCCAGCAGTGAAAAGTCCAGAATCCTAACCACTAGGCCACCAGGGAACGCCCTTAATGATTTTAGAAAAAAAAAAATCTCAGAACAAGAAACACTGTCTACTGACATAAATTACAAGCTTACAATAGTGGACTTTGCCAGGGATACCAGATCATAACTTTATAAAACCCAGAGGAAGTCTCTAAACTTTCACCCTCCAACTGCAGCAAATCAGAGCTAGGAATGAGCAAATTGTACAGATCTGAATTCTACCCCCTTTCACATCTTCTTCCTAACAGATTCATTCGCTAGCAAAGAAAGAAAGGGCCTGGAGACCCACTAACTAGGTAATTGTTTCCCAAGGCACTGAGGTGCTGTCATGCCACATATCCTGTATGCTCCACTGCAAGAGGCCTCTCTGAAGACTGTACCTGGTTTCCTCTAGACTTTGTCCCAGGCATCTTGAACCTTGCATGTTGTATCATCTTCCTGTTGTAAATCATAGCCATGACCCATAGCTGAGTCCTGTTGAGTCTTCCCAGTGAAATCAGTGAACCTGGAGGTGGTCCTTAGGGATCCTGACATAGTATCTGACTGCCTATTCGACATAGCTATTTGGATGCATAACAGGAACTTCACTCTTAACTGGCCCTGAAACAAACTCTGATATATCTCCAACCTCAAATCTGCTCTAGCTGCAGCTGTCCCCATCTCAGTTAATAGTAAGTCCACCCTTCTAGTTCCTGAGAAGAAAAGCTTCCAGTCACTCTTGACTGTTTCCCCCCTACTCAGATCCATTATGTCAGGAAATCATGTTGGCTTATCTCCAAAACCAAAACATTTGGTTTCCCTTTCACCATTCCCACTGTTAGCACAGATTCAGGCCTCCGTCTATCATCAGGGTGACTACCAAGGCTCCATCACAGTCTGTTCTCCATACAGCAGTCAGTCAGAGTGACTCTTTTAAAAAGGAATTTGTATCATGTCTCTCCTTCCCTCACAATCCTACAAAAGCACTGAAAAAGCAAACTCCCTCCCTTGCCCTACAGGCCGTGTGTGATCTGGCCCCTCCGTTTCCTCTCTGGCTTCATCTCCCGCCTCTCTCACCCTTGCTTACTCAGCTCCTTCCTGAAGATCCTCGTAGGGTAGACTCATTTGTTCCAGGTGCCCTACTACACCCTCAGTCCAGGTTATCTGCAGGGATAACTCATTTTTAATTCAGTGAAGTCTACTCATTCCAACTCCATTTAACAGGTATCTTGTCCTTCCAATCTCCCCCGTTCTACTTTCTTCCAACTCCATTTAACAGGTATCTTGTCCTTCCAATCTCCCCCGTTCTACTTTCTTCCATCATAGCATTATCTGCTATCATGTTATATAATTTACTGGTTTTCTGTTTTGTTTTGTTTTTTATGACTCTGCTAGTAGAACATAAATTGTTCACCGGTGATTTTTTCCTCTGCTCAAGCCCAAGTGCCCAGAATAGTGCCTGGCACGTGGTAAGTGCTCGGTCAAATACTGTGAAGTGAAAGCACAGCAAAAGAATCTGTGCATTAGAATGAAGAGCAAAGATGGGGCTGGGTTGACAGGTAAGAGGTTAGATTGCCAGGAGCCTTCCATATCAAAGCGTGGACTTATCCAGAGAGCGTGAGAGTTATAGAAAGATCTTAGGTAGGGAAGTATTCCGACAGTAGTGCTTTTTAAAAGATTTCTTTGGCGCGACAGCGTGGACATAAAGGGATGATCGCGGCAGGAAGCCTGAAGGTGGTTTTGACTGAGATCTTCAGGCGAGATATAAAATTTGTAAACTAACCAAAGTCTGTAAGAAGGGCAACGTCTGGAATGCAGAGGCGACGCTGTCCTGACACTTGGAATCGCTCCACGTTCCTGAGCCTGTTAACTACTCCGAATGGAGAACCTGGTTGAACTGCTTTTAGGTCAATTGCAACTAAAAATCTCTTGGCCCAGACGCTGACAAACCGCTGAGACAAGGTCATGTTCCCCTCGCTCCCTCCCTACCCCCTCGGGCTGCGCACCTTCGCAGGTTCTCAAGGTCAAGGGAAACTGGACACCAGAGTCCTCGAGCTTGCAGTCTGCGTCTGCAGCCAGCAGGAGCAGCCAGACGCAGGAGCGGACAGCCTCGGCCCCCCGGGTCCACCGGGGCGTCCCGAGCTGGCCGGGCCGGGGCAGGACGCGAGCCACTCACGCGGAGACCTGGCGGGAGCGCAGCCGGGGGAGAGGAGCTCGCCTCTCCCGTGTTTCCCACGTGCGCGCGATGAGGCAACAGCAGGGGGCGCGGACCGGGGTCACCGCTGGCCCGGCAGGGGCGCAGTTACCTGTACGTCAGCGCGGCTCCGCCCTCCCCGCCCCCTCCCCGCGGCCTTGCCGCCCGCCTGCCTCCAGGCCCCGCCCAGTCTTGGCCCCGCCCCTTCCGTCGGCGCCGGCGCGTTGAGAGCGGGCTGGGCGAGGCGCAGGGCCGCGGTGGTGGCGACACAGCGACCTCTGCTGCAAGGCGTGTCTAGGAGGACTGCGTGGGGAGTGTGGGCGGCCTGGAGGACCGATTAGCTGGGAGCTGAACCGGAAGCCCTCACGGTGATTGATTCCACGTGGTTGAAGAGAGTTTTTTTTTTTTTTTTAGATAAGTAATTTATTTTTCATTGAAGTCTAGTTGATATGTAATACTACATAAATTATTAGTGTACAAAATAGTGATTCACAATTTTTAAAGCTGTATTCCCCCTGTTTTATAAAATGTTCTTGTAGTTTGTTTTAGACAGAGTATTTGTGTCTCTTAATCCTGTATTTCTACCTTGCCCCTCCCCCTTCCCTCTCTCTTCTGTTATCCTGCTAGTTTGTTTTCTGTATGTGTGAGTCAGCTTTTTTATTATATTCCCTGCTTGTATTTTTTAGATTCCACATATAAGTGATACACAGTATTTGCCTTTCTCTGACTTAATTCACTTAGCATGCTGCTGCTGCTGCTAAGTCACTTCAGTCGTGTCCGACTCTGTGCGACCCCATAGACAGTAGCCCACCAGGCTCCCCCGTCCCTGGGATTCTCCAGGCAAGAACACTGGAGTGGGTTGCCATTTCCTTCTCCAATGCATGAAAGCTGAAAGTGAAGTCGCTCAGGTGTCCGACTCTTAGCGACCCCATGGACTGCAGCCCACCAGGCTCCTCCGCCCATGGGATTTTCCAGGCAAGAGTACTGGAGTGGGTTGCCATCATAATGCCCTCCAAATCATCCATGTTGTTGGAAATGGCAAATTTTCATTCTTTTTTGCAGCTGAGTAGTTTTCCATTGTACTTGTATCACATCTTCTTTATCCATTCTTCTGTTGAATTAGTGTTTTGTTTTGTTTAAATATATACCCAGGAGCAGAATTGCTGGGGCACATGGTAGTTCTATTTTTAGTTTTTTGAGAACCTGCCATACTGTTTTCCACAGTGGCTGCATCAGTTTACATTCCTACCAGCTGTGTACAAGGATTTCCCTTTCTCCAGTCCTCATCAATGTTTATTTGTGTTCTTTCTGACGTTAGCCATTCTGACATGTCTGTGATGGTATCTCATTGTTGTTTTAATTTGCATTTCTCTGGTGATTAGCAATATTGAACATATCTTCATGTTCTTGTTGGCAATCTACATTTCTTCTTTGGAAAAATATCTGTTCAGTTCTGCTCCCTTTTAAAATCAGGTTGTTTGGTTTTTTGATGTCAGGTTGAATGAACTGTTTATATATGTTGGATATTAACCCCTTCTTAAGTTACATCATTCGGAGAAGGCAATGGCAAGCCACTCCAGTACTCTTGCCTAGAAAATCCCATGGATGGAGGAGCCTGGTAGGCTGCAGTCCATGGGGTCGCTAAGGGTCGGACACGACTGAGCGACGTCACTTTCACTTTTCCCTTTCACACATTGGAGAAGGAAATGGCAACCCACTCCAGTGTTCTTCCCTGGGAGCCTGGTGGGCTTCCGTCTATGGGGTCACACAGAGTCGGACACGACTGAAGTGACTTGGCAGCAGCAGTTACATCATTTGTAAAATTTTTCTTCCATTTAGCAGTACCATTTTTGCAAAAGCTTTTCAGTTTAATTAGGTCCCATTCATTTATTTTTGCTTTTTATTGCCTTTGTTTTGGGAGAAGGATAAAAAAAAAAAATTGCTGTGAAGTATGTCAAATAATCGGAGAAGGCAGTGGCAACCCACTCCAGTACTCTTGCCTGGAAAATCCCATGGATGGAGGAGCCTGGTAGGCTGCAGTCCATGGGGTCGCACAGAGTCGGACACGACTGAGCGACTTCACTTTCACTTTTCACTTTCATGCATTGGAGAAGGAAATGGTCACCTACTCCAGTGTTCTTGCCTGGAGAATCCCAGGGACGGGGGAGCCTGATGGGCTGCCGTCTATGGGGTCGCACAGAGTCGGACACGACTGAAGTGACTTAGCAGCAGCAGCATGTCAAACAATGTTCTGCCTGTGTTTTCCTCTAGGAATTTTATGATATCTGGTCTTATATTTAGGATTTAATCCATTTTGAGTAATACTGCATATAGTATAAGAGAATGTTCTAATTTCATTCTTTTTCATGTAGCTGTCCAGTTTTCATAGTACCACTTATGGAAGAGACTCTTTTTTCTCTTCTGTGTATTCTTAGCTCCTTTGTCGTAGATTAATTGGCCTTTAGTGTGTGGGTTTATTTCTGGGAAGACAGCTTTTTTAAATGCTGTGAGCCTTGAGTTTTCTGGGATCACCAACCCCTTTGAACATCTTTGAGAGTTATAGATGTTGTCTCCAGAAAAATGCACATAATCCCCAGAATATATAACCTGCTTGGTTGCATTTGTGCAGTAAGCAGAGGCAGTTACAAATTATATCTGGTGCTGAAGTGATAAAACTTCATATATTATATAAATTTGTTGCAGGAAGAGAGACTCTTTCCAGGGCCCCCAAATGGGCTCTTGTCGAGCACTTGGAAATGAATTGTCCAAGGAGACACACATACTGACAGAGCAAAGATTTTACTGGAAAGGGGCAACTGGGCAGAGAGTCGTAGGGTAAGGGAACGCAGGAGAACTGCTCTGCCACATGGCTTGCAGTCTCAGGTTTTATGATGATAGGGTTAGTTTCCCTGTTGTCTTTGACCAGTCATTCTGACTCAGAGTCCTTCCTAGACGTGCATGCATTGTTCAGCCAAGAGGATGCCAGCAAGAAGGATTCTGGGAGGTAGTGTCTCCTTTTGACCTTTCCCGAGGTCTTCTGGTTGGTGGTGGCTTCTTCCTTCTGTGTTCCTAGTTACTAGGACCTCCTGTCCTAAAACAACTCATGCAAATAGTTACTATGGTGCCTGGCCAGGGTAGGCAGCCAGTCAGTGTGCTTCCCCTAACAAATTCAGATTCTACTGTTGACATTTTACACAGGTGATACACAGTTATATTTACTAGTTTAAGTCATTTGTAAAACACTACAGATACATTGTTAAATCTGCCAGTAATAGGAGTTCAGTCAGTTCAGTTCAGTTGCTCAGTCATGTCCGACTCTCCGCGACCCCATGAATCACAGCACACCACGCCTTCCTGTCCATCACCAACTCCCGGAGTTCACTCAAACTCATGTCCATCGAGTCGGTGATGCCATCCAGCCATCTCATTCTCTGTCGTCCCCGTCTCCTCCCACCCCCAGTCCCTCCCAGCATCAGACTCTTTTCCAGTGAGTCAACTCCTCGCATGAGGTGGCCAAAGTATTAGAGTTTCAGCTTTAGCATCAGTCCCTCCAATGAACACCCAGGATTGATCTCCTTTAGGATGGATTGGTTGGATCTCCTTGCAGTCCAAGGGACTCTCAAGAGTCTTCTCCAGCACCATAGTTCAAAAGCGTCAATTCTTTGGCGATCAGCTTTCTTCACAGTCCAACTCTCACATCCATACATGACCACGGGAAAAACCATAGTCTTGACTAGACGGACCTTGGTTGGCAAAGTAATGTCTCTGCTTTTTAATATGCTATCTAGGTTGGTCATAACTTTCCTTCGCAGCACTTTCACAGCATCATCTTTCAGGATTTGAAATAGCTCAATTGGAATTCCATCACCTCCACTAGCTTTGTTCGTAGTGATGCTCTCTAAGGCCCACTTGACTTCATATTCCAAGATGTCTGGTTCCAGGTGAGTGATCACGCCATCGTGATTATCTTCATCGTGAAGATCTCTTTTGTACAGTTCTTCTGTGTATTCTTGCCACCTCTTCTTAATATCTTCTGCTTCTGTTAGGTCCATACCATTTCTGTCCTTTGTCGAGCCCATCTTTGCATGAAATTTTCCCTTGATATCTCTAATTTTCTTGAAAAGATCTCTTGTTTTTCCTATTCTGTTGTTTTCCTCTATTTCTTTGCATTGATTGCTGAGGAAGGCTTTCTTGTCTCTCCTAGCTATTCTTTGGAACTCTGCATTCAGATGCTTATATCTTTCCTTTTCTCCTTTGCTTTTTGCTTCTCTTCTTTTCACAGCTATTTTTAAGGCCTCCTCAGACAGCCATTTTGCTTTTTTGCATTTCTTATCAGTATTATTATCAACTGAGAAAATTGCTGTGTGATTATGCATGATTTTGGAAGAAGATAAAATAATACAGTGCTATTGGATTACATAAATTCAACTTAGTCGCTGACGTTTAGAAAAATCAACATTTTGTTAGATGACTGTTTTTTTAACTTTAAATTGCTAAATAATATTTTAAAAAACTGCTGTGAGGTTAAGAAGTAGTTTTGTGTGTGTACACACGTATTTGAGATTTTTTTATTTTTTTCATAGAAACTGGCCCCTGCTGTGGCACACTGTAGTTCTGACTAGTTTATACCACCTAAAGGACCAAGTTTACATTCCCTCATAGGGCTATACATGGTCAGACGAAAAAACACTGAGAAATGAACTAAGAGTTGAGCTTACAAGTCTGGACTCCAGCCTTTAACATAGCTCAAATATTTAATTTTACATAAAGCGATGACTAAATCAGAGCACTTTCAGTTTTACATATAGGTGAGTTTTAAGTTATTTTTTATTTTTTCAGCCACACGACTTGGCTTGCAGGATCTTAGCTCCCCAACCAGGGATTGAACCCAGGCCATGGAATTGAAAATACCAAGCCTAAATGGGGTCACAAAGAGTCAGACACGACTGAGCGACTGAACTGAACTGAACTGAACCAGCGGGCCACTAGGGAATTCCCTCTGTGACATTTCTTAAATTGCAGTTCTGAGAGTCAGGATGTCTCTGGCCAGAGGATCGTAAACCAAGTGGTCAGGGCTCTCTGAATTTATCATGCCATCAAGAGACAACGTGAGTTTATGTGTTTGTGACACTGTCTGTTGATGGACTATGACTTCTTTCTAGGTTTTTTGTTGGTTTTTGGTTTTGATATAATTGTGCTCATGAATTACTTTTTTATTTTCAAGTTTTAATTTACTATTTTTTTAACAGAAGAAAATAAAACAGTTTAACATGTATACATGAGCTGCTGCTGCTGCTGCTAAGTCGCTTCAGTCGTGTCCGACTCTGTGCGACCCCCTAGACGGCAGCCCATAGACAGGCTCCCCCGTCCCTGGGATTCTCCAGGCAAGAACACTGGAGTGGGATGCCATTGCCTTCTCCAATGCATGGAAGTGACAAGTGAAAATGAAGTTGCTCTGTCGTGTCCGACTCTTAGCGACCCCATGGACTGCAGCCCAGCAGGCTCCTCTGTCCATGGGATTTTCCAGGCAAGAGTACTGGAGTGGGCTGCCATTGCCTTCTCCTGTATACATGAGAGAGACCCATAAAAACTAAGTCACCAAAATGGTTGAAATTGGATGTTGAGGATGGGAAATTAGAAGTGGTCAAGCAGGAGATGACAAGAGTGAACATAGACATTTTAGAAATCAGTGAAGTAAAATGGACTGGAATGGGCAAATTTAATACAGATGACCATTATATCTACTATTGGGGGCAAGAATCCCTTAGAAGAAATGGAGTAGCCCTCATAGTCAACAAAAGAGTCCAAAATGCAGTACTTGGATGCAGTCTCAAAAACAACAGAATGATCTCTTTGTTTCCAAGGCAAACTGTTCAATAACACAGTAATCCAAGTCTGTGACCCAACCAGTAATGCTGAAGAAGCTGAAGTAGAAGGGTTCTATGAAGACCTACAAGACCATCTAGAACTAACACCCAAAAAAGATGTCCTTTTAATTATAAAGTGAAGTTGCTCAGTTGTGTCCAACTCTTTGTGACCCCAAGGGCTGTAGACTACCACGCCCCTCCATCCATGGGATTTTCCAGGCAAGAGTACTGGAGTGGGTTGCCATTTCCTTCTCCAGAGGATCTTCCCAACCCAGGGACTGAACCCGAGTCTCCCACACTGTAGGCAGATGCTTTACCATCTAGGCTGCCAGGGAAGTCTCCTTTTCATTATAGGGGATTGGAATGCAAAAGTAATAAGAAATATCTGGAGTAACAGGCAGATTTGGCCTTGGGGTACAGAATGAAGCAGGGCAAAGGCTAACAGAGTTTTGCCAAGAGAACGCACTGGTCATAGCAAACACCTTCTTCCAACAACACAAGAGAAGACT
This sequence comes from Moschus berezovskii, assembly GCF_049115385.1. Taxonomy (NCBI): domain Eukaryota; kingdom Metazoa; phylum Chordata; class Mammalia; order Artiodactyla; family Moschidae; genus Moschus; species Moschus berezovskii. Next base: position 48,607,315 of record NC_142469.1, read on the forward strand.
CTACACATGGACATCACCAGATGGTCAGTACTGAAGTCAGATTGATTATATTCTTTGCAGCCAAAGATGGAGAATCTCTATACAGTCAGCAAAAATAAGACTGGGAGCTGACTGTGGCTCAGATCATGAACTCCTTATTGCCAAATTCAGGCTTAAATTGAAGAAAGGGAAATGGTCTAGGGAAAGCCACTAGACCATTCAGGTATGAAGTAAATCAAATCCCTTATGATTATACAGGGGAAGTGATAGATTCAAGGGATTAAATCTGATAGAGTGCCTGAAGAACTATGGACGGAGGTTCATGACATTGTACAGAAGGCAGTGATCAAGACCATCCCCAAGAAAAAGAAATGCAAAAAAGCAAAATGGTTGTCTGAGGAGGCCTTATAAATAGCTGAGAAAAGAAGAGAAGCAAAAGGCAAAGGAGAAAAGAAAAGATATACTCGTTTCAGTGCAGAGTTTCAAAGAATAAAAGCAGAGATAGGAACCCTTCCTCAGTGATCAATGCAAAGAAATAGAGAAAAACAACTGAATGGGAAAGATCTCTTCAAGAAAATTAGAGATACCAAGGGAACATTTAATGCAAAGATGGGCTCGATAAAGGACAGAAATGGTATGGACCTAACAGAAGCAGAAGAGATGAAGAAGAGGTGGCAGGAATACACAGAAGAGCTATACAAAAAAGATCTTCATGACCCAGATAACCGTGATGGTGTGATCACTCACCTAGAGCCAGACATCCTGGAATGAGAAGTCAAGTGGGCCTTAGAAAGCATCACTATGAACAAATCTAGTGGAGGTGATGGAATTCCAGTTGAGCTATTTCAAATCCTAAAAGATGATGCTGTGAAAGTGCCACACTCAATATGCCAGCAAACTTGGAAAACTTAGCAGTGGCCACAGGACTGAAAAAGGTCAGTTTTCATTCCATTCCATTCCCAAAGAAGGGCAATGCCAAAGAATGTACAAACTACCACACAATTGCACTCATCTCACACACTAGCAAATAAAATGCTCAAAATTCTCCAAGCCAAGCTTCAACAGTACATGAACCATGAAATTCCAGATGTTCAAGCTGGTTTTAGAAAAGGCAGAGGAGCCAAAGATCAAATTACCAATATCCGTTGAATCATCATAAAGCACGAGAGTTGCAGAAGATTATCTCCTTTGCTTCATTGACTATATTAAAGCCTTTGACTGTGTGGATCACAATAAACTGTGAAAAATTCTTTAAGAGATGGATGGGAATACCAGGCCACTTTACCTGCCTCCTGAGAAATCTATATGCAGGTCATAAAGCAACAGTTAGACTGGACATGGAACAACAGACTGGTTCCAAATTGGGAAAGGAGTATAGCAAGGTTGTATATTGTCATCCTGCTATTTAACTTCTATGCAGAGTACATCATCTGAAATGCTGGGCTGGATGAAGCACAAGCTGGAATCAAGATTGCAGGGAGAAATGTCAATAACCTCAGATATGCAGATGACACCACTCTTATGGCAGAAAGTGAGGAGGAACTAAAGAGCCTCTTGATGAAAGTGAAAGAGGAAAGTGAAAAAATTGGCTTAAAACTCAACATTCAAAGAGCTAAGATGATGGCATCTGGTACAATCACTTCATGGCAAATAGATGGGAAAACAATGGAAACAGTGACAGACTTTATTTTTTTGGTCTCCAAAATCACTGCAGATGGTGACTGCAGCCATGAAATTAAAAGAGGCTTGCTCCTTGGGGAAAAAAGCTATGACCAACCTAGACAGCATATTAAAAAGCAGAGACATTACTTTGCCGACAAAGGCCTGTCTAGTCATAGCTATCGGAGAAGGCAATGGCAAGCCACTCCACTACTCTTGCCTAGAAAATCCCATGGATGGAGGAGCCTGGTAGGCTGCAGTCCATGGGGTCGCTACGAGTCAGACATGACTGAGCGACTTCACTTTCACTTTTCACTTTCACATATTGGAGAAGGAAATGGCAACCCACTCCAGTGTTCTTGCCTGGAGAATCCCAGGGACAGGGGAGCCTGGTGGGCTGCCGTCTATGGGGTCACACAGAGTCGGACACGACTGAAGTGACTTAGCAGCAGCAGTAGCAGTCATAGCTATGGTTTTTCCCATAGTCATGTATGAATGTGAGAGTTGGACCATAAGGAAAGCTGAGTGCTGAAGAATTGATGCTTTTGAACTGTGGTGTTGGAGAAGACTCTTGAGAGTCCCTTGGGCTGCAAGAAGATCTAACCAGTAACTCCTAAAGGAAATCCATTTTGAATATTCATTGGAAGGACTGATGCAGAAACTGAAGCTCCAATACTTTGACCACCCGATTTGAAGAAGTGACTCATTGAATAAAACCCTGATGCTGGGAAAGATTGAAGGCAGAAGATGGGGATGATGGAGGATGAGATGGTTGGATGGCATCACTGATTCAATGGGCATGAGTTTGAGCAAGCTCTGGGAGTCAGTGATGTATAGGGAAGCCTGGCGTGCTGCAGTCCACAGGGTTGCAATGAGTTGGACACAACTGAGCGACTGAACTGATTGACTGACTTGACTGACTTACCGTGGTTCAAGGACGGGGTTGCTGGTAAAGATCTGGGTGCGTGCAGAGCATGTACTCTCTTATTCTCCCCTCAGGTGGTCTCCTGCTGAGGTTCTGTGGCTCTCAAAGAGGTTTTCAAACTGTGACCTTCTCTGGAAAGAAGAATGATTCATCAAGTAGTTAACATCTTCCATTTGTTGGGTGTCTTCCATTTGTTGGGTGTTTCAGTTCTGCCAAAGACTTCAAAGATACTGTTACGTGTATCCTTTGAGGTGGACCCAGGATCCTGCCCCACCCCCACCCCACTGCTCTGCAGTGGAAGCAAGGCCTCTTAACCTCTGGACCACCAGGGAGGTCCCTGTGATGCTGAGCAGGGCCTCATGGGGCATCTGGACACGGAGCCCATTTTGTCCACCATTTCTTATAGGCAAGACTCCCGGCTCCATGACTTTCAGTTCCAAACTACAGAGCAGTTGCTAATCAAGAGAAGAACAGCAAGGAAACCACCTGAGGTGAGATTAAAGGACCAGAGAGGTTCATCAAGATTTGGGGACTAGACCACCTGAGACCCTGCACACACCCTAATCTTGTCAGCAACCCCATGCTTTGAAACTTTGCAGAAGAAGGAATATAAGACTGTTAACGCCTTGATCCTTATCATAAACTCGGCCTGACTATAAAACCTTTCCCGACTCACCAGGGGTGGAGAAGGGCTGGAGTTCTTGAGGGGCACTAGCCTACTGTGTTCCCCCTTTGCCTGGCAAAGTGGTGAAGTCACTCTTTCTACTCCATAATTCTATCTCTGTATTTCTGGTGCATAGAGAGCCAGGATTTTGGCAACACCTGCACTGTTGTTTTGGCTGCTCCTCCCTGGTCTCTCCATCCCCTCCCTTACCTATTAGCAGTTGTTTCAATCTGCCCTTTGGGACTCAGCAAAGGTCATGAAGGCTGGAGTCTGTTCTCTACAAACAGTGCCCAGGAGTCCTACAGGGTCCTGTCTGGTTTCAGTCACATATCCTTCTTCCGTGTCTGTATCCTGTGACTCTCAGTCTGCAAGCTTCTCAACCTCAGGCAGTTTCTAGGGTGATGAGTGTCTGATAGTTTTCTTCTACCTGGAGATAGGAGGAGGAAGCTGTCATAAGGGAAAATTTATACCCTTCCTTTAGGCAAGGGGTTTCCCTGGTGGCTCAGATGATAAAGAATCTGGCTGCAATGCAGGAGACCCGGGTTTGATTCCTAGGTCAGGAAGATCTCATGAAGAAGGGAATGGCCACCCACTCCAGTATTCATATTCTTGCCTGGAGAATCCCATGGACAGAGGAGCCTGGTGGGCTACAGTTCATGGGATTGCAAAGAGTCGGACACGACTGAGAGACTCTCACTTTCAGAGTCTATCATCTTCCACTGTTTGCAGACTTTCTTCTGGTTGGTTGGTGGTTAGGTACCAAGATGGTGTTCCAGGAAGCTTATGCTCAGCCCAAAGTTAGCATCCCCCATGCGGGTGGGGGCCTTAGTTCCTAGAGAAGAACTCAAAGACACTGTTATGTATAATGCATACTCCTTGAGAAGGAGCCAGGACATTGCACTATTGTGATTTGACTGTTCCTGCTTTGCTACTGTCTTCCCTCCCTTCTCTGGTTAGCAGCTGTTTGAATCTGCCCTTCAGAACTCAGGGAACATCAAGGAAGCTGAATGAAGTTCATTTCTTACAAACAAGCAATGGGGGAAATGGAACAAATTTATACCCGGGAGACCCCACAGGGTCCTGCTCTGTTTCAGTTCCCCCTTTTCTTTGATGCTTCTCAGTCCTGGGAAGAACAGGTATGGGACAAGAAAAGGAATAACATTTTGAATAGAGAGGTAAATCCTAAACTTGGCAAAGGAACTAAATTTTCAGGGAATTCAGTTTCACCTCTTGCTAGTGTTTAGCAATGCAATTAAGTTTGATATATTGAACTCATATTGAGCCACCTTACTGTGTTCTCATTTATTATATATTGGTGGTCTTTGTGTTTTTCTGTGTACAGTTGGGACTTTCTATGTGGACAATCATATTGCATGTGTATGATAACAGTTTGTTCTTTTTAAATCTTTTTACTTCTTAAATCCTTTTCTTGTCTCACTCCGTTGGTTAAGTGCTCTGGTACAATGTTGAACAAAAGCAGTCATAGTATCATTTTTCCTCATTCTAAAAGTAATGCTTGTAATTTTATTTTTTATCCTTAGAAGTAATATTTGCTAATAATTTTTGGCATATACTTTTTTACAGGTCGCGAAACACCCTTCAGTACTTATTTTACTGTAGAATATTTTATATATTTTAATCATGAATGAATTTTGAATCTTATCAAATAACTTTTCCTCATGTTGTGAGAAATTTATATGATTTTTCTCGTTTAGTATGTTAATGTGGTAAAGTGTATGCATAGACTTTCTAATGTTAAACCATTCTTGTATAAACCCAACTTGGTTATTAAAAATTCCATTATGACATTTATATTTAAAGTGGTTTTCTTGCTGACAGCATAGGAGAGTTGTGTTTTTCGGTCCACTCTGACACTCTTGTGAATTTCATTTGCTAATATTTTCTGTAGGGTTTAAGTATCTATGGGCAAAAGTAGCCTCTTATCTTTCTTGTACTATCTTTGAATAGCTTTAGAATCTCAATTATATCAAGAACGTTGCCTTTTTTTTCACACTCTGGAAGAATTTGTATAAGATTGAAATAGTGTACTAACACATATATATGGAATTTAGAAAGATGGAAATGATAACCCTGTATACGAGACAGCAAAAGAGACACAGATGTATAGATCAGTCTTTGGGACTCTGTGGGAGAGGGTGAGGGTGGGATGATTTGGGAGAATGGCATTGAAACACGTATGTTGTCATATGTGAAATGAATCACTAGTTCAGGGTCAATGCATGTTATAGGATGCTCGGGGCTGGCATGCGGGGATGACTCAGAGGGAGGATAAAGGGAGGAGGGAGGTGGGAGGAGGGTTCAGGAGGGGGAACTTATGTAAACCCGGGGCAAATTCATGTCAATGTATGGCAAAACCAACCAATATAATATTGTAAAATAATTTGCCTCCAATAAAAAATAAATTAATTACAAAAAAAAAAAAGATTGGAATAGTGTTATTTCTTTAAAGTCTGGTAGATTATATGTCTTGACTCAGGTGTATATGTATACGTGTTTGTGTGCATTGTGTATTAAGATTTTTATTTATCAATTCAATTATTTTTTAAAATAGGACTATCCAGGCTTCCTATTTCTTGAATTAGTTTTAAGTTAAAATTTTGTCAATTATTTCATTGTGTGTATTTCCTAATTAAATGGCATAAGATTGTTCATAATTTTAAAAAATCTTTGAAAATTTCTAACGTGTTTGTTTACCTCCTTTATTCTTTTTCTTGATCCATCTTGCCAGAGGTTGTCACTTTTAATAGTGTTTTTAAATATCCAACTTTTGGCTTTTAAAAAATCCTTTTGATTGTACCTTTGGTTTTTAGTTTCTTTTTTCTTTATCATTTTCTTCCTTTTACTTTCTATAGACTTATCTCATTGTGTTTTCTTAACTTCTTTAGCTGGATGCCTGTCTCATCAACTTTTACCCTCTCTTACTTTCTAATAAACAATTGAAAGTATATATTCCCCTCTAAGAATTGCTTTAACTTTACACACAGATATTTTTAATACTATATTTAATGTCTTTTTGATGGACAAGCATCAATTTTTTTTTCTTTTAAATTCCCAAAACAAGGTCTAGCCAAGTTTATTGTTTAGTGGACTTTTTCTTTTTTTTAAGAGATGAAAAGTGAGATTCAAAGTGTATACTACAGGTTCAGTTCAGTTCAGTTCAGTCGCTCAATCATGTCCGACTCTTTGCGACCCCATGAATCACAGCACACCAGGCCTCCCTGTCCATCACCAACTTCCAGAGTTCACTCAAACTCATGTCCATCGAGTCGGTGATGCCATCCAGCCATCTCATTCTCTGTCATCCCTGTCTCCTCCCGCCCCCAATCCCTCCCAGCATCAGAGTCTTTTCCAGTGAGTCAACTCGTCGCATGAGGTGGCCAAAGTATTGGAGTTTCAGCTTCAACATCAGTCCTTCCAATGAACACTCTGTTATAACTGATACAATTGCTTGAAAAATTGATAATACAGAAATATGAATATAATACAAAAAGACAAGATTTTAAAACTATAACTATAATAAACTAAAACTATAACTATAATAAAGGTACATTGTTACACTAGTTCAGAACAGAATTCATAAGGCAGTCCAAACTGATGCTATTAATAGTTAAGGAAAGGGTCTGTTTTTAGGAAGCATGTCCAGACAGATACCAACACAAAGAAATGCCAACAGTAAGTACCTGTCCCCTCTTGTTAATAAATGAAGTGTCAAAGGTGAAATGACTAGGTTAACAACCTAAGCTTTCTCCAGGGATTTGTAGTACTGCATCAGCACAGTCCAGGCCTTAGGAGCCATGAAACCTTCAAGAGATTTCTGGCCTTCTCGGGTAAAGTTTTTGCATTTGTGTTTTTAAGACTAAATTCAAAGTCTTCATGGTGCTCAGTGTCACAGTAGTCCATCTGCCTCTCTTTCTTGTTATAAGCTGCAACCTGAAAGGGAACTATTTCCACGGTGATCGGACCAGGGGCCATAGTCAACATTTGGGTGCCATGAGCCTGCTCATAAAGATCCTTCCCTGTTTCTGGATGGGGCATGCCAGCAGGGTCTTGTCCAACAATTTAAAGTTGGCTCCCACAATCATCTGTGCTCTACAATGCCACTGGACCTCAGTTGGTTCAGCATAAATCATGGGACATGGGAAGATGGCCACCTCTGTGGTCTCAAGATTCAGGACTTCTTCCTCCAGCGCTGTAGCATGCTTCTTCATCCACCACATCAGAGGGACATCATCATCCCTTGTCCGGCCACCAAGAGGGTGAAGGAGAAGGACAGGACACCAGTAGCCCCTCTCTAGAAGTTTCTTATGGGTATCTTGCATTAATAGAGCATGGCTGTTGTGCACCAGATTGTGTAATTGAAATGCAAAGACAGCATCTGCATTCATATCTTTAAACTTCTGCCATAGCTCAGTAGGAGTAAAACGATACTGATCAAGACCATCATTCCAATAAATTCAGTCTAAGACTTGAGGATCTCCTTCAATCAGCCAGTTTCCTTGTTCCATAACCATCTTGATGTAAGGGTGGTTCTTGCATGTTTTTCCCTGTTTCCTGGCACAGCGCTCCTCCTTCCTGTGCTCAAAAAACTCTGGATTTCTGGATTTCGAAGAATAGCCACACAGAGGCCCTCATATATCAGAGCAAATGCCGTGCAGCCATCCAGTCCCTCTTTATTTTCTTGACTAGCCATCAGGACTCTAGGTACTGACAGGTTAATGGCAGCCTCATCCAGAAGATAATCGAAATGAAGGTACTGCAAGTACTCCTTTTTGCTCATAAAGCCATTCAGTGGGGTTGCCCAGTCTTCTGCCAAAACCTGCACGCGCTACGTATCCACTTTATTAATTTTCAGTGCCAGTAAGGTTTCTGTATCTTTTTTTGTCAAATAAAGTTTCTTTTCTGGCACATACAGTTCTTTCACTTCATAAGAGGCATCCACAATATCCTATTTCTGTAGAAGCTCCACAACCTGCTAAACATAGTCATTTACATCACAGAAAACTGTTTTCAGCACCAATTCAGGGGCCTCTGGTTTTTCATATCAGAAAATATCAGAATCAATCCCAATGAAACCTTTAATTTCTCCAGCCAGTGCTTTTTGGTACAGTCCCTTGACATCCCTCTGTTCAAAAGCATGCAGGGGAGCATCAACAAACACTTCAAAGAAAAATAAACTTGCACCAGTGTGAATGTGCCTTACATTGTTGCATTTCTCAGTATTGTTGTTGTTCATTTGCTAAGTCATATCTGACTCTTTGCGACCCCGTGGACCAGCACACCAGGCTTCCCTGTCCTTCACCATCTTCGGGAGCCTGCTCAAACTCATATCCATTGAGTCAGTGATGCCATCCAACCGTCTTATCCTCTGTTGTCCCCTTCTCCTCCTGCCTTCAATCTTTCCCAGCATCAGGGTCTTTTCCAATGAGTCACTTCTTCAAATCAGATGGCCAAAGTATTGCAACTTCAGCCTCAGCATCAGTCCTTCCAATGAATATTCAGGACTGCTTTCCTTTAGGATTGACTGGTTTGATCTTGCTGTCCAAGGGACTCTCAAGAGTCTTCTCCAACACCACAGTTCAAAAGCATCAGTTCTTTGATGCTCAGCCTTCTTTACGTTCCGACTCTCACATTCATACACGACTTCTGGAAAAACCACAGCTTTGACTATATGGACCTTTGTCAGGAAAAGTGATGTCTCTGCTTTTTAATACACTGTCTAAATTTCTTAGCTTTTCTTCCAAGAAGCAAGCGTCTTTTAATTTCATGGCTGCAGTCACCATCTGCAGTGATTTTGGAGACCAAGAAAATAAAGCCTGTCACTGTTTCCACTGTTTCCCCATCTATTTGCCATGAAGTCATGGGATCAGATGCCATGATCTTAGTTTTCTGAATGTTGAGTTTTAAGCCAGCTTTTTCACTGTCCTCTTTCACCTTCATTAAGAGGCTCTTTAGTTTCTCTCTGCTTTCTGCCATAGGGGTGGTGTCATCTCCACATCTAAGTTTATTGATATTTCTCCCAGCAGTCTTGATTCTAGCTTGTGCTTCATCCACCCTGGCATTTTGCATGATATACTCTGCATATAAGTTGAATAAGCAGGGTGACAGTATACAGCCTTTACATACTCCTTTCCCAATTTGGAACCAGTCCATTGTTCCATGCCAGGCCTAACTGTTGCTTCATGACTTGTATACAGGTTTCTTAGGAGGGAGGTAAGGTGATCTGGTATTCCCATTTCTTGAAGAATTTTCCACAGTTTGTTGTGATCCACACAGTCAAAGGCTTTAGTGTAGTCAATGAAGCAAAAGTATAAGGTGGTGTAAAATTTGTGATGCACACTAAGCCAGCATCTGCCATGCATCGAACATTCTCTTCTCTGTCTTCAGGACTAAAGCCAAGATTTTTATTGAAACCTTGATGAATGTTGTCACCATCCAAAGTGTAGCATGAAATAATATGGCAAACCAAGTACTCCTCTAAAGCCATGATTACTGTGGTCTTTCCTGTTCCAGATAAGCCTGTTAGCCATACTGTGTAACCACAAAAGCCACCCATGGTCCCCACCACTTGATCCCCCTTGTTCCTGGTGACATGGTGAGCTTGATAGGTGATATCAGTTGCTCTCTGCATCCCCCAGTTCTGTGTGTTATTGCTCAGTTTAACTTTCTTGCACAGGCTACTGAGGACCTTCATGGCTGCACAGTGTGTGGGTTCAGGGTTCTCCTCCTATTTTTTCCTTTTTTTTTGGCTGCAACAGATCTTAGTTTTGACACGCGGGTGTCTCTCTAGTTATGGCTTTTGGACTTAGTTGCCCCACACCACAGCATGTGGGATCTTAGTTCCCCAACCAAAGATCAAACCCACATTCCCTGCATTGCAAGGTAGATTTTAACCACTGAACCACCAGGGAAATCCCTTCAATACCATTCTCTGGACCACAGTTGGGATTTCTGGTATAGATTGATTTATGGCAAGTAAATGAAATTTTTTGAGTACTTACTAAGTATAAGCCACTATGGTAATCACCCTAAGATATGAAAATCTACAGGAAAGTAAATCTGTTGTGTATTTCTGTTGTGACTCATTTCCTTGAAGTTCTGCAGTCCTAATATTTTCCTTTGTTATAAGGATGTGAAGTCAATAGGAATAAGACAATGTCAATAGTAAGCAAGGAAGCAAAGTGACCCAAACCTATGAAACAATGAAGAGAAACAGTCTCAGCCCCCGATATATACTTAAATACCAAGGATTATTATTCTTGCCTGGGAAATCCCATGGACAGTGGAGTCTGGTGGGCTATAGTCCATAAGGTCACAAAAGAGCTGGACACAATTGAGCGACTAAACAACAAAAACAACTAAGGATTATATTGGGGTAAATGGCAGTTTTTAAAAAATGTGCTTCTTATTTGTTCTCTACTGTATCCTGAAAGAGAAACTAAAAACTATAGTTTATTAGTAAAATGAAAAGGGAAAGTTCTTTGGCCAGAAGTTTCCTCAGTTCTTTGAACCATATGGTTTGGAAGCTTCTGAAGGGCAGCTTTTCAACTCCAAATCTATAATTTGTTCTAATCTTCCATGAACATGCACCTTGCCACCATTCATTTTCTTCTGTCCCATAATTTCAAGATCTATATTTGGGTGGATATTGGATAGGTAACTAGGAACCTTTCTGTTATTGTTTCAATGACCAGGAAGTCATTAAAGTGCTGCACTCAATATGCCAGCAAATTTGGAAAACTTAGTAGTGGCCGCAGGACTGGAAAATGTCAGTTTTCATTCCAGTCCCAAAGAAAGGCAGTTGCCAAAGAATGTTCAAACTACCGCACAACTGCACTCATCTCACATGCTAGCAAAAGAAAGAAAAGAAAGTGAAGTTGCTCAGTTGTGTCCAACTGTTTGCGACCCCATGGACTGTAGCCTACCAGGTTCCTCTGTCCATGGGATTTTCCTGGCAAGAATACTGGAGTGTGTTGCCATTTCCTTCTCCAGGGGATCTTCCCGACCCAGGGATTGAACTGGGTCTCCTGCATTGTAGGCAGACGCTTTACCATCTGAGCCACCAGGGAAGCTCAATAATGTTCAAAATTCTCCAAGCAAGGTTTCAATAGTACGTGAACCGAGAACTTCCAGATGTTCATGCTGGATTTAGAAAAGGCAGAGGAATCAGAGATGAAATTGCCAACATCTGTTGGATCATCGAAAAAACAAGAGAATTCCAGAAAAATATCTATTTCTGCTTCATTGACAACACTAAAGCCTTTGACTGTGTGGATCACAACAAACTGTGGAAAATTCTTCAAGAAATGGGAATACCAGATCATCTTACCTGCCTACTGAGAAATCTGTATGCAGGTCAAGAAGCAACAGTTAGAACCAAATATAGAACAATGGACTGGTTCCAAATTGGGAAAGGAGTACATCAAAGCTGTATATTGTCACCTTATTTATTTAACTTACATGCAGAGTAAATTATGTGAAATGCTGGGCTGGATGAAGCACAAGCTGGAATCAAGACTGCTGGGAGAAGTATCAATAATCTCAAATGTGCAGATGACACCACCCTTATGGCAGAAAGCAGAGAGAGACTAAAGAGCCTCTTGATGATGGTGTAAGAGGAGCGTGAAAAAGCCGGCTTAAAACTCAACATTCAAAAAACTAAGATCATGGCATCTGGTCCCATCACTTCATGGCAAATAGATGGGGAAACGATGGAAACAGTGACAGACTTTATTTTCTTGGTCTCCAAAATCACTGCAGATGGTGATTGCAGCCATGAGATTAAAAGACGTTTGCTCCTTGGGAAAAAAGCTATGACCAACCTAGACAGCGTATTTTAAAAAGCAAATACATTACTTTACCAATAAAAGTCTATATAGTCAAAGCTATGGTTTTTCAAGTAGTCATGTATGAATGTGAGATTTGGACCATAAAGAAAGCTGAGCGCTGAAGAATTAATGCTTTTGAACTGTGGTGTTGGAGAAGACTCTTGAGAGTCCCTTGGACAGCAAGGAGATCAAACCAGTCCATCCTAAAGGAAATCAATCCTGTGAATATTCATTGGAAGGACTGATGCTGAAGCTGAAACACCAATACTTTGCCCACCTGATTCGAAGAAGTGACTCATTGGAAAAGACCCTGATGCCGGGAAAGATTGAAGGCAGGAGGAGAAGGGGACGACGGAGAATAAGATGGCATCACCAACTTGATGGATATGAGTTTGAGCATGCTCCAGAAGTTGGTGAAGGACAGGGAAACCTGGTGTCCTACAGTCCATGGGGTTGCAAAGAGTCAGAAATGACTGAGTGACTGAACTGACCAAGAAGAATGAAGGAAGATTATATTTATTTATATACCATGCATGTTTTAAACTTTAATAAAAATTTTATGTATTTAAAGTATGCAACATGATGATTTGATATACGTATGCATAATGAAATGATTACTGTAGTTGATCTAATTAACATATTACCTTGTTACATAATTATTGTTTTTCTGTGTGTGGTGAGAGCACCTGGGATCTATTTTCTCAGTAAATTTCTGTATTCAATACTGTATTTTTAAATACAGTTATCATATGGTATATTACATCCTCTTAGTCATCTTACATATCTGCAACTTTGTAACTTTTGACCAAACTCTTCATTTCCCCCACCTGACACTGTCTCGGTTCAGTTCAGTTCAGTCGCTCTGTCGTGTCCGACTCTCCGCGACCCCATGAATCACGGCACGCCAGGCCTCCCTGTCCATCACCAACTCCCGAAGTTCACTCAAACTCATGTCCACAGAGTCGGTGATGCCATCCAGCCATCTCGTTCTCTGTCGTCTCCTTCTCCTCCCGCCCCCAACCTTTCCCAGCATCAGTCTTTTCCAGTGAGTCAACTCGCCGCATGAGGTGGCCAAAGTATTGCAGTTTCAGCCTCAGCATCAGTCCTTCCAATGAACACCCAGGATTGATCTCCTTTAGAATGGACTGATTGGATCTCCTTGCAGTCCAAGGGCCTCTCAAGGTCTTCTCCAACACCACAGTTCAAAAGCATCAATTCTTTGGCGATCAGCTTTCTTCACAGTCCAACTCTCACATCCATACATGACCACGGGAAAAACCATAGCCTTGACTAGACGGACCTTGGTTGGCAAAGTAATGCCTCTGCTTTTTAATATGCTATCTAGGTTGGTCATAACTTTCCTTCCAAGGAGCAAGCGTCTTTTAATTTCATGGCTGCAGTCAGCATCTGCAGTGATTTTGGAGCCCAAAAAAATAAAGTCTGACACTGTTTCTACTGTTTTTCCATCTATTTCCCATGAAGTGATGGGACCAGATGCCATGATCTTTGTTTTCTGAATGTTGAGCTTCAAGCCAACCTTTTCACTCTCCTCTTTCACTTTCATCAAGAGGCTTTTGAGTTCCTCTTCACTTTCTGCCATAAGGGTAGTGTCATCTGCATATCTGAGGTTATTGATATTTCTCCCAGCAATCTTGATTCCAGCTTGTGCTTCTTCCAGCCCAGCGTTCCTCATGATGTACTCTGCATATAAATTAAATAAGCAAGGTGAAAATATACAACCTTGACGTACTCCTTTTCCTATTTGGAACCAGTCTGTTGTTCCATGTACAGTTCTGACTGTTGCTTCCTTCCTGACAGGTTTCTCAAGAGGCAGGTCAGGTGGTCTGGGATTCCCATCTCTTTCAGAATGTTCCACAGTTTATTGTGATCCACACAGTCAGAGGCTTTGGCATAGTCAATGAAGCAGAAATAGGTGTTTTTCTGAAACTCTCTTGCTTTCTCCATGATCCAGCGGATGTTGGCAATTTGATCTCTGGTGCCTCTGCCTTTTCTAAAACCTGCTTGAACATCTGGGAGTTCACGGTTCACATATTGCTGAAGCCTGGCTTGGAGAATTTTGAGCATGACTTCACTAGCGTGGGAGATGAGTGCAATTGTGCCATAGTTTGAGCATTCTTTGGCATTGCCTTTCTTTGGGATTGGAATGAAGACTGACCTTTTCCAGTCCTGTGGCCACTGCTGAGTTTTCCAAATTTGCTGGCATATTGAGTGCAGCACTTTCACAGCATCATCTTTCAGGATTTGAAATAGCTCAACTGGAATTCCATCACCTCCACTAGCTTTGTTCGTAGTGATGCTTTCTAAGGCCCACTTGACTTCACATTCCAAGATGTCTGGCTGTAGGTCAGTGATCACGTTATCGTGACTATCTTGGTCGTGAAGATCTTTTTTGTACAGTTCTTCTGTGTATTCTTGCCACCTCTTCTTAATATCTTCTGCTTCTGTTAGGTCCATACCATTTCTGTTGTTTATCGAGCCCATCTTTGCATGAAATGTTCCCTTGGAATCTCTAATTTTCTTGAAGAGATCTCTTGTTTTTCCTATTTTGTTATTTTCCTCTATTTCTTTGCATTGATCGCTGAGGAAGGCTTTCTTATCTCTCCTTGCTATTCTTTGGAACTCTGCGTTCAGATGCTTATATCTTTCCTTTTCTCCTTTGCTTTTCGCTTCTCTTCTTTTCACAGCTATTTGTAAGGCCTCCTCAGACAGCCATTTTGCTTTTTAGCATTTCTTTTCCATGGGGATGGTCTTGGTCCCTGTCTCCTGTACAATGTCACGAACCTCCGTCCAGAGTTCATCAGGCACTCTATCAGATCTAGACCCTTAAATCTATTTCTCACTTCCACTGTATAATCATAAGGGATTTGATTTAGGTCATATCTGAATGGTCTAATGGTTTTCCCTACTTTCTTCAATTTAAGTCTGAATTTGGCAATAAGGAGTTCATGATCTGAGCCACAGTCAGCTCCTGGTCTTGTTTTTGCTGACTGTATACAGTTTCTTCTTCTTTGTCTGCAAAGAATATAATCAATCTGATTTCGATGTTGACCATCTGGTGATGTCCATGTGTACAGTCTTCTCTTGTGTTGTTGGAAGAGGTGTTTGCTATGACCAGTGCGTTCTCTTGACAAATCTCTATTAGCCTTTGCCCTGCTTCATTCCGTGCTCCAAGGCCAAATTTGCCTGTTACTCCAGGTGTTTCTTGACTTCCTACTTTTGCATTCCAGTCCCCTATAATGAAAAGGACATCTTTTTTGGGTGTTAGTTCTAAAAGGTCTTGTAGGTCTTCATAGAACCGTTCAGCTTCTTCAACGTTACTGATTGGGGCATAGGCCTGGATTACTGTAATATTGAATTTTTTGCCTTGGAAACAAACAGAAATCATTCTGTCGTTTTTAAGATTGCATCCAAGTACTGCATTTCGGACTCTTTTGTTGACCATGATGGCTACTCCATTGCTTCTAAGGGATTCCTGCCCACAGTAGTAGATATAATGGTCATCTGAGTTAAATTCACCCATTCCACTGCTTTTATGTATCTGACATTTTTAGATTTCACATATCATTGAGATCATGCAGAGTTTTTTCTTGTGTGTCTGGCTTATTTTGCTTAGTATAATATCCTCTGGGTTCATTCATACCATTGCAGATGGCAGGTGTATTGGGTATATTTACATTAGGTCAAACTGCATGAGATAGTTAACCATTTTTAACCTACAAAGATACCAATTTCATATGGCTCAATTGTGAATATTTAGAGCTTGAGTGGAAGCAAATCTATGGTGGTGTCATGGAAACGCTCTTTTCTGCTAAGAGAAAAAAATTGGAGAAAGTTAAAGAACCACGATAAGTAATTGTGTCACAGTTGGTAAACCTTAAAATTCAAGGCTACTAGTGAGTGTTGAACTTGTGATTAACTATTAGGATCTGATCAGGAAATAAGACTTTTTTTTGGACTTTGAGTCTAAAGCAAGGAACTAGTGGTGTTTCAGTTGCTCAGCACACTGGCTTTGTTTTCTTTTAAACGACTTGGGGGGAAATGACTGATATGGGGAGTTGGGAGGGAGAGCAGAAAGAGTCAATATCACAAAGAACTAAGTACAATTCACTCATTCACTGTCAGGCAGTTTTAACTGTCAAATGAAGAACATTTGCATAACTTCAAACTCTGATGTTACAGAGTGCACTCTTATTCTGTCGTCACTGCCGTCTGTCCCCTAGAATAGTTTATTTGCTGAGTTGCAGTCGTTCCAGGATCTGATGTTTTTTTGCTCTCCCCTTGTGTGTGTACTGTGCTGACTCACATTCTTGGAAATTACGAATCTGATTTTTGCTATAACGAATAAATGATATCCCTGTCCTCCTTTTGCTCTTCCCAGGTGGTGCTAGTGGTAAAGAACCCGCCTTTCAATGTAGGAGACAGTAAGAGACGTGGGTTTGATCCCTGGATCAGGAAGATCCACTGGAGGAGGAAATAGTAACCCACTCCAGTAGTCTTGCCTGAAGAATCCCCATGGACAGAGGAGCCTGGCGGGCTATAGTCCATAGGGTCGCAAAGAGTCCAACATGATTGAAGTGACTTAGCACACATCCTCCTTTTATATAATACTTAAATCTATTTCTTAACTCTGAAAATCAGGATCCAGAATTTTACAAGTTGGTCAGTGAAGAAGGGTATACTCAGATAATTTGAAAACAAGGTCAGAAAGTAGGAGTCAGTGAGATAGATGATGGTAGTTACCAACATAAAATACACAAAACTGGCCATTGGTGGAAACAAAGCAGCCTAAGAACTTGGTTTCTAATGTGTGTTAGCAGATAGACATATGCCTTGACAAATTAGTATTAGTGCCTACCTCAGTATAAAATTACTGTGAGGATTAGCGATAATCTATGTACAGGGCTGCAAGATGTAGCAGATAAAAATTGCCCAGTGAAATTTCAATTTCAGAAAAGCAGCCAGTACTTTTCCATATAGGTATGTTCCAAATATTGTATGGGATATATGCATTCAAATTTAACTGGTGGCTTGTATTTTGTCTGCCAACCCTCCCTGTGTAAATATGCTCATTACAGTGCCTGCAGCAAATACATCAAAGCAATTTTCCATGTTTCCATCAAGGATATTGTCAAAGTAGGATGCATCTCACAAGTCTCATCCAACAGGTTGAATTGTCACTAATAATGAGATAACGTACGACTACCTGTTTACCTCTATCCCCTCCCAGTCTGTCAGCTCCCAGAGGGTGATAACCATATTTTGTTCCCTGTTCTTACCCCTACCATATAATATCTAGCCTAGTGTTCTGCTTGTAGCAGGGACAGGATAAATGTGTATTTGTAGAGAGAAATTCCTGCAAGAGCCAGGTTAAGAGGTTGGCCATGTGTTCAGCACTGGCTGGCTGGTCAATACAAATCTTCCCATTCAGTTAGTGAGAGGAACTAGGGGTATCAGGGTCTGTTGAGATCTTCCAGTTCGCTTTACCTTGATTTTCTTTATCCCCAACAACTGATATGCTGAGGCTGACTCTCAGCTAGACTTTCCCCTTGGGAAGTGTCTATGCCAGTCCACTCATGCAAGTATTCCGCTCTTGGCTATAACATTTCTCAAGGCAAATGGATGAACAGAAAACACCAAAGCTCTATAGAATGGTTATGAAGATTCTAAAGCAGATATCTTGGCTTTACCTCAGCAGCTGTTTCCCCTGTCTTTCCCCACCTCCTCCTCCTCTCTCTCTCTCCCTCTCTCTGCCTTCCCCCTTTCTGTTTAAGGAAAAGGGATGGGCTAGGTGTTTCCAACTTATGCACACATGAGTTCCGTTTTCTCAGAGAACTCAGGAAGGAGATTTAAGCATTTTCTCTCCTTCAGTTCAGTTCAGTTCAGTCGCTCAGTCGTGTCCGACTCTTTGCGACCACATGAATCACAGCACGCCAGGCCTCCCTGTCCATCACCAACTCCCGGAGTTCACTCAAACTCATGTCCATCGAGTCAGTGATGCCATCCAGCCATCTCATTCTCTGTTGTCCCCTTCTCCTCCTGCCCCCAATCCCTTCCAGCATCAGAGTCTTTTCCAGTGAGTCAACTCGTCGCATGAGGTGGCCAAAGTATTAGAGTTTCAGCTTTAGCATCAGTCCTTCCAATGAACACCCAGGATTGATCTCCTTTAGAATGGACTGGTTGGATCTCCTTGCAGTCCAAGGGACTCTCAAGAGTCTTCTTCAGCACCACAGTTCAAAAGCATCAATTCTTCGGCGCTCAGCTTTCTTCACAGTCCAACTCTCACATCCATACGTGACCATGGGAAAAACCATAGCCTTGACTCTTCGGACCTTTGTTGGCAAAGTAATGTCTCTGCTTTTTAATACACTATCTAGGTTGGTCATAACTTTCCTTCCAAGGAGTAAGCATCTTTTAATTTCCTGGCTGCAATCAGCATCCGCAGTGATATTGGAGCCCCAAAAAATAAAGTCTGACACTGTTTCCACTGTTTCCCCATCTATTTCCCATGAAGTGATGGGACCAGAAGCCATGATCTTTGTTTTCTGAATGTTGAGCTTCAAGCCAACCTTTTCACTCTCCTCTTGTGTTGATCACAATAAACTGTGGAAAATTCTGAAAGAGATGGGAATACCAGACCACCTGACCTTCCTCTTGAGGAACCTGTATGCAGTTCAGGAAGCAACAGTCAGAACTGTACATGGAACAACAAACTGGTTCCAAATAGGAAAAGGAGTATTTCTCTCCTTGGAGCTGAGGAATTACAAAGTGCTTTTTTTTTCTCTTGTAAACAAGTGGGAATTAGATAACAGGCTTAATAAACATGATTATAAACTCAGCTAGCCTTACAAGCCTCACTTTTTTAAGGCTCAAAACCCTAAGTGAAAGAAGCTAAATGATTTACCCCTGACCCAGGTGGCTACCTGAGACAGCTCCAACTTGAAGAACAGAAAGGGCCTGAGGATGCAGTGCTTTGCATCAGTGAGGCCTTTTCTCATTCTTCTTAAAGATTTAGAACATAGGATTTCCCCCAGTGACCTTAGGTGTTTTCAGTATGGTCATTTGACTCATAGGTTGGAATGAACCTACCTTTTGTAATTCACACCTCTGGAATCCCTGTGGATGCATAAGCCTGTGCCTGACCTTTCACCCTGGAAAGGGGTTGAGGGGTGCTTCCATCTGATGTCCCTGCAAATGGTTTGCTGTGCAAAGACAGCCGAGCCCCAGAGCTTTACATCCCCAGAGCTCTGAGCTAACAGTCTTCCATTATCTAGTCCCTATTGCTGGCGTTACAGGAGAAGAAGATAACAGAAAAGTTAAGAAAGTTCTCCAGTTTGTCAGTGGCTGAGTTTTGGGGGTTTTATATAGAAAAATTATGAAGTAGAACTTCCCTACAATGTTGTGGGTTAACACTTGTCTAAAGCTATGAAAAGGAGAAAAGGAAAGATACACCCATTTGAATGCAGAGTTCCAAAGAATAGCAAGGAGAGATAAGAAAGTCTTCTTCAGTGATCAATGCAAAGAAATAAAGGAAAACAATAGAATGGGAAAGACTAGAGATCTCTTCAAGAAAATTAGAGATACCAAGGGAACATTTCACGCAAAGATGGGAAAAATAAAGGACAGAAATGGTATGGACCTAACAGAAGCAGAAGAGATGAAGAAGAGGTGGCAAGAGTACACAGAAGAGCTATACAAAAGAGATCTTCGTGACCCAGATAACCATGATGGTGTGGTCACTCACCTAGAGCCAGACACCCTGGATTGCGAAGTCAAGTGGGCTTTAGGAAGCATCACTATGAACAAAGCTAGTGGAGGTGATGGAATTTCAGTTGAGGTATTTAAAATCGTAAAAGATAATACTGTGCAAGTGTTGCACTCAATATGCCAGCAAATTTGGAAAACTCAACAGTGGCCGCGGGACTGGAAAAGGTCAGTTTTCATTCCTATCCCAAAGAAAGCCAATGCCAAGAAATGTTCAAACTACCACACAATTGCACTCATCTCACATGCTAGTGAAGTAATGCTCAAAATTCTCCAAGCCAGGCTTCAACAGTACATGAACCATGAACTTCCAGAGGTTCAAGCTGGATTTTGGAAAGGCAGGTATGGATGTGAGAGTTGGACTGTGAAGAAGGCTGATTGCCGAAGAATTGGTGCTTTTGAACTGTGGTGTTGGAGAAGACTCTTGAGAGTCCCTTGGATTGCAAGGAGATCCAACCAGTCCATTCTAAAGGAGATCAGTCCTGGGTGTTCATTGGAAGGACTAATGCTAAAGCTGAAACTCCAATACTTTGGCCACCTCATGCGAAGAGTTGACTCACTGGAAAAGACTGTGCTGCTGGGAGGGACTGGGGACGGGAGGAGAAGGGAATGACAGAGAATGAGATGGCTGGATGGCATCACCGATTTGATGGACATGAGTTTGAGTGAACTCCGGGAGTTGGTGATGGACAGGGAGGCGTGGTGTGCTGTGATTCATGGGGTCGCAAAAGTTGGACATGACTGAGTGACTGAACTGAACTGAACTGAAAGGAACAAGAGATCAAATTACCAACATTTGTTGGATCATTGAAAAAGCAAGGAATGCCAGGAAAGCATCTACTTCTGCTTTACTGATTACGCCAAAGCCTTTTACTATGTGGTTCACAACATACTGTAGAAAATTCTTCAAGAGATGGGAATACCAGACCACCTGACCTGCCTCCTAAGAAATCTGTATGCAGGTGAAGAAGCAACAGTTAGAACTGAACATGGAACAACAGACTGGTTCCAAATTGGGAAAGGAGAACATCAAGGTTGTATATTGTCACCCTGCTTATTTAACTTAAATGCAGAGTACATCATGAGAAATGCTGGACTGACTGGAATCAAGATTGCCAGGAGAATTATCAATAGCTTCAGATATGCAGATGATACCACTCATATGGCAGAAAGTGAAGAAGAACTAAAGAGCCTCTTCATGAAAGTAAAAGAGGAGAGTGAAAAAGTTGGCTTAAAACTCAGCATTCAGAAAACAAAGAACATGGCACCCCATCCCATCACTTCATGGAAATAGAAATTTTATTTTGGGGGGCTCCAAAATCACTGCAGATGGTGACTGCAGCCATGAAATTAAAATACTCTTGTTCCTTGGGAGAAAAGCTACGACCAACATAGACAGCATATTTAAAAGCAGAGATACTACTTTGCCAACAAAGGTCCGTCTAGTCAAAGCTATGGTTTTTCCAGTGATCACGTATGGATGTGAGAGTTGGACTATAAAGAAAGCTATTGATGCTTTTGAATTGTGGTGTTGGAGAAGACTCTTGAGAGTCCTTTGGACTGCAAGGAGATCCAGTCAGTCCATCCTAAAGGAAATCAGTCCTGAATATTCTTTGGAAGGACTGATGCTAAAGCTGAAACTCCAATACTTTGGCCACCTGATGTGTAGAACTAACTCATTGGAAGAGACCCTGATGCTGGGGAAGATTGAAAGCAGGAGGAGAAGGGAACAACAGAGGATGAGATGGTTGGATGGCATCACCGACTCGATGGACGTGAATTTGAGCAAGCTCCGGGAGTTAGTAATGGACGGGGAAGCCTGACATGCTGCAGTCCATGGGGTTGCAAAGGGTCGGACATGACTGAGTGACTGAACTGAACTGAAGGGTATGGTGTCCAATATAGTAGCTATTTGTCACATGTGGTTATTTTCAATTATTTAAAATTAAAAATTCAGTTTCTCATTTGCACTTCTCACATTTCAGGTGCTCAGTAGCTGCATTTAACTAGTGGCTACCATTTGTGCAAGTGCAAACAGAGTATTTCCATCACTGCTGAATGTTCTTTTGGATGCACAGGTCTAAAATGATCTATTGTTGGCACGTTATATGTTAACACAAGTCATATCATTTGAATCACTCACTTCTTTGTGTGGATCACAACAAACTGTGGAAGATTCTTCAAGAGAAGGGAATACCATACCACCTGACCTGCCTCCTGAGAAATCTATATGCAGGTCAAGAAGCAACAGTTAGAACTGAACATGGAATCGCTGTAGGTGTCTAACGTGGACATTTGAATAAATGAATTAATTTACTGTAATTTTGATTAAAGCATTTGAGATATATTTATTTTTAAAAAAAAAAAAAAAAAGAACTGAACATGGAACAACAGACTGGTTCCAAATCAGGAAAGGAGTGCGTCAAGGCTGTATATTGTCACCCTACTTATTTAACTTACATGCAGAGCATATCATGAGAAATGCTGGGCTGGCTGAAATCAAGATTGCCTCAAAGATATGTCTCAAAGATATTACCAAGAAAGGAGTGTAGGGACTTCCACTGGCTGGGGACCTAAGATCCCACATTTTGCATGACATGGCCAAAAAAAAAAAACAAACTAGCAAGAAAGGAAGGTAATGCTCAGATCTCATCCAGCAGACTGAACTAAAGGGAAAGTGAGCGCCTCTGAGATATCCTAGATAGTTGCTCACAGGTCTGTTGCTTACATGTTGCTATGTAGTAAATAGTACCTGTGTATATTCTTTCAATGACTCTGTTAGTCAGTGTGCATTTATTACACCCCTGCTGTCTTCCAGGTGTAGTGTAGGTGCTGAGACACTGCACTGTCCCTGAGGAACTGCTGTCTGGAGGACACAGGCATGTAATGCAGCGTGACATATCTTAATATGTGTGATGATGTGGAAGCTTTTATGGAAACAGAGGAAGTCAGCTTGCTGGGCCTGGAAGAGTTTGATGAAATATCACAGAGAAGGTGCTGTTTGAGCTTGGTGCTGAACCTCAGCCTCAGTGCACTGGTACCGAATCGAATCTCAGAGACAGAGTTTGGGTGAAGTAGAAAAAATAGCTTTATTGCTTTGCCAGGGAAATGGGGACATAGTGGGTTACTGCCCTCCAAACTATGTATCCCAACCCAGGTGGATCTGGTGGAGAGTTTTATGGCAATGTTGAAGGGTGGCGTTGCTGATAAGGGTCAGGGTATGTGCAGGGCCTGCACTCCTCAAATCTGGCCTCAGGTAGTCTCCTGATGAGCTTCTGTGGTCCCTGAGGTTATCAAACTGACCTCTATGGAATGAAGAATGCCTCATCAAGTAGTTAATGTGTTCGTTGGGGATTCTGGTTCTTCAGAAGAGCTCAAAGATACTGTTCTGTGTATCCTTTGAGGTAGAGCCAGGACCCTGCCCCAAGGCTGCACTATTGTTTCTTACTGCTTCTCCCTGTCTCCATATCCCCTCCCTTCCTTGGTTAGCAACTGTTTCAACCTACCCTTTGGAACTCAGGGAAGGTCATAAAGGCTAAAACCTATTTCCTATAAACAAGAAACGGGGTGCAGAAAGCCTTCCATGCCCGGGATCCCCACATTGTCCTTCTCCGTTTCAAGCTGAGGCTTGCAGGACGGGTAGGATTTTGCCAGTGGATTAAGGCATCCCCAGCCACGTGACATGACCAGTATGAGCAAAGGCACAGAGGCATGGAGTGGCTGGTGTGCTAGGGACAGTGAGACGGGCAGTATGCTGGGGGAGGGGGAGATTGGGTGGCTCATTAGGGCCAGGAAGACACAGGTGGCAGGAAGCTTACCAGTAAGAAATGGAGTATTTTTTTCTGCCATATCAATAAACAAGGATGTCACAGCTCAGTTCAGTCGCTCAGTTGTGTCTGACTTTTTGCAACCCCATGGACTGCAGCATGCCAGGCTTCCCTGTTCATCACCAGTTCCCAGAGCTTTCTCAAACACATGTCCATCGAGTCACTGATGCCATCCAACCCTCTTACCCTCTGTCCTCTTCCCCTCCTGCCTTCAATCTTTCCCAGCATCAGGGTCTTTTCCAATGAGTCAATTCTTTGCATCAGATGGCCAAAGGATTGGAGTTTCAGCTTCAGCATTAGTCCTTCCAATGAATACTCAGGACTGATCTCCTTTAGGATTGACTGGTTTGATCTTGCTGTCTAAGGGACTCTCAAGAGTCTTCTCCAACACCACAGTTCAAAAGCATCAATTCTTCGGTGTTCAGCTTTCTTTATGGTCCAACTCTCACATCCATACATGACTACAGGAAAAACCATAGCTTCGACTAGATGGACTTTTGTCGGCAAAGTAATATTTCTTCTTTTTAATATGCTGTCTATGTTGGTCATAGCTTTTCTTCCAAGGAGCAAGTGTCTTTTAATTTCATGGCTGCAGTCATCATCTGCAGTGATTTTGGACACCAAGAAAATAAAGTCTGTCACTGTTTCCCCTGTTTCCCCATCTATTTGCATGAAGTGATGGGATGGGATGCCATGATCTTAGTATTTTTAATGTTGAATTTTAAGCCAATTTTTAACTCTCCTCTTTAATGTTCATCAAGAGGCTTTTTAGTTCTTCTTCACTTTCTGCCATAATGGTGGTGTTATCTCCATATCTAAGGTTATTGATCACTTCATGGGAAATAGATGGGGAAACAGTGGAAATAGTGTCAGACTTTATTATTTTGGGCTCCAAAATCACTGCAGATGGTGATTGCAGCCAGGAAATTAAAAGACGCTTACTCCTTGGAAGGAAAGTTATGACCAACCTAGATAGCATATTAAAAAGCAGAGACATTACTTTGCCAACCAATGTACGTCTAGTCAAGGCTATGGTTTTTCCTGTGGTCATGTATGGATGTGAGAGTTGGACTGTGAAGAAAGCTGATCACCGAAGAATTGATGCTTTTGAACTGTGGTGCTGAAGAAGACTCTTGAGAGTCCCTTGGACTGCAAGGAGATCCAACCAGTCCATTCTAAAGGAGATCAATCCTGGGTGTTCACTGGAAGGACTGATGCTAAAGCTGAAACTCTAATACTTTGGCCACCTCATGTGACGAGTTGACTCACTGGAAAACAGTCTGATGCTAGGAAGGATTGGGGGTGGGAGGAGACGGGGACAACAGAGAATGAGATGGCTGGATGGCATCACCGACTCGATGGACATGAGTTTGAGTGAACTCTGGGAGTTGGTGATGGACAGGGGGGTGTGGCGTGCTGTGATTCATGGGGTCACAAAGAGTTAGACACGACTGAGCGACTGAACTGAACTGAAGGTTATTTATATTTCTCCCAGCAGTCTTGATTCCAGCTTGTGCTTCATGCAGCCTAGCATTTCACGTGATGTCCTCTGCATATAAGTTAAATAAACAGGGTGACAATGTACAGCCTTGATGTACTCCTTTCCCAATTTTAAACCAGTCTGTTCCATGTCTGGCTTTAATTGTTGCTTCTTGTTTCCACAGTTTGTTGTGATCCACACAGTCAAAGGCTTTGAGATAGTCAGTAAAGCAGAAGTAGATGTTTTTCTGGCATTCTCTTGCTTTTTCAACATCCGGAGGATGTTGACATTTGATTTCTGGTTCCTCTACCTTTCCTAAATCCAGCTTGAACCTCTGGAAGTTCATGGTTCACGTACTATTGAAGCCTGGCTTGGAGAATTTTGAGCATTACTTTGCTAGCATGTGAGATGAATGTAATTGTGTGGTAGTTTGAACATTCTTTGGCGTTGGCTTTCTTTGGGATGGGAATGAAAACTGACCTTTTCCAGTCCCGCGGCCACTGCTGAGTTTTCCAAATTTGCTGGCATATTGAGTGCTACACTTTCACAGCATCATCTTTTAGGATTTGAAATAACTCAACTGGAATTCCATCACCTCCACTAGCGTTGTTCATAGTAATGCTTCCTGAGACCCACTTGACTTCGCGTTCCAGGATGTCTGACTCTAGGTGAGTGACGTCACAGTCATCAATAATTCCAGCCCTCCAGGCCACTCAGAAAGGAAAAGAATACCTGTGGGATCTGGTATCCATCATGCTGCAGCCACTCCCTGTGGGGAGCCCTGAGGAACCTACGATGTGAAAACAGGACACTGGCTCCAGATGGCTGAGATGTGTATGAAAGGAATGATTTCAACGAGCTCAGACTCTTGCATCTTCCCAGACACAGAAAATCACTAAATTCCTTGAGATATCTTGTTTCCTTTAATTAATAATAATCTCTTGATATTCAGGCTACCTGCCCTTTGTCATAAAACTTCTATATGACCTTCTCCTTCCCTTTTTTCCTCGGAGCAGTTCTCTCAAGACTACTTGAGATGCTGCCTCCTGGGCTTAATTCCCAATAGTTTCTACCGAATAAAACATAATGCTCAACTTTTGGGTTGTGACTGTTTTTTAAGTCAACACTAGCCAGTTTGAACTTGCTTAATGAGCTTAATGTGTGTGTGCGCGCATGCATGCTCAGTCATGTCTGACTTCTGTGACCCCATGGATTGTAATCCACCAGGCTCCTCTGTCCGTGGAATTTTCCAGGCAAGAATACTGGAGTGGGTTGCCATTTCCTACTTCAGGGGATCTTCCTAACCCAGGGGTTGAATCCGTGTCTTTTGAGTCTCCTGCATTGGCAGGCAGATTCTTTATCACTGCACCACCTGGGAAGCTATAGGCATTAATGCAACCCCCTAAAACCCAGTTCCACCATTGAGCTTATGATCAGCCTCTCTACCCAAAACTTAATTCCCTGTCTTGTCCCCTCTGACCACAATCCTGTGCTAACTGAATACTAATCAACCAAAGTCAGAGGACTGAAATTGCTGTTGCTGCTGTTAATGCACAGACTCAGGTTTTTTCTCCAGGGCAAGATGAGCTCACAGGCCCCGGGGTCATGCACCACCAGACCAGAGACTCATAAATCATAGGCATCTTGTCTCCTGAGATTACGACAAAGAAATGTCACAAGATGATGATTAACCCCAGCTACTTGGTTTTTCCTTTACCCCCAACTGAGAGACCAAGTTGGAGTGGATCTAAGGCTTGTTGTCCACTTCCTTGCTCAGTGCTCTACAATAAGCCCTGATTTTGCTGAAAATGCCTGCCTTTTGGCTTTCTGCAAGGTGGGCATACAAGCCCATTGCTTAGTTACATTAAAGGTTAAGTAGCCTCCCTTCTATAGCCTTAATATATTAAATCCTGTTAAAAACTGGTGTGTCGTGTAGTTGAAGGCATTGGAGTATCTTAGATGCTTCAGCAACCCTTAATTCCTGTCCTTTTTTCCTTGTGGGTTTGATCTTCTCTTAAGTTGCTTATCAACTTGTCCATAGTATATTTCTGTCTCCAGGAGTGACTGATTTCTCATTTCCCTGGTGATAAAAGTCTAACAGAATCTCACCCTCCTGTCTACTAGGGACTCATTGATATGGTCCTTTCAACAACAATAAAAATGTTTCCTTCAGTTTATCTGTTTTCTTTCTCCTGAGGTTTTCTTGTCCCTTTGTGATATGTGGCCTTTCTGCATATGACTTTACAAAGGATGTCTCTGGTCTGTCTGTTTCTGTCCATGACATCCTGTCATAAGGCAGCATTATAAACAGATGATTTTCAGGAATAGCTTCATTTTTTAAAAAGACTCTCTATTTCTGAATGACCCCAGGGGTTTCAGTTGTGAGTAAATGTTCTAGACAGAAACTGCTCTTAATTCTGATGGATTGGTAACAGGCACCTAATTCATCCTGGGTCACTAAAATGCAGGGCAAGCATTCAAATGGAGGCACATTCCAAGTGTCTACATGTTTAAAAGTTATAAATCAAGCTGCTGCTGCTAAGTCACTTCAGTCGTGTCCGACTCTATGTGACCCCATAGACGGAAGCCCACCAGGCTCCCCCTTCCCTGGGATTCTCCAGGCAAGAACACTTGAGTGGGTTGCCGTTTCCTTCTCCAATGTGTGAAAGTGAAAAGTGAAAGTGAAGTCGCTCAGTCGTGTCCGACCCTTAGCGACCCCACGGGCTGCAGCCTACCAGGCTCCTCCATCCATGGGATTTTCTAGGCAAGAGTACTGGAGTGGCTTGCCATTGCCTTCTCTGATAAATCAAGCTAACAGCTGTTAATGTATGCTTTGCCCTCCTACATTGATAAATATACCTTCATAATGACAAAAATAAAACATGTTTAAAGAGATGGTTTTTATATGACAGGAAGTTCAAATTTGACTACATCTAATTATTAATTGCACATATTTGAGTGTTCTGCTGATGAGCCACTCATGTTTGGATGAGACAAAAAAAGATACATAATTCATAAGCATTTCTGTAAATCTGTTTTTCTTTCACTTCAGCAAAATTACTAATAATGTTGTTATCAAGATTTTTAGCAATGGCCTAGAGGATTAAAAATGAAATTATAGTTGTATTCAAGTATTATTTGAAGAGATTTCCATTAAGCTGTGTATGTGTGTGTGTGTGTATATATATATATATATATGTATTTATAGTTACATACCTTATGCAGGCTATTTTTTTTATTGAAGTGTAGTTGATTTACAATGTGTCAGTTTCAGGTGTACAGCAAAGTGATTCAGACATATATATATGTATGTGAAAGTCTTACTGGCTCAGTTGTGTCCAACTCTTTGTGACCCCATAGACTATAGCCTGTGAGGCTCCTCTGTCCATGGAATTCTCCAGGCTAGAATACTCGAGTGGGTTACTATTCCCTTCTCCAGGGGATCTTCCTGACCCAGGGATCAAACCCATGTATCCTGTGTCTCCTGCATGCAGGTAGATTCTATACTGCTGAGCCACTGGGGAAGCCCATATATGTGTGTGTGTGTATATATATATATAAGACATACTTTTTCAGATTCTTTTCCCTTGTAGGTTATTACAAAACATTGAATATAGTTCCCTGTGCTATACAGTAGGTCCTTATTGGTTGTTTATTTTATATATAGTAGTGTGTATCATTTTTGGAGAAGGAAATGGCAACCCACTCCAGTGTTCTTGCCTGGAGAATCCCAGGAACGGGGGAGCCTGGTGGGCTGCCGTCTATGGGGTCGCACAGAGTCGGACACGACTGAAGCGACGCAGCAGCAGCAGCAGCAGCAGTGTGTATCATTTAAGTGTATATTAAAGTTTACACAAACAATAGAAATTTTAATTACTTAATATATGTATTTCAGCCTTACTTTCATTCTAAAATAGTCAACTTATCTGCTAAAATTAAAAATTTTTAGTGAATATCAACATTTTATTTTATTTATTTTTTTGAAAAGAAACTACAAACCAATATCCTTTATTAACACAGATGTAAAATTTCTAAACAAAGTTTTAGCAAATTAAATATAACAATGTATTGTCAGAATAATAGATCATGTTTATTCAGGAATACAAGGTTAGTTTAACATTCAAAAATCAATAAATGTAATTTACAATATTAACAAACTAAAAAAGAAAAATTGTATGATAGTTTCAATAAATGCAGAAAAGGCATCAAACACAATCCTATATAACACTACTAATTAAAAACTATCAGCAAACTAACGAGAAGGTTAAGTTCTACTACGTAATAAAGGGAATTTTAAAAATACCCATAACATGATTCTTAATACCAAAAGATAAATACTTTCCTATTCAAAATTGTACTGGACAGTCTTACCAATAAAATCAATAAAGAAAAAGGAATAAAAATATCTAGATTGATATCATAGTCTTTTAAGAAAATATGATGAGATCTACAAAAATAGTAGTAGAATAAGTGAGTTTAGCATGGTTGTAAGATACAAGATCAATAGAAAAATCAACTGCAATTCTATATATTAGATACGAACAATTAGAAAATTAAAAGTTTTCAAAAAAATCCAAAAACATAAAACACTTTGAGATAAATCTGGCAAAAGACGTGAAATACATGTATCAGTTCAGTTCAGTTCAATTCAGTCACTCAGTCATGTCCAACTCTTTGCGACCCCATGAATCACAGCACACCAGGCTTCCCTGTCCATCACCAACTCCCGGAGTTCACTCAAACTCATGTCCATCGAGTCGCCATCTCATTCTCTGTTGTCCCCGTCTCCTCCCGCCCCCAATCCCTCCCAGCATCAGAGTCTTTTCCAGTGAGTCAACTCTTCGCATGAGGTGGCCAAAGTATTGGAGTTTCAGCTTTAGCATCAGTCCTTCCAGTGAACACCCAGGACTGATCTCCTTTAGAATGGACTGGTTGGATCTCCTTGCAGTCCAAAGGACTCTCAAGAGTCTTCTTCAGCACCACAGTTCAAAAGCATCAATTCTTCGGCGATCAGCCTTCTTCACAGTCCAACTCTCACATCCATCCATGACCATGGGAAAAACCATAGCCTTGACTAGACGGACCTTGGTTGGCAAAGTAATGTCTCTGCTTTTTAATATGCTATCTAGGTTGGTCATAACTTTCCTTCCAAGGAGTAAGCGTCTTATAATTTCATGGCTGCAGTCAGCATCTGCAGTGATTTTGGAGCCCAAAAAAATAAAGTCTGACACTGTTTCCACTGTTTTCCCATCTATTTCCCATGAAGTGATGGGACCAGATGCCATGATCTTCGTTTTCTGAATGTTGAGCTTCAAGTCAACCATTTCACTCTCCTCTTTCACTTTCATCAAGAGGCTCTTGAGTTCCTCTTCACTTTCTGCCATAAGGGTGGTGTCATCTGCATATCTGAGGTTGTTGATATTTCTCCTGGCAATCTTGATTCCAGCTTGTGCTTCTTCCAGCCCAGCGTTCCTCATGATGTACTTGACACAGCTATCATGGTACTATCTGGCCTCCATTCAGCTTGCTTGTAGGACCCAAACTGAGAAGACGATTTTGCAGGTTCCTTGTAGGTTACAATTAATACACTGGGCCGACTGTACCAGATGCTGAGGCGAAGAAAGTCCTCTGGGGGTCGGACTGAACGTGGAACGGCGCCTCGACCGGGCTCCCCAAAGGGCAGAGCAGCCTCGGGCCAGCCACTCAGGAAATACGTGGTCGGCGCGGAGCCTCAGACGCCGCGGCGCCAGGCCGCCCCCGGCCCCGTCCGTCACACTCAGCGGCCCGGGGTCGGGCGCCCGTCCCCCTAACCGCCACCGGCCGAGTCGGCGGCGGCGCCGGTGGCAGCTCCGGGCACCTGCCCTCTGGCCGGGCCGGGTCGGGCCGACACGACGCCAAGCGACGAAGGAACCCCAGCGCAGACAGGGCCCAGTGTGGGGGTAGAAGCGGGAGGGAGAGTCTGGATGGAGAGGGGGCGGGAGGAGCTGGAAGTCCCGCTCCGGCCGTGGCCCCGCCCCTTCCTCGGGCCGCCAATATCAACATTTTAAATCAAAATTCTTCAAAGCATTAAAGAATAAAATAAAACATCTTGAATTTATTTTTTAAAAATTTAAATACTATTTAATAGTTTTGTGAAAGCAAAGCAATTAAAATTCTTGTGGTTAGTATCCATCTTGTTTCCAGTGTAAAGAACTGACATCATGCTTCATGCATGTTACAGCAAGTTTATCTGTATGAAAATTTCTGTTTCATGTTGCAAGATGCTCCTCAGCAGCTGTGGGCAATTGTGTTGAATATGTCACTCTCCATGACCTTCTGGAGGGCCATGAGACCCTCCAGAACTTCAAATGGCAACACAAAGAGCAGCAGTTTCAGCCCTCAGAGAAACTGTAATCCATTATGTGAAAACCTACTGCATCTCAGAGGGAGGAGTGACAAGTAAATTAATTCAGTTTTTCTCTTATTTGAATGTTTGTGTCCTTCACATCTTTCCCACAGCCGAGGCAATGTCCATCTTCCACTTTGGCAGTGGCCCAGCCCACCAACTGACCTGCCTTTGTCTTGAGGACAGAGGGTGAGAGATGTGGAGAAGTGCTTGGCGTCAGTCACAGAGTGGATGCACCCTAGAGGCACAGGTGCACAGGCGCAGGCTGGGGCCGCCTCATCTGGGTGTAGCATAGGTTTAGATGTGTCTTGTTGAACGAGACTGAACAGTTGCTAAGTCACGTCCGACTCTTTGCGACCTCAGGGACTGTAGTATGCCAGTCTGTCCCGCACTATCTCCTGGAGTTTGCCCAAGTTCATGTCCATTGATTCGGTGATGGCATCCCACCATCTCATTCTCTGTTGCCCTCTTCTTTGCCTTCCATCTTTCCCAGCATCAGGGTCTTTTCTCATGAGTTGACTGTTCATATCAGGTGGCCAGAGTATGTGCCTACAGCTTGTCTTATTCAGTTCTGGCTGCTGAAACAGAATACCATAGCCTGGATGGCTTATAAACAACACATGTATTTGTAACAGTTCTGCAGGCTGGGAAGTCCAAGATCAAAGCACCAGCAGATTCTGTTTCTTCCTATTTTCTGGTTCATAAACAGCCCTCTTCTCTCTGAGTCCTCCTATGGCAGAAGCATTGAGGGTGCTCTATGGGGTTTCTTTATAAGGGCATTAATCCCTAATCAGTTCCCTATGCCCGACCTACAAATACCATCATCATGGGGATTAGGTTTCAACATATCGTAGGATGGCAGAATATGCCACCACAAAATATGTCTCTTTGGATCATTTTGAGGGGATGATTTTGAGAAACAGCAGACATAAGAGAACCTCTGAAAACTAGAAGTTACCCTTTGTAAGGAGAATTTGTATTTACAAAGGAAATCTCCATTTGTAAGGGTGACTCCCTCTCTGTACCAGGAAGGAAATTTGTTGAAATTGAAGTCGTTAGTCACTCAGTCATGTCTGACTCTTTGTCCACATGGACTGTAGCCCACCAGGCTCCTCTGTCCATGGGATTCTCCAGGCAAGAATACTGGAGTGGGTTGCCATTCCCTTCTCCAGGGCATCTTCCCAACCCAGGAATCAAACCCAGGTCTCCTGCATTGCAGGCAGATTCTTTTACTGTCTGAGCCACCAGGGGATTTACTAGGAAGGGAAGATTGACTCTAAATCGCTGAAGACTTGTCAGTGTCTGCAGACGAATGGATAAGAAAGCTGTGGTACATATACACAATGGAGTATTACTCAGCCATTAAAAAGAATACATTTGAATCAGTTCTAATGAGGTGGATGAAAGTGGAACCTATTATACAGAGTGAAGTAAGCCAGAAAGAAAAACACCAATACAGTATACTAATGCATATATATGGAATTTAGAAAGATGGTAACGATAACCCTGTATATGAGACAGCAAAAGAGACACAGATGTATAGAACAGTCTTTTGGAATCTGGGAGAGGGCGAGGGTGGGATGATTTGGGAGAATGGCATTGAAACATGTATTATCATATGTGAAACAAATCGCCAGTCCAGGTTCGATGCATGGTACAGGATGCTCGGGGCTGGTGTACTGGGATGAACCAGAGGGATGGGATGGGGAGGGAGGTGGGAGGGGGGTTCAAGATGGGGAATAAATGTACACCTGGGGCAGATTCATGTCAGTGTATGGTAAAACCAATACAATAATGTAAAATAATTAGCCTCCAATTAAAAAAAAAAGAGCTGAGGAAAAAAAAAAAAAGACTTGTCAGTGGTGAAGGCACCAAACTTCTGGTCACCTACCCATAACTCTCTTACACCTTTCCTTTTTTAAAAATTTTTATTTAGCTGAAGATGACATTTAAGCCTGAATTCTAAGCCACCTCTCTGAGACTTACTAATTTTTTTCCTGGGTATCTTCCATGTGTACATGAAGTATGCATGTTAAAAAATTCTTTTTTCCTATTTTTTTTCCTGTTAATCTGTCTTGTTACAGAGGCCCCAGCCAAGAGCTTAGAATGATGAAGGAAAAACATTATTTTTTCTCTTCTACAATATGAATTTTGGGGGGATATATTCAGTCCATAGCACCCAGGGTCTGGAATTTTATTACTGAGAATTGGAATATTTCCTGCCTTATCAATAAACAAATTGTCATAGTCATCAGGGATTCCAGCCCTTCAGGGGACTCAGGAAGGAGAAAGATCCCTCCAATCAACAGCCATTAGGTTGTAGCCACTCCTTTCAGGGAGTCCTGAGGAACTCAGGTTGTGAAAGACACAGGATACTGGCTCCAGATAACTGAGATGCCTATGAAAGGAATGATTTCAGGGAACCTAGATTCTTGCATCTTCCCATACACAGAAAATCGCTAAATTCCTTAACGTGAGGTATCTGGTTTTCTTTCATTCACAAAAATACTTTTGATGTTCTGACTACCTGCCAGTCGTTGCAAACTTCTGTATAACCTGACTCCTCCCCTCACACCCCTGACCTCCTGGAACAGTTCTCTCAGGGTCACCTGAGATGCTGTCTCCCAGACTTGAAGTCCTAAAAATTCCCAGCAAATAAAACAGCTCTCAACTTTTAGGCTGTGACTATTTTTTTAGATTATTACAAATATATTAGCTCAGTAAATCAACTATACTTCAATTTAAAATATACATATATTAGCTCAGGTCTTGGAGATAAATGAAATCTTGGTCTCTTAGAATGGTTTGATAAAAGGTGAGTGGAGCAGTATGATAACGTCACACCATCATGATATTCTTTGTTTTATACGATTTGTAAAATGATGTTACTCTTTCTACTAGAAGAACTAAACGAGTGGGGACATTTGTGTCAGTACGTTATCCTTCCCCTTCATTAGCTTCTCTCACATAAAATCAAATTTGGTGCTATCGTTTCTCCACCTGGGTGCCAGTTTTATGCATCTTCTATTTCATCTGACTGTGAGTCATGATGAAGATTTAGGATGATTTTGTACTACCAGTTATCGTCACCAGGGGAACCATGAGTTGGGAGTTTCTTTATTCCGTTTCCCCAAGACCGGGAATGTCCCTATAGCCTCGGTGTTTGATGACGTGAGGCACACTAATGAAGCACTTCCCTTCTCAGAGTCAAGGGCTTTCTGGGACACAGAAGGGGAAAATAACTCTGATTCATTCATGTCTACATATATGATTATATACATGGAGAAGATTAAACACTTTCAAATTATGGGATCTATTTATTGTGTGGAAATAGCCCTGACCTGGGCAGTGCCACTGCGTGGCTTTTGATGCGCCCTCCCCGCAACCCCCCAACACACACACTCATCTTCTGTTCTACAGAACACCTCCAGTCCCTCACCTCACCAGTCCTTGCTGAGGTTGACTAGCCCATGGAAGGGCATTTAATGTTTGACATTGGCTGTTAGATATGTGGAGCGGAAAACAGTAGGGGAATATTCTGAGTGAAACATCCAGGAGGCAGTTGGTGAGGTGGGATTGTAAATTCCCACAAGAAGTCAGGGTAGGTTTAGAGCAGTCTTAAGAGAAGTGACAGTGAAAGACCTGAGAACATATCACGTCAACAGCTGAAACAAGTGCATGTCTGCATATAGAGTTAATGTTTGAACTGTATGTGGTGTGGCCCGAAGAGCTCAGAGGAGCTGGAGTGAACCCACAGGCTCGCATGTGGGATGGCCGGGCTCTGGTAAAGAAGCAGTCCCTCTGCAGACTTCTCTGACTACCAGCTCACGCTCGGGATTGTTACGAGATAAACTGAGGCACATTACACCTGTGAAGAGTTTACTTAAGCAGACGTCCATTCCAATTGGGCAATATCAACCAGAAGTGGTTCGGAGAGACCCACAGACAGGGGCTTGGGCAACACTTTTAAAGAAAAGATGCAGAAGTAAAGCAAAGCAGTTTTTGACTGGCTATAGAGCTTAAGTGTTTGCCTTACTTGGGAAAACCTAGTTAGCTGTTTGTGCTGGGTTGTCTCTAGGTTTCAATTTCATAACCTTGAGGCACTGACAGGCTTAGGTTTGGGTTTTCTTATGTAGGCTGCCGAGGCATACGGCCACCTCAGACTAATGGCATCCCTGTTTAATTAATTTAACAGGAATCAGATCCTCTTCACACAGGGCTCCCTCACACAGGGGTCAAGTGGGAAACTGGAGAATTGCTTGGAAAGTATCCCCAGCTTCATTCCTCCTCTGAGCCTCCTATTTCTAGTAAAATGTTTTGCAAGGATCGATTCTTTGTGTTGACTGGCTAAAGTGGTCCTGCTAGGAATCAAGGGGAAAAGTATAAGATTACTTACCAAGATATCTTTCTGGGAGCCCTCTGATATTATGGTCATCTAACCCTTCTGTAAATTGCCTTTGTTTAGCTCATTCTCTCAGCCTATAGGACTTGCCCAATAAGCCAGGGGAAGTGTGAAGTATAAAATTGTAAAAACAAATGCAAAACTATTTTCCAGGCTTTACTTGCTTTGAGGATCCAGATTTAAAATGATAGTACTAAGTTTTTTACCTATTAAAAGCAACAAAATACTTTTAAACTTCTATATCTTTATACTTCCAATTTTTTGAGTTTTAGCTATCTATATAAACACATTTTTTACATCAGTGTTTGGGTCCCATGTAATTCCCAGAT
Source organism: Moschus berezovskii (assembly GCF_049115385.1). NCBI lineage: Eukaryota > Metazoa > Chordata > Mammalia > Artiodactyla > Moschidae > Moschus > Moschus berezovskii. The sequence goes on from NC_142469.1 coordinate 48,643,593, forward strand.
GTTTGGGCTTAGTTACTACAGAATAGTGCTGTTCAATATGGTAGCCACTAGTCGGTGGCTGCTGAGCACTTAAAATGTGGTTGGTCTTACTTGACCTGCATTGTAAGTAGAAAATACAAAGTGGATCTCAAAGACCCCAACTGTGGGTAGACAGATTCTAGGATGGCTCCCAATAATCCTTGCCTCACACCTTTGTGGAATTTCCTCCCCTTTGAATGTGGGTGGGACCTGACTCACTTCTACCTAACAGAATATAGCAAAAGTGATGGGATGACACTTTTAAAATCAGGTGACATAGATTGTAATTTCCACCTTATCAGTAAACTCTTTCTACTGATGCTCATTTGCTGGCTTTAAGGATACTTCACTAGCCCACCATATGGAGAGACCCATGTGGCCAGAAACTGACAGTGGGTTCCAGCTGATAGCCAGAAGCAAGGTGAGCCCCTTAGTCTGACTGCCCACAAAGAACTGAATCCTGCCAACAGTTTTGTGAGCTTGAAAGTGGATTCTTTCCCCAGTCAAGCCTTGGATGAGACCCTCCCCTGGTTTATACTTTGATTGCAGACCTCTTGACTGAGAGACCTTGAAGCAGAGAACCTACTAATAAATCATGCCTAGATTCCTGATACTCAGAAACTATGAGATAACAAATGTGTTCTTGTCAGCTGCTAAGTTTGTAGTAATTTATTGTGCTGCAATAGATAACTAACAGAGAACCCAAAAAGAATATAAATTCCATCGTCAATAATTATTTAATATTGAGTACATGTTGGGCTCAGAGGTTAAAGCATCTGCCTCCAATGCGGGAGACCCGGGTTCGATCCCTGGGTCGGGAAGATCCCCTGGAGAAGGAAATGGCAACCCAGTCCAGTATTCTTGCCTGGAGAATCCCATGGACGGAGAAGCCTGGTAGGCTACAGTCCACGGGGTCGCAAAGAGTTGGACATAACTGAGCGACGGAATGGAACAGAACAGGAACATGTTCAGTTCAGTTCAGTTCAGTCGCTCAGTCGTGTCCAACTCTCCGCGACCCCATGAATCACAGCACGCCAGGCCTCCCTGTCCATCACCAACTCCCGGAGTACACTCAAACTCATGTCCACAGAATCGGTGACGCCATCCAGCCATCTCATTCTCCGTCGTCCCCTTCTCCTCCCGCCCCCAACCTTTCCCAGCATTAGAGTCTTTTCCAGTGAATCAACTCGTCGCATGAGGTGGCCAAAGTATTGCAGTTTCAGCTTTAGCATCAGTCCCTCCAATGAACATCCAGGATTGATCTCCTTTAGAATGGACTGGTTGGATCTCCTTGCAGTATAAGGGACTCTCAAGAGTCTTCTCCAACACCACAGTTCAAAAGCATCGATTCTTCGGCGATCAACCTTCTTCACAGTCCAACTCTCACATCCATACATGACCACGGGAAAAACCATTGCCTTGACTAGACGGGCCATATTTTGGATATATTGTATTAAATAGAATACCTTACCAAAATTAATTTTACCTGTTTCTTTTTACTTTTTTAATGTGGTTACTAGAAAATTGAACATTTAAAATATGTGTCTTGCAGTATAATGATACTGGACAGCACTGATATAGAACCCCAGGGAGATAAGTGTTTCATGGAGCTTTTGTAGCCCAGCATGCTGAAGGGAGTTGATTGTTATACCCTGACTATCATCCTGTCACTTCTTGGGGTATGCTATTGAAACAGTTCATCAGAAAATAGTTTGTCACATCTGGAAAAGAATGATTCATCCTTTTGAAGATGGGGGAAGCTGCTGTATAATTTTTGCCCGAAGCTGAAATCTGCTTAGTCTTCTTACTTTTGGATGCTGCCTTCAGGGTTTAATTTGCTTCAAATTAACAGCAGGTGGCAGATGCAATTAAAGGAAAAAAATTACAAATTAAGCAATATATTTTGAAATTCCTTATTTTCAATGGCAGCTACACAACCAGGGAATAAATGCTAATTATTTTGAATTATTTGTTAACTCATTGGGTCATAGGTGTGCCTTTTACTGATTAATGCTTTATAACGTGTGTTATACCCTTGTGGTTAATTAATAAAGCTATAATGCTATCCCTAGTGATCTTAAACTCTAGGAAACTCTTTCAAACCACACACCCTCTGAAGGCCTGGGCTTCCTTGGCGGCTGATATGGTAAATGAAGTGAAGTCACTCAGTCGTGTCCGACTCTTTGCAACCCCATGGACTGTAGCCCACCAGGCTCCTCCGTCCATGGGATTTCCAGGCAAGAATACTGGAGTGGGTTGCCATTTCCTTCTCCAGGGGATCTTCCCAACCCAGGGATCATACCTGGGTCTCCCTGCAGGTAGACGCTTTAACCTCTGAGCCACCAGGTAAATAATCTGCCTGCAATGCAGAAGACCCTGGGTCGATCCCTGGGTCAGATAGATCTCCTGGAGAAGGGAATGGCTATTCACTCCAGTATTCTTGCCTGGAAAATTCCATGCACAGAGGAGCCTGGTGGGCTACAGTCCATGGGGTCACAAAGAGTCAGCCACGATGGAACAGCTAACAGAGCTACTGGTGCTAATATAGCTTGTTGGGGCAGAAAAAAAGTGCTGAGAATAAGTAGAAGGTAACCAAGATATTTGGATACCCTGGGCAGGATAACCGGTTGTTGTGTCTTCGACGTTTTAAAATATTTCTACTTTTCTTTTTTATATCTTTATTTTTGTGGACTGTGCTGGATCTTCATTGCTGCACATGGGCTACTTTCTAGTTGTGGTGTGTAGACTTCTTGTGGTGGCTTCTCTTGTTGCAGAGCAGGGGCTCTAGGCACGTGGGCTTCAGTAGTTGTGGCTCACGGGCTCCAGAGCAAGGGCTCAGTGGTTGTGGTGCTCGGACTTAGTTGCTTAGCAGCATGTGGGATCTTCCCGGACCAGGGGTTGAACCTGTGTCCTCTGCATTGGCAGGTGGATCTTTACCACTGGACCACCAGGGAAGTCCATTTCTACCTTTCTTGAGAGAAGAGTTTCAGAAATTGAAGGAAGAGGCACTCCCAGTGGCTGCACCATTCAACATGTCCTCCATTATCTCAAACAAATTAGCTGGCAAAATAAACAAGAAAACAGGTAACAGTTTGGATATTACTACATTTAGCACTTCCCCATGTGCATATCGTTGGAGAAGGAAATGGCAACCCACTCCAGTATTCTTGCCTGGAGAATCCCAGGGCCGGGGGAGCCTGGTGGGCTTCCATCTATGGGGTCGCAGAGTTGGACACGATTGAAGGGACTTAGCAGCGTGTCAAATATTTCTTTTAACCACATACAGGATTTTCTGAAGAGGATGGTTTTAAAGAAAATGTTTTCTTTCTCAATTTTACTTCTGATGATACTGTAGGGTCCCTTCTAGATTGGTACACTTGGTACTATCTGGCCACACTCAGCCTTAATTGGACTCTTGCCAGTTATAAGCATATGAGCAAAAGTCTCACTCATATGAATCTCTAATGAGCAAATGATTCTTAATACGTAAAGAGTTCTTAATGCTTCCCTGGTGACTCAGTGGTAAAGAATCCCCCTGTCAATGCAGGAGACACAAGAGATGTGGGTTTGATCCCTGGGTTGGGAAGATCCCCTGGAGAAGGAAATGGCAACCCACTCTAGTATTCTTGCCTGGGAAATCCCATGAACAGAGAAGCCTGGCGGGCTATAGTCCATGGGGTTGTAAAAGAGCCAGACATGACTTAGCAATTAAACAACAACAACAAAAGGTTCTTATAATACATAAGAACAGAACAGGAAGAGACTTTTAGCCTACTCAAGAACTTATTAGCTTGATACCCACAGATATGTGAACAGCTAAGACCTACAGTAAATATTCTAACTTCAGAACGTATTTGAACTAGGATGTGTTCCTCTTTGAGGCTGAAAGTGATTAAGAGGACCAAGTTTGTGCCTCAGGGTACTATACCCTGTGATCATGAAGTGTGTAGTGTATCTCCAGGACTGAAGAGATGTTCCAGGTCTCGTGGCTGTGGCCTTAGTGCACGTTTAGAGTTTACCTACAGAATTGTTTTTCTCTCATGTATATAAGACCAAGTGTCAAGAAAGACCAGTAAGCTTACAGAAAGTCTGAGCTCACCCTCATTCACCCAGATTTTATCACCTGCAATTGTGTACCGCCAAGGAGGATTTCAGGGTCTGAAGACGTGTTCTGAGTATCTTGGAAAATATTGTAGCTCTTTCTGTGAAGTCCTGCTGACTACACTGACTTACTTCTGCATCCTTTTCATATGTAGTTTCTAGATGAACTAACCAAATAACATCTGAGTCTACTTTCTCCCCACCCTGAACACACTCATGACACGTCACTTCTGTGGATAAGAAAAATGTATGCAGAAAAATTCATAGAAAGAAAATTCCAAATGACTAATAAATAGCTGATAAAAACCAGTCATTCCTAAAGGAAATCAATTCTGAATATTTATTGGGAGGACTGATACTGAACCTGAAGCTCCAATACTTTGGCCACCTGATGCGAAGAGCTGACTCATTGGAAAAGACTGATGCTGGGAAAGATCGAAGGCAGGCGGAGAAGGGGACGAGAGAGGATGAGCTGGTTGGATTGCATCACGGACTCAATGGACATGAGTGAGTTTGTGCCAGCTCTGGAAGAGTGGTGAAGGACAGGAAAGCCCGGCGTGCTGAGTCTGTGGAGTCACAAAGAGTCAGACACAACTTTGTGACTTAACAACAACAACAACAATACTGAAAAAGCAAATAAAAATGAGATTTTTATCCTATGAAATTAAAAAATATATATAATTCTCACATTTAGCAAAGATTTGTGGATTTGGCAATCTCACACATTGCTGTTTTAAGTGCACATTTCTAGACAACAACTTGGCAGTTTATTTCAGGATCCAAACCAGGACTGTATCGTAAGAAAATAGCTAGAAATGAAAACAAAATGCGTGTGTTAGGATGTTTATGAGGTTCTCTATAAGAGGAACAAACATACAATAAAAAAGAATTTTGTAAAGTCATTATGAATAATATTTCTGAAGAATATGTAATGACAAATACAGTAAAGCCTGCCAAAAATATGTCCTGAAATAACACGAATTCAGATACAATGCTATTGGCTGTCATCCTTATCAGCTCCTCTTGTCTAATGCTAATAAGGCTGAACTAAAGTCTTTCTAGGGTGTTGGGAATAGAGGGAGGACAAGATTGGGCAGGGGGACCACAGACATCCCTTCTTGGAGATCAGGGATGCGGAGACCCCAGTGTACTCCCAGCTCTAAAAAAGTCCAGAAACTGACACTGCTATCTTGGAAGTCCTGCCAACCCCCAAAGCCTGAATCATTCCCATCAATATTTGGAGCAGATAATTGCTCCCCGTGCACCAAACTGAAGCCAGGAAACCCTAGGTGAATTTGGATCTTGCAGAAATCCTGGTTGTCACCTGCACAGGTCACCCTATCATTTCATTAACCATGTAATGTGACTTCAAATTTTATGATTTTTACTATTTTCTATTGAGTGGAAAAAACAAGATAACTTTATGTACATTTGCTCCTAGTTCAGCAAAACAAGTCAGTCAGCAAACTCTAAATCTGAATACATACATATACAATAAAAAAGAAAATATTAAAAATTTATTATTAGTGGTTATTTCTGGTTAGTGGGCTATGGGTAATTTTAATATTCTTTATTATAATTTGTATTTTCCAAAATTTTCTATATTGGACCTATATTCCTCTTTTAATGGGGCTTTCCTGATGGCTCAGCAGGTAAAAATATCCAATTGCAATGCAGGAGACACAGGCGACATGAGTTCGATCCCTGTGTCAGGAAGATCCCTTGGAGAAGGAAATGGCAACCCACTCCAGTATTCTTGCCTGAAAAATCCCATGGACAGAGGAGCCTGGCGGGCTACAGTCCATAGGGTCACAAAGAGTTGGACATAACTGAGCAACAAAGCACAAGATTACACTTAAAATTTGAAAATGAAAAAAAAAATTATGTAAAAGTATTGAAAAGACTTTTAAAAAAAATTCAGAGATCTGCATATCAACCTGTGGCTCTCAATAGAGAAATGCCTTTTCAACCTAGCTTATTAAATTCACCTAGTCTTAATGGCAGACTATTCTAGAATGTTTCTTCCTCATAATGACATCTTAAAATTATATTGGATAGGATGTCAATAGTGTCTGCTTTAGATATTGTTGAGTGGAATCCTGAATAACTGTGTCCACAGATTTAGAAAGGATTTCACAGTCTGAAAATGTGGTTCCTATTTTAGGCGCAATGTAACATTTCATGAAATGGACTATTGTGTTACATGTTATAATATATTTAGGTTTGTAAAAATATTTAATCCACTTAAAATTCAGTTAAAATTTTACAATCTCTTGTAGCATAAGGGACCCTCTTGCTTGAAACCCAACATAAAGGGAAGGACCTGGGTAAACAACAGGATACAGAAATAAGACTAAAAATCATAGGAGCATAAAATATACATACACTTTAGCATTCTCCCAATTTCATTGTTTCTACACAAAGGATCACGTAGGGGCCACGTGCAGATGGCACTCTTGTGGCCTGGAGATTCTTTTCTGTGAGGAGGAAGGGTTTCACGTGCAGTAGGACTTATCTCATTAGCCTTCATTGACTTCACTGTCTGCTCAGGAGTGGAGAGGGGATCTTTAAAAGCTCCCTTAGTGGGAATAAGCCCACTTAGCTCAGGCCTTCCTGTGAGGCAACCCCCAACCCCAAGCTCTTCTTCCCCCACAGCCTCGGCAACCCAAGGCACCCACCACAGGGAGAACAAAATGAGGAAACAGATGTTTTGCCAAGTGGTTTCTCATTATTTTTCCTTCAGCTCAGTTCTTCATTTTTCCTGAAAATGTTTTTGCATGTGCCATCTGGACTCAGGAGAATTGGTCTCATAGTTGTCATAGAATGGATGAACTGAGGTAAAACTATAATTTCAAGAACCTGTGAATGATGGAAGGAGGGCTCCTTGGTGGGGGGGTGGGGTGCAAACACACTTGCTTTATAGGAGTCAGCCACAGAATGTATTGACATTACTTTATTTAGATAATTTTATCTATTTGTGAATGGAGTACAGACCAGCATGTAATGAAAAATGGCTCTTATTTCTTCTCTGGCCTGACCAGCCAGCTTCCTCCTCAGTGGCAAGTGCCACTATCTATTTCTCACCTATTCCTTTGGAAATAATAATAATTTCTTTCTGCCTAGCCTTTTCTTTCTCTCTTTGTAAAACACAGTTCCTTAGTATATACACTATTCTGAACATTACTTTTTTTCATTTAAGAATTTATTTGGATATTTCCTTTGTAGTACATATTATGCTTTTTAAAATGATTTATAATATTTTGTGGTATTTGGATATACTATCATTAGTTGGGACATTATCTGTGGATAATTAGGTGATTTCTAATGCCTTACTCTTAAAAGCAATGATGTAAAATATCCTTGAACACATACCCTTTTGCATTTCTGTAAGTATAGCTGTAGGCTAAGTTCCTGAAATTAGAACTGCTAGGTCTAAGGGGACATATATTTTTAATATTGATAAATATAAAATTCCATTCCATAATCCCATCAGTATGGATGAGAAGACTGGCTGTCTCACATCCTTGCCAGAACACAATGGAGACACCTAATTCGCCTAGGAGATTGATTGTTGTTGCTCAGTTGTGTCTGACTCTTTGTGACCCCATGGACAGAAGCACGCCAGGCTTCCCTATCCTTCACCATCTCCCGGAGTTGGCTCAAACTCATGTCCATTGAGTCAATGATGCCATCCAACCATCTCATCCTGTCACCCCCTTCTCCTGCCCTCAATCTTTCCCAGCATCAGGGTCTTTTCCAATGAGTCAGCTCTTTGCATCAGATGGCCAAAGTATTGGAGCTTCAGTTTCAGCCTCCGTCCTTCCAATGAATATTTAGGGTTGATTTCCTTTAGGATTGACTGGTTTAATCTCCTTGCTGTCCAAAGGGACTCTCAAGAGTCTTCTCCAGCACCACAGTTCAAAAGCATCAATTCTTCACCACTCAGCCTTCTTTATTGTCCAACTCTCACATCTATACATGACTACTGGAAAAACCATAGCTTTGACTATAGAGACCTTTGTCATTAAAATGACATTTGTTTTTTAATATGCTGTCTAGGTTTGTCATAGCTCTCCTTCCAAGGAGCAAGCGTCTTTTAATTTTGTGGCTACAGTCACTCTTTGCAGTGATTTTGGAGCCCCAAAAAATCTGCCACTGTTTCCACTTTCCCCTCATTTATTTGCCATGAAGTAATGGGACCAGATGCCATGATCTTAGTTTTTTGAATGTTGAGTTTTAAGCCAACTTTTTCATTCTTTCACCTTCATCAAGAAGGTGAGCTCTTTAGTAAAGTTTATTAGCTTTACAAGTCTTCAACATTTCAAGGCTTTTATAGTTTGCACAACAGACGGGTTTTATTTTCTGGCAGTGAGAACTGAGGGGTTTATATGGCCAGTAGGGGGCAGCACGTCCCCACAGAGAGTCCGGCTGCATCATCCGCTGATTGAACAAACTCTAGCAGGGGGACTTGGAACCTTCTCAACCAAAAATGCTCCTTCACTTGGTTACCTTCACTGCCATCTCCCAGCTGGAGTTCCTGGGTGTGGAACAAAAGCTTAGCTAAAAAATCAGGATAGCTCAAAATTAAATGCATGGAATTTCTATCACATTTCACATCCATTTTGTTGATAAGTGCTAACAATGTCAAATAATATCTTTTGTCCCCCTAGAATTAGGATTACTATTTTACCTTAAAAAGCAAATTAATCTGCTCCTTTGATATTAGCCTACTCAGCCAGTGGATTGAGTGCTCAACGAAGAGAATATGGGGTAAGGGAGATGGGCCTCTGCTCTTGTTGGCAAAGCAGAAAACACTTGAGACCTGGGTCAGGAAACCTTGCTTCTTTCTGGCTTTAGGTGAGGCACTGTGAACTGGCTATGTGGCTGTGGGTAAGTAACTTAACTTTTCTGTGCCTCAGAAACGAAGTTTGCCTTACTGACCTCATAGGTGCACGTAGAAAATACCGCCTGCAAAGATGCTTGAAAAAAAGAGTAACTGCTAAACAAATGAAAGATTTCAAAAGCCACATTATAATGACTAGATCCTACAGCAGTGCAAGTGGCAGGTTAGTGAGTCTTTATTATGTGCCAGGCACTCTGCTAAATGTACATATCATCTCAATGAAGATGATAGCCCTGTGAGGCAGGTATTATTGGCCCATTTTCCAGATGAGCAAATTGAGTCATTGGAGGTTGGAAAACTCACTCAAAGTCAGATCCCTAGAAAGTGATGGAGCAGCGTTTAAGTTCAGGTCTGACTCCAGAGTCTACCTAGGCTCGGGTTCTTCATCATTCTTCACAGTTCTGCATTTAGAAATTGTATGTATCACTCCCTTAATTTTACTTATAATAGAACTAGCATCTAAAAGTTGGGTCACATGCTAGCTCATGAAAAAACATTAAAACTTAAAGTTATGATTCCAATTTATGGAATCCATCGGTTTCAAGATCATTCCATGAAATACTTTCTTTATAAAATGTAAATTGGCCATGTGTCTTAAGAAATATTCCAGGATAACCACTGAGATTCAGTTATTCAATAGTATGAACTATTATTGGCTAAAGAGAAAAGCAAACAACTATGGAAAACCAGAAGAGAAGAATGAATAGGAAGAAGGAATTCACAGAAAGAAACCTAGAAGAAAGGTTCAAGCACTTTACTTGAGATTCTTGCCATACAGGAAATAGAGTGGCATGGGGGTTTGTAATGAGGACTTCCCTAGGAGTGCTAAGCCTCCAGGCCACAGAATGGCCATTGGTAATGCCCCTTATAGGATGTCCAGAGGAACTGCAGGACAGATCTGAAGGGTCTTGCTTTGTGAATCATGCGTGATCATTAACTGGTGATGACGTGCCTTACCGGATTTAAGTACTTTTTGGTGCTAGGTATGTCTTTCATGAATCATGCAGCTGCAAAGAAGGTTCCTGGGACCTTCAGGGCAGGAGCAAACATTACCTGAGAGCTCCCAGTGTAAGACAGGCTCTGTTCTAACATTGTATAGACAATAACCCTTTAATATTTATTCATTGATTTGATTGGGCCAGGTTTTGGCTGCAGCACATGGGATTTTTGATTTTCGTTCTGGTATGTGGGATTGTTAGTTGCGGCACTCAGGATCTTTTAGTCATGGCATGAGAACTCCCAGTTGCGGCACGTGGGATCTAGTTCCCTGACCAGGAATTGAACTTGGGCCCCTTGCACTGGCAGTGTGGAGGCTTAGCCACTGGACCACCAGGGAAGTCCCACAATAACCCTTTAATAAATTTAATAATGTCTCCATTATCTCCAATTTAAAGATGAAGAAACTGAGGCTTTTTGCCTCAGGTAGAAGTAGCACAACCAGGATTTGGACCAAGGAGAGCTGGCTCTAGAGTCTTTTCTTCAGCACTCCATTAGTTCATCTCTTGAAATCAATAACAAGGAGGAGGAAGGAGGAGGAAAGAAGGAATAGGAAAAGAAGACGAAGGACAAAATTATGTAGCCTGTGAATACCACCATTTAGTTCAACAAGCATTCTCTGAAGAACTTACTGTGGGACCTCCCTTGGGACTAGGCACTTCTGGGCCACAGCCCATTCATGCCCTGGAAAAGACCAGGTTATTTCTAAACAGTGTGATAACACTGTAAAATAGGAAAGTCCGCTGGTGCAGGACAGAAATTCCTGTGTTCCCAAGTATGTACTGAAGTGGAAAGTTACTGAGTTAAACTGACTGGCCAGTAGGGCACAAGCCCATTCAGTCACAGACCAGCTACTGTGGATTCCATCTCTACTCTGCTCCCATAAAACAAACCTTGTTTAACTAGGCTGTTCTGCAAAAGTAACAGTTAAATACATTTACAGTCATACTGCTTCCCGGTGGCTCAGCCATAAAGAATCTGCCTGCCAAGCAGGAGATGCGGTTTCATCCCTGGGTCGGGAAGATCCCCTGGAGGTGGAATGGGCAACCCACCCGAGTATTCTTGCCAGAAAATCCCATGGACAGAGGAGCCTGGCGGGCTACAGTCCACGGGGTTGCAAAGAGTCGGACGGGACTGAGCCACTAAACAATAGCTTTACTATGTTTGGACTTTGCTTCCAAGACCGGAAAACAGTCGGGCAAACTTTAAATAAAAAAGATTAAGTAACGCAATTACAAATTAAATTTAAAAGCGTCTACCAGTAAAGTAGTTTCTACTTTTCACTGTATGCCTGAAAGTTTTCACAGTCGGATGGTTGGAAAATATATTCCACTCAAATCTGCAGAATAAGGACTAATCTCCTGCAGGCGCCAGTTCATTAAACCGCCTAATGGCAGCTATGGAAAAGTAATAGTCTTATCCCCAAAGCTTTTGCTCTTTAAACACATAACAACGAGCAAGTGCGTTGCAACAGAGTTGCCAATAAAGCCTTTCCCCAGGAATTCCACTGGGGCAGCGAATTCTAGAGGGACCGCCAGGGAGGTTCCCACTCCCTGGGTGGGACCTGTAGCAAAGCCACGCAGGGAGGGCTGAAGGGGCCTTTAGGGCTGGGGAGGGGGACCATCCGTCAGGGCAGGTCACGCTCTCCTCGCCCCTGTCCGCCAGCGCCGGCAGGGAGGAGCGCCGAGAACCAAAACTCAGTTGTCGCCAGTGTCGGGGCAGCGAGTCTGCGCCCGGTGGGCGGCTCCCGACCTCTCGGGAGGATGCGGACGTGGGATGCCCCAGGGAACCCTCACAGCACGGCGAGCACGAGGAGCTCCAAAAACAAAGCGAGTGGCGGGGGAAGGGGAGGGCGCGGCCGGCCAGGGGCAGAGCACAAGCCGTGCTCCGAGCGCCGGCGCCGCCTGCGAGCCCGACCCACCAGCCCGGGAAGGGGGCGCGCGTGCCGGCGCCCGGTGCCCCTTGCCAGGTCCGGGACACCCACAAAGCCCGAAAAGGCCCCTTTCCTCTGGGGCGGAGATTTGAGAAAACCCAAGTCGGGCTCCTCGCAGCAGCTCGAGCCGGGACTGGAGGCCGCGCGTTGCGCGGGAGGCTCAAGACTTTTCTTTGGGGGATAAGATGGCAGGTCCGGGGAAACAAAGGAAACTTGGGCCCGGGCCTGGGAGCGGCGTGTGTGGCTCGCGAGTTCGCCCCGGGTCCTGTGTGGGAGTCACTGGGCGGCCTGCGCCAGTCTGCACACTGCCCGCCCGGGGAAAACAGAAAGCATCCCTCCGGGAGCCGGCGGCGCCGGCCGCCCACCTGCCGCCCCGGGGTCTCCGGGCCGGCGGAGGGAGAGGGCGCAGCGAAGCCGGCGGGGGCCGGGAGGCAGGGAGGAGGGGAGGCGGCCGGCGGGCGCGCGCGGGGGGCGGCGGTGGAGGAGGGGAGCGCGGGTGGGCGGGCGGCGCCACGTCACGGCTATTGTGGCTGGCCCGGTATATAAGGTCCCGCCCGCCGGCCGCGCTCCCCACCTTGTCTGCACCCCGCCAGCGATCCTTCGGCACCCTGCAACCCAGCGAGACGCGCTGCGCGCCGACGGAGCGGACATGGGGAGCGCGATCGTAGCTAGGCTCGGACTGGGGCTGCTGCTTCTGGCGCTGCTCTTACCTACGCAGGTGAGGTCCTGGCGCCCGGCGAGGGGGCTCAGGGGCCGCGCCCGAGGCGGGTGGGACCGCCCCCAGGGAACCGGTCTGCGCCCCCACCTTCGGTTGTGGACCCGAACTAGGAGAGAGAATCTAGTACCATCTGATCTGGGGGGAGAGGGGGCGGCAATTTGGAGCCCACTTTCCACTTCCTGGCAGGCTGCCCCCACCCTTTAGGCAGCCCCGAGAACAAAGCACCTCCACGCGTGGGCTCGGAGGACCCTGCCCCACCCCAGGTTTCGCACAGCCCTTCCCAGGCTGCCTGACGCCCACCGCCCGCTTTCTCGCAGAGCGGGGAAGAATGCGCCCTCTGCACCCCTGGAGCACCCAGAGACCTCAGGCCCTGGATCCCACGAGCGCCCCGCTTCCCTGTACGAGTGTCTTCGCGTCCCCTCGCGCATCACACAAAGAGAGAGGACGATCCCCTTCGGGGGGCGCAGCTCTCGCTCATCCTCCTCTCAGAGCTAGTTCGTGGATCCCGAGCAAGCCCCAGTTACTGCCCCTGTTAACCCACCTCACTCCCGCGTGTTTCGGGGCTGAAGTCTGGGGGGGACCCTCTCCTGACCCTGTGCTCTCCTGGGGACGACCTTACAGGTCACCAGCGGAGACCTCTGCTAGCCAGATTGGCTATCTCTGGACAGGCGGCGGATGGGACATTTGTGCCCCGAGTCCCCGCCAGGCTTTGTCCCTGTCCCCGCAGCCTCCTCAGAGCCTCTGTCCCGGGAACACCTCTTGCCCACGGTGTCCAGCGGGTGGGTGCGCGGCGGCCGCGCCTGAGAGACCGAAGTTGGGGGGCGCTGGGAGGGCGAGAAGGGGCATTTGTCTCCGGTAGCTTGGACTTGGAGGGTAGGTAGGGCTGTCCGAGCGGTTGGGTCTCCATCGCCTTGCGCTGGGGCTTTCTGAGGTGGGTCTCCTGAGCACTTCTTCCGAAAAAGTTGGGTGCGCCCGGTCCCCAGACATCCAGCCGCCGGGCTCACCTGGGAGCGCAGCCTGCGAGAGGAGCGCTCCTCGGCTTGCGCTCCGCGGGCCGGGTAACTGTACCCTATTGTTTCGCGGGTCGGCTGCTCTCCCGAGCCTTTCTCTTTTCCTCGGTGGGGGAGGGGCGTGGCCACTGGAAACGCTGGTCTCTCCTACCCCGCCCCATCTCCTTTCCCAACCAGATTCCTTCCCACACCCCTAAATTTCAGAGGGTTTGAGGTTAAGCAGATAAATCTTTGGTAGCTTAGTAGGGAAATTTATGTTTACTGTCAATTTCATATATTAACATTAGTTTTTTTCGTTGGTGTAGAGGACCCTTTGATTCTCCTATGGATGCACTGGGCTCTGGTTTGTTTTTTTTAAAACTCACCTGATGCACCAAGGCTTTGTTGGATAAGAATAGATTACCTTCAGGGATCCCAAATCAGGTCTTGCCCCCAAATAAGGAGCCCTGTTTTAAATTGTTCCCCATATTATTAATGCTTTCCTTTTACTGTGAGTGTTTTTCTTCTTGGTAGCACGCTCTGTTGGGTAGGTGCCAAATAAATATATTTGATTTCAATGAGATTTTAAAAATTAGTCTATTTTAGATAGGATTTATAAAATTTTTAGTTGATATTTGCTGAATGTCCTTATGGGATTTACAACAAAAGAAGCTGGGTTTTCTATGGATTTGCAACAAAGGATAAAAAGGTTTTATCTTTGAATTGATAGGTAGCCAAACATACATGTGGCCCAGGCCTGCTTGGTGCCAGGTTCTTGTCCCGGCTGTAATCAGAAGCCCTTTAAAACCCTCTCTTGCAGTGAGAGCTGAAATCTCCCATCTGCCTTTGTTCCCTGACAAAGGAGAGATTACCACGTGCCCTGCTGGACTGTGCATTTTATGACTTGAAAATAGTGTGGTGAATGATGCCACTCAGGCACTGGGGTGCTGGGGGACCTTGGTCCTTGGCCACAGTGCTGGGCTTAGTGACCAGGCAGGAAGGCTGCTGCTCGTGAAACCAACATCAAACCTCCTCATCTGTTGTGAAGTCATTCCGACTTCATGATGCTTTGGGTGAAATCATTTTGCCTTAAGGCAGAGACTCATTATATTTTTCAACTTAAAACAAATATTGTGGCCATTTTTGAGAAGGGCTGTATGTGATTTCCAGACTTCAAAGGGGCAGATAAGATACCCAGGGCCCCTTAAGTTTAATGCAAGGTTGTATTAAACAGGTTGGTGAAAGTTACCCAGCGAATTCGGGAAGAGAGAGACTCAGCTCTCATAACATGTGTCTCAAATTACCGTGTTTTAAAATCCAAACTATCAGTGCAGCTTTAAAATCTCCCCCTTCTTGAGAAAGTAGAAGAAGCCTATTTGTAACACCAGTAAGTCAGTATAATCACAGAAAGTGGGTTATTTAACTTGGTTCCTTATTACTTTATAAAGAATTAAGGGTCAAGCCATACACTTGGGAGTTACATAGTTATTGAAGAACATTTTTGTCTGCTTGTTTTTGGTTATTGTTACTTGCAGTCATTAATCATCACTAGGTAGTTGTTTTTGAAACTAAAGGATCTTGGTGGAACTGAGAAATTCAGAATGAAATGATGTGGGTAAGGGAATAATGGGAAATAAACAACCTGAGACTGTATCATCTATCTTAACGGCGTATTAAATGTATGTGGAGAGACAACTGTCACGTGGAAATTGATCAGTGTAACTTTTTATATATTTTAGACTTACTCAAATCAAACAACTGTTGTAACACCTTCGAGTAACTCCTCCCAGACTACCTCACCTGCCCCTCATCCAGCCAATGCCACCACCAAGGCAAGCGATGGTACTCTGCAGTCGACAGCCAGTCTCTTTGTGATCTCGGTCTCCCTTCTGCATCTCTACTGTTAAGAGACTCGGGCGAAGAAACATCTGTACTTCACCATCTTCTAAATCTAGTTCAAATGGCATCTATACATCCTGTGTGACAAAGAAAAAAAAAGAAAAGGAAGTCTTCATTGAATAAATCTGCTAATTCCACACATTATTTAATTGACAGAAATTATTGAGGATCCCAAATTTGTTTGGAGAGCATGTGAAGGGTGTGACTAGATGATGAATGCCAATATTAAATCTGCTGGAGTTACCTGTACAAGATGAAGAGAGACAACGTCCAAAATTAGTTGAGATGATTTCCTTAAATGTGGCTTAAGAAGTATGGACACATAAAGCTCTACCTTGAAAATGAGAATAGATTTTATCTTAGAGATAAAGAATGGGCTGTGGAACAGATTCAGTTTGCATTTGGTTCATTAAATTTATAAGGCCATAAAACAATTAGGTAAAACAAAGCTTCTGTGATTCTATTTGTATGTACATTAGCAGGAACTTCTAGGAGTTACTGTAAATTCTCCAAGTGTTGTTTCAGCAGTACTAATTTAATGCTGATGTACAATAGATAAAATTTTATGTTAAGCTATCAACTGTTCTCTTGGCAACTGAACTTTTCCTCTGGGGCTTTGGGCTGACATTGCATTTGACTTTTTATATAGTGCCAGGGCAATGATGGATTAATCTACCCCAAATTCAAGCATAATGAATACATTTTGCTTACATACTATTCCTATTCAAAAAGAACACTAGATTCATTTAAACAGATAACAAGGAATAGAAGTACATTGCTGTCAACAAATTGCAAAATATTTTTTATTTCTGCATACATTGAATAACTTTTACAGTTTAAAAAATGATCTGTTTTGAAGGTAAAATTGACAAATTTTGAAATTAAAAAGGCTAATATGTGATGGAGCCAAACTGTAAATCAAATATTTGTGAAGTCAATACTGGAAGCTTGCTTACATTGAATTTAGAAAAACTTTTATACTCTTTTCTGTAAATACTTCTTTTTAAACTGAATCAGAGTAGCCACATTTGGAACACTTTTTGTTATCATTTGATATTTTTAGATAGTTAGAACCTGGTCCTAAGCCTAAAATGGGCTTGATTTTGGAAAATAAATCTTTTCACAACTGCCTTGATGCACAGCAACCTTTTTAAAAATAGACACTCCCTAAAGTCTTTTGTTCACATGGTCACACACTGATGCTTAGCTATTCCAGGATCTAATATGGCCACAGTAGTTTTGAAAACCAAAGTCATTTTTTTTTCCATCTTTAGAAACCAACACTGGAATAACCATATCCAACAGATCTCAAGCTACTGTGTGTATGAATGAACATTCCCTTTTGTTTCACACCTGAATGCTGTATATCTGTTTTGGATTGTATATTGTGTTTGTGTATTTATGCTTTGATTCATAGTAACTTTTCATGTTATGAAATTGATTTGCATTAAACACAAACTGTAAATAAAAAGAGATGGCTGAAAGAGCAATCCATTGAATTATAAGTTTTTCCGAATGCCTGGAATACTTTGTGAGTTTATCATGGTTGTATGAATATTTGAACTACTAGGGACATACCTCAATATTTTCCTATTACACAGAACATTACAGTTAAGCTGTTTTGCATTGGCAACTAGCAACATGTCTTGATTAAAGAATTCATCTGAAAGCTGACATCTTTTAGGCTTTAAGTGGGCATCCCTTACTCAGCAACTATTGAATGCCAGCTATGTGTCAGGATACTGAAGTTTTGATTGAATGCTGAACTTGCTCGACAAGGCTTTTTACTATAATTGAGAAAAAGAGTATGCATAGTGACAAATAGGCAGTATACTAGCAAGTAGTGCTGTGAGGAAAACAGGCAGAATGGCAAGTCATGAGCTGTGACTGAGTGATTATGGATGGTCTTGGACATTTAAGCTGAGGTATGGAGGATCAACCAGTCCATTCAAAAGGAGATCAATCCTGGGTGTTCATTGGAAGGACTGATGCTAAAGCTAAAACTGCAATACTTTGGCCACCTCATGCGACGAGTTGACTCACTGGAAAAGACTCTAATGCTGGGAAAGGTTGGGGGCGGGAGGAGAAGGGGACGACAGAGAATGAGATGGCTGGATGGCATCACCGACTCTGTGGACATGATTTTGAGTGAACTCCAGGAGTTGGTGATGGACAGGGAGGCCTGGCGTGCTGTGATTCATGGGGTCGTGGAGAGTCAGACACGACTGAGCGACTGAACTGAACTGAACTGAACTGGGATGGAGGATCTGGAGGAAAATTCCTGTGTGGGGGGAACAACACATGCTAAGTCCTTCAGTCTGCTTAATCACTGGCACTGTTTTCATATCTGTACAGGAGGCCACATTTCCATCTGCCCCTTTAGTACTCCTGAACTTTTTTGACTCTTATTAAAGTGTAGTCCTGGACTTAGGCTGCTGAGTTGCTTAGTCATGTCCAACTCTTTGCAGCCCTATGGACTGTAGCCCGCCAAGCTATTGTCTGTCCATGTAATCCTCCAGGCAAGAATACTGGGGTGGGTTGCCATTTCTTTCTTCACGAGATCTTCTTGAACCAGGGATTGAATCTATGTCTCTTGTGTCTTCTGCATTGGCAGGTGGATTCTTTACCCCTAGCACCACCTGGGAAGCCCTGGACTTCTAGCTCTAGCCAAAGAAAGGCTGGAACTTGGTAGTAAGCTCCTTGATCAGAAGAAATGTTGCATGGGTCTCCATGATGGTTGATAGGATTTTCTGTGAGTCCAAGGATAGTAGTTTTGGTAGAAGCATTGTATGCGGGGAAGGCAAATCCAAATTCAGAATAAGTGTTTATTTCTTTAAGAATAAAAAGCTACCCTTCTATGATGATGTGGTCCCATGTAATCAATACTCCACCTAGCTGATCACCTCAAGCAATGGAGCATATAAGGGACTTGGTATTGGTCTCTGATGTAGCAGATTGAGCACTCAGCAGTGGCTGTGACCAGATCAGCCTTCACATATGCCAATGTTGCTGGGAACATCTCTGTCCTGCCACTGTGGCCACTTTGTTCATGAGTCGAGTGATAACCAGAATGGTCAGGGGTCTGTATCCACACAACTGGCCATCTTATCCACCTGATTATTAAAATCCCTCTCTGCTGTGGTTACCTTATAGTGAGCATTCACATGGGACACTAATATCTTCAGATTCCCATTTGGAGAGGTCTATCCACATATCTTTCTCAGCCTGCCTTGTCACCGATTTTCCAATCATATTGTTTCCAAGTCTATCCAGCCAGACTGTTGGCCACAGACCACAAGTTAGTATAGATTTACACCTCTGGCCACTTCTACCTTGAAGCAAAATGAACAATCAGGTGCATTGCTTTTAATTCTGCCCACTAGAGGTATTTCCCTTTACCACTGTCCTTCACGGGTGTCCCAGAAAGGGGTTGTACAGCTGGAGCTGTCCACTTTGAGGTGTTGCCTGGTTATTGTACAGCCCCTTCTGTAAACCAGGTCCAAGTTTTCTCTTCCTCAGTCAGCTGGTCATTGTTAACTCCTCATGAAGACATAGGTACAGACTAGGAGAGAGACGGTAATGTAACAAAAATATGGCCCAGGGGCATTTGCACCACTTCCTCCATTAACTTACTAGTATATTAAGTCCCCTACATATGAACTTTAAAATTGCGAACTTTCGAAGATGCAAACATGAAGCTTACTAATGAAGAACTGATAGAATTGGAGGCCCAGAGAAAGGACAGAAAAATGAGAGGAAGGAGTAACTGGATAACTGAAGACATTCATGATGCAGGAAATGGCAGGGGATTGCCTTTGTTTGAGGAGCCACTGTTGGTTCTGAGGCACAGGACCCAAACTTGGAATGGTACACGAAGGTCTCAGCAGCCATTCAGAGTGCAATCCAGTGCCACCGTATCATCTGTGATGAGAAAAAAGGAACTACTACCTGGACATCGCTGGATCGTTTTCTTCAAGAGGGTAAATAGAAGGAAACAGAATCTGTGCCATCAACATCAGGCATGAATGAAATTACAGCTTGCCCTCCATCTCCTATTGCTAACAATCCGTTGGCTCTACCATCTCCCACTTCTCCCTCTTCCAGCCAGTAACTCCTCTTGCTTATTGACTCAATGCCAGCCCCTCTATGCCAGCTGTTGTACTGTACTACTGTACTTTTCAAGACTCTGTACTGTCAGATTAAAAATGTTTTCTTTATTTTTCTTTGTGTTTTTTTAAATGTATTGTGTGAAAAATATAAACCTATGACAGTACAGTACTACATAGCCAATTGTGTTCGTTATGTACCTAGGCTAATTTCGTTGGACTTACAAACAAATTGGAGTTACGAAAGTGCTGTCAGAACAGAACTCGTTCCTATGTAGGTGACTTACTGTATGTATCCTTAGGGCTCCATGCCACCTTCATTTGACAATGGGGTGTTATCGTGCACAGCCAATTTTATGGGTTGATGATTAGACCACACCCAGGTCATCATGGGTAGCTCAGGCTGCATGGTGGTCTGGGGTTACACATTCCGTCTTTTTAAAAAATAGTTTTATGTATTTGTTTATCTGGCTGTCCTGGGTCTTAGTTGTGGCACGCGGCATCTTTCGTCTTCGTTGTGGCATACGGGATCTTTTAGCTGAGGCATTTGAACTCTTAGTTGCAGCATGTGAGATCTAGTTCCCTGACCAGGGATCACACTCAGGCCCCTTGCCTTGCGAGTTCAGAGTCTTAGCCACTGAGCCACTAGAGAAGCCCCTCAATCCCCTCAAGCATTCAGTCTTTACTAAAGCCCAGCAACAAGTCCAATCCTGTTTCTTCAGGAAGGGTTGCTGCCTGCAGAGGATGGCGAGCTTTGCCCTAAAATCTTGAAACAGATTATTGATACCAACCCTGGGTCTAATATAAATTTATAGAAAAGCAAGGAAAAAGTTTAGTTTTTTAAGAAGTAATCGATACTCATGGAGGATGAAATATAACTAGTTTTTCAACTTTTCTTTGAAAATAGCTTTAAACAAACATAAACTGTTTTATTAGAAAAATACCCAAATTTCTATTTTGGGGTTATACTTTAAATATTCATGCTGAAACACTAGTCATATAATTTATGGCTAAATTGAGTAATGAGTAGCCATTGTCTGGGTGTCTCTCAAACTAAGTTGAGCCTTAGCAGATAAAAGCAGATAATTTAGAGAAAGGCTGATAGTTGCTATGCCATAGGGTTAAGATGAGAAAAATCTGTTTAGAACTAAACATATTCTAAACACACACACCCAATGCCACCGTCCTTAAAATAGAGCTCAAAAAAAAAAAAAAATAGAGCTCAAATATTTAGGTAGCTGAAAAGTATGTGTTTTTCACTTCTCATAGACCTTATTTGGGGTTAGCTTGATTATTTTTGGATTCTTTCCTTAGTATAAAAAGAGTATTTTTTCTAAGTTTGGTAGGATGGTACTTTTTGAAACAACACAATCATCATCATGATTTACTTGTCAGTTTCTCTTCAAATTACATCTAAATTTAAAATCATATGCATTTCTGAGAAACTTTAGGAAGTTTCCATATTTATGATTTTGCAAAGAAATCTCTTTGTGAGCCCAAAGGTTTAACTGTTATGCATGTTAGCAAATGGCTGATGTTAAGGTTTGCGGAAACGTAACATGTCCAAGCTATTTGTAAGTCCTCCTCAGACAGTCATTTTGCTTTTTTGCATTTCTTTTCCATGGGGATGGTCTTGGTCCCTGTCTCCTGTACAATGTCACGAACCTCCGTCCAGAGTTCATCAGGCACTCTCTCTATCAGATCTAGACCCTTAAATCTATTTCTCACTTCCACTGTATAATCATAAGGGATTTGATTTGGGTCATACCTGAATGGTCTAATGGTTTTCCCTACTTTCTTCAATTTAAGTCTGAATTTGGCAATAAGCAGTTCATGATCTGAGCCACAGTCAGCTCCTGGTCTTGTTTTTGCTAACTGTACAGAGCTTCTCCATCTTTGGCTGCAAAGACTATAATCAATCTGATTTTGGTGTTGACCATCTGGTGATGTCCATGTGTAGAGTCTTCTCTCGTGTTGTTGGAAGAGGGTGTTTTCTATGACCAGTGCATTCTCTTGACAAAACTCTATTAGCCTTTGCCCTGCTTCATTCCGTGCTCCAAGGCCAAATTTACCTGTTACTCCAGGTGTTTCTTGACTTCCTACTTTTGCATTCCAGTCCCCTATAATGAAAAAGACATCTTTTTTGGGTGTTAGTTCTAAAAGGTCTTGTAGGTCTTCATAGAACCATTCACCTTTGGCTTCTTCAGCGTTACTGGTTGGGGCATAGGCTTGGATTACTGTAATACTGAATGTTTTGCCTTGGAAATGAACAGAGATCATTCTGTCATTTTTGAGATTGCATCCAAGTACTTCATTTTGGACTCTTTTGTTGACCATGATGGCTACTCCATTTCTTCTAAGGGATTCCTGCCCACAGTAGTAGATATAATGGTCATCTGAGTTAAATTCACCCATTCCAGTCCATTTTAGTTCACTGATTCCTAGAATGTCGACATTCACTCTTGCCATCTCCTGTTTGACCACTTCCAATTTGCCTTGATTCATGGACCTAACATTCCAGGTTCCTATGCAATATTGCTCTTTACAGCATCAGACCTTGCTTCTATCACCAGTCACATCCACAACTGGGTATTGTTTTGGCTTTGGCTCCATCCCTTCATTCTTTCTAGAGTTATTTCTCCACTGATCTCCAGTAGCATACTTGGCACCTACCAACCTGGGGAATTCCTCATTCAGTATCCTATCATTTTTCCTTTTCATACGGTTCATGGGGTTCTCAAGGCAAGAATACTGAAGTGGTTTGCCATTCCCTTCTCCACTGGACCACATTCTGTCAGACCTCTCCACCAAAAAAGCAATATGGCAGTCTGAGGAGGCCTTACAAATAGTTGTAAAAAGAAGAGAAGCGAAAAGCAAAGGAGAAAAAGAAAGATATAAGTATCTGAATGCAGAGTTCCAAAGAATAACAAGGAGAGATAAGAAAGCCTTCCTCAGAAATCAATGCAAAGAAATAGAGGAAAACAACAGAATAGGAAAGAGGTCTCTTCAGGAAAATTAGAGATACCAAGGGAACATTTCATGCAAAGATGGGCTTGATAAACAACAGAAATGGTATGGACCTCACAGAAGCAGAAGATATTAAAGAAGAGGTGGCAAGAATACACAGAAGAACTGGACAAAAAAGATCTTCACAATGAAGATAATCACAATGGTGTGATCACTGACCTAGAGCCAGACATCTTGGAATGTGAAGTCAAGTGGGCCTTAGAAAGCATCACTACGAACAAAGCTAGTGGAAGTGATGGAATTCCAGTTGAGCTATTTCAAATCCTGAAAGATAATGCTGTGAAAGTGCTGCACTCAATATGCCAGCAAATTTGGAAAACTCAGCAATGGCCACAGGACTGGAAAAGGTCAGTCTTCATTCCAATCCCAAAGAAAGGCAATGCCAAAGAATGCTCAAACTACCGCACAATAGCACTCATCTCACACGCTAGTAAAGTCATGCTCAAAATTCTCCAAGCCAGGCTTCAGCAATATGTGAACCTTGAACTTCCAGATGTTCAAGCTGGTTTTAGAAAAGGCAGAGGAACCCGAGATCAAATTGCCATCATCCACTGGATCATGGAAAAAGCAAGAGAGTTCCAGAAAAACATCTATTTCTGCTTTATTAACTATGCCAAAGCCTTTCACTGTGTGGATCACAATAAACTGTGGAACATTCTGAAAGAGATGGGAGTACAAGACCACCTGACCTGCCTCTTGAGAAACCTGTATGCAGGTCAGGAAGCAACAGTTAGAACTGGACATGGAACAACAGACTGGTTCCAAATAGGAAAAGGAGTACGTCAAGGTTGTATATTGTCACCCTGCTTATTTAACTTATATGCAGAGTACATCATGAGGAATGCTGGGCTGGAAGAAGCACAAGCTGGAATCAAGATTTCCAGGAGAAATATTAATAACCTCAGATATGCAGATGACACCACCCTTGTATAGAAAGTGAAGAGGAACTCAAAAGCCTCTTGATGAAAGTGAAAGAGGAGAGTGAAAAAGTTGGCTTGAAGCTCACCATTCAGAAAACTGAGATCATGGCATCTGGTCCCATCACTTCATGGGAAATAGATGGGAAACAGTAGAAAGTGTCAGACTTTATTTTTTTGGGCTCCAAAATCACTGCAGATGCTGATTGCAGCCATGAAATTAAAAGACGCTTACTCCTTGGAAGGAAAGTTATGACCAACCTAGATAGCATATTAAAAAGCAGAGACATTACTCTGCCAACCAAGGTCCATCTAGTCAAGGCTATGGTTTTTCCCGTGGTCATGTGTGGATGTGAGAGTTGGACTGTGAAGAAAGCTGATCGCCAAAGAATTGATGCTTTTGAACTATGGTGTTGGAGAAGACTCTTGAAAGTCCCTTGGACTGCAAGGAGATCCAGCCAGTCCATTCTAAAGGAGATCAATCCTGGGTGTTCACTGGAGGGACTGATGCTAGAGCTGAAACTCCAGTACTTTGGCCACCTCATGCGAAGAGTTGACTCACTGGTAAAGACTCTGATGCTGGGAGGGATTGTGGGTAGGAGGAGAAGGGGATTACAGAGCATGAGATGGCTGGATGGTATCACCAACTCAATGGAGGTGAGTTTGAGTGAACTCTGGGAGTTGGTGATGGACAGGGAGGCCTGGCGTGCTGTGATTCATGGGGTCACATAGAATCGGACATGACTGAGCGACTGAACTGAACTGAACATATCCAAAACTGAACTCATTACCTCCCCTCCACAGACCCGTTGCTTCTCTATTCAGAGCACCTACCTGCCAAGTCACTCTCATCACAAACCCAGGAGCTTCCTTCCCTTTTCTTTCCCAATCTCCAATCAGCCACAAAACCCTGTCATTTGTAAATCAGAAATGTCTGAGCATCCTACCTGTCTCCCCACTCTGCTGTTTTCTTCTGACTCGCATCCTCTGTCAAAGCCGTGCCCCTCTGCCCTTGGTCTTTCCACCCTGTGGCGATTCTCTGAAATATAGATCTGATCATTTTGCTCCTAACTTAAAAAGTTTGGCTGGCTACCCTTTGCTGATAGAAGATAGAATATAGACCCCCATTCACAGACCATAAGGCTTTTCCATAGTCTGGTCCCAGTCCATCTTTTCAGCCCCATTTTTCAGCCACACTGTGTTGCCCACTGTTCTCTGAATCAACAATGTCTTTTTATGCCTCCACGGCTTTGAATGCCTCCATGCATCCAACTGAATATAGCGGCTAAAGGCATGGATGCTAGAGCCAGGCTGCCTCAGTTTGACTTCTAGCCCGGCTGTGATTAGTGAAAGGAGCCCAGGCATGGACATAAATTCTCTGTGGACCAGGAGTCTTGTCTGTAATGAACTTGATAATAATGGTACCTACCAATAAAGTTTTAGAAGAGTCTGGTACATTGTTAGTGCTCAATAAACACTGGCCAGCATTCTCTCTTACGAATGTGGGGACATTTCATTGGCTTGTCTGTGCCCCGTGAAGGCAGGAACTTGGCCACATTTCGCTTCTGGATTCCTGGTGTGTGACTGATAGCAGGTGCTCAGTTAATACTGGGTTGGTAAAACAGCCAGCAGTGATAGCTTAGTAGTGGTGTAATTGGGGGAGGGGAAGGAAATCCTTTGATACTATATTAGGTTTTGGGGGGAAGCACGAGAAAGTAGTTAGGGCTATTTCTAAACAGGCTGGTCCCTAGTGGCTGCTCCCTAGTGGCTGCTCAGCTTTCATCAGATAGGCAACCTGCTTATCTGCAACAATGGTTCTCAATTCTGACTACATATTAGAAGCACTTGGGAAGCTTTTTAAAAAGGTGATGCCTGTCACCTGTGCCTACTTAGAGGGTTCTGATTTAATTGGCCTGGGTGGAGGTTAGTCATCAGTAGTTTTAAAAAGCTCCCCAGGTGATTCTAATGTGCAGTCAAATTGTGAAGCATGGGCCTGAGAGCAGGTTTGGGCAGCTCTGCTCTCTTAGACCATTTGGCTGGCAGTGGCTGGGGAGTCAGACACAGACCTGGCTCCTGGCTTCAGATCCCTGTGACTACCAAAGATGCTTACAGCAGGGTTAGCTGTGCTTGGAGACAGGTAAGGTCACTTTAGTCCATTGTTTGGATTTCTACCCAACTCAAAAAGGACACAGAGACTCATGCTAGAGTCCTCTGTTTCTAGCGCCTCAGCTGGCATCATAAGTAGATACAGGTGCCAGTCCTGGTTCTGAAACTTGCTCCATGGGCCCTGGAAGCCTCTCTGGGCTTTAGAAGGATTGGGCTTTTTGGAGATATTTTCTAGTTGAAAAATATAAAGATTCCATCCAACTTAAATTCCGTGATTCAGATTCCCGCTCTCCTCGCCTCCCCCCACCCCCAAGCTTTTGTGAGCTTGTTCTCACATCCATGAAAAAATTGGTTCAGTACTCCATGCTGAGTCTACAGAAATTAATGCAAATTCATTGTTATTACTTGAGGAGTTACTGGGCATTCATCATACTCATTTGTTCCGTTATTCGGTTGTCATTTTGCATTCTACTGCATTTTCTGAAGACTTGGAAAAGGGTTCTCTTAATGATAGATTAGCACAGTCTAATTGGTAGTTGCTGTTCATTTTAAATGAGATTGCAACAACTTCGAACTGTTTGAGCTTGTGAAATGTGACCAGTGACACAACCCTTGCTGAGGCTTGGGTGTGAACGCAGTGAGGAAACAGTTTCCCTTTTAGCTTCATCATTGATGCTATGTTTATCAGTATGCATTTGCTTTTGTGTTTGCTGCTGCTGCTGCTGCTAAGTCACTTCAGTCGTGTCCGACTCTGTGTGACCCCATAGACGGAAGCCCACCAGGCTCCCCCGGCCCTGGGATTCTCCAGGCAAGAACACTGGAGTGGGTTGCCATTTCCTTCTCCAATGTGTGAAAGTGAAAAGTGAAAGTGAAGTTGCTCAGTCGTGTCGGAACCTTAGCGACCCCACGGACTGCAGCCTACCAGGCTCCTCCATCCATGGGATTTTCTAGGCAAGAGTACTGGAGTGGCTTGCCATTGCCTTCTCCAGCTTTTGTGTTTATTTATTACTTATTTATTCTATGTTTTATTCCAATTAAAAATTTTTTTTGAGTCTGCTTACAGAAACATGCATTATATCAGTTCAGTTCAGTTCAGTCACTCAGTCGTGTCCGACTCTTTGTGACCCCACGAATCACAGCACGCCAGGCCTCCCTGTCCATCACCAACTCCCGGAGTTCACTCAAACTCATGTCCATCGAGTCGGTGATGCCATCCAGCCATCTCATTCTCTGTCGTCCCCTTCTCCTCCCGCCCCCAATCCCTCCCACATCAGAATCTTTTCCAGTGAGTCAACTCTTCGCATGAGGTGGCCAAAGTATTGGAGTTTCAGCTTTAGCATCAGTCCTTCCAATGAACACCCAGGACTGATCTCCTTTAGAATGGACTGGTTGGATCTCCTTGCAGTCCAAGGGACAATGCAAAAAAGCAAAACAGCTGTCTGGGGAGGCCTTACAAATAGCTGTGAAAAGAAGAGATGTGAAAAGGAAAGATATAAGCATGCATTATATAACAGGTTAGCACAAGCTGGAAGAAATATCAATAACCTCAGATATGCAGATGACACCACCCTTATGCCAGAAAGTGAAGGGGAACTCAAAAGCCTCTTGATGAAAGTGAAAGAGGAGAGTGAAAAGGTTGGCTTGAAGCTCAACATTCAGAAAACAAAGATCATGGCATCTGGTCCCATCACTTCATGGGAAATAGATGAGGAAACAGTGTCAGATTTTATTTTTTGGGGCTCCAAAATCACTGCGGATGCTGATGGCAGCCAGGAAATTAAAAGACATTTACTCCTTGGAAGGAAAGTCATGACCAACCTAGATAGCATATTAAAAAGCAGAGACATTACTTTGCCAACCAAGGTCCATCTAGTCAAGGCTATGGTTTTTCCCGTGGTCATGTATGGATGTGAGAGTTGGACTGTGAAGAAAGCTGATCGCCAAAGAATTGATGCTTTTGAACTGTGGTGTTGGAGAAGACTCTTGAGAGTCCCTTGGACTGCAAGGAGATCCAACCAGTCCATTCTAAAGGAGATGAGTCCTGGGTGTTCATTGGAAGGACTGATGCTAAAGCTGAAACTCCAATACTTTGGCCACCTCATGCGAAGAGTTGACTCACTGGAAAAGATTCTGATGTGGGAGGGATTGGGGGCGGGAGGAGAAGGGGACAACAGAGAATGAGATGGCTGGATTGCATCACCGACTCGATGGAAGTGAGTCTGAGTGAACTCCGGGAGTTGGTGATGGACAGGGAGGCCTGGCGTGCTGTGATTCATGGGGTCGCAAAGAGTCGGACACGACTAAGTGACTTGACTGACTGACTGACTGACAAATAGATGAGGGATTTTAGGTAGAGGATAAATAAGGGTAGAAGGAAACTGTGAATTCATGGATAGGATTTGAGAACGCTTGTTGTAAGGTCATGAGTAGCTCCTGTAGTCACTGGAAGAAAAGAGCCATGATTAGAAACAGATGCTTAATTGCCTGTGCATTTAAAATATGTGAGTAAACCAGAAGTACCATGTTCTGGGGAAAGCTTCTAGCGTGGATCTGTAGGAGGAGGCTTCTGGGTGAATACGGTCAATGTCATTGACATCATTCCTGCAGTAGTGACAACAGCAGGTTTCTAATGGATGTCTATTTCTAATCATTTTCATCCAGACAAGTGACATAGCAAAGTATAATTTAGCAGACATATTTTTTTCAGCAGCCATAATAGTGTTAACCAAATCTGTGTCTCTCTAGTTGAATATTTATAGGAAAAAAAACCCAGAATATTTAGAGGAATAAGAATATTCTTTTTTGTAATTGAGCTTTTTTTAAAATATATATATATTTGGCTGCAGTGGGTCTTAGTTGTGGCACGGGGCATTTTCGATTTTCCTTGTGGCATGAGGGGTCTTTAGTTGTGGCATGTAGGGGATCTAGTTCTCCGAGGGGATTGAACCTGGGCCTCCTCCATTGGGAACTTGGAGTCTTAGCCACTGGACCAGCAGGGACGTTCCATAATTGAGCTTTTTATATAAATTAAGCAGAAAATAATGGCAAATGGCGTGTATCGGTAACTCTTCTAAATGCTTTTACATATAACTGTCCATTTAATACTTGACATATTTCTATGTAGTCGTGCTACAAGCATCACCATCTTTTTAAGAGGACACCCAAACAGAAAGACATTCCAGAGGAGGAAATGGCAGCCCACTCCAGTATTCTTGCCTGGAGAATCCTATGCACAGAGGAGCCTGGTGGGCTACAGTCCATAGGGTTGTAAAGAGTTGGATACTACTGAGTGACTAACACATCGTCCTAGTACTTTGTCCTAAAATAATCTTAGGACAAAAACTGGATGGTGTCACTTATATGTGGAATCTAAAAATTACAGCAAACTAGTGAATGCAACAAAAAAGAAACAGACTGCAGATGTGGAGAACCAACTAGTGGTTACCAGTGTGGGGAGGGGCAGTACGGGGGGATGGGCTCAAGGATATGTTGCACAACACGGGGAGTATAACCAAT
Organism: Moschus berezovskii; assembly: GCF_049115385.1. Lineage (NCBI taxonomy): Eukaryota > Metazoa > Chordata > Mammalia > Artiodactyla > Moschidae > Moschus > Moschus berezovskii. The sequence goes on from NC_142469.1 coordinate 48,672,822, forward strand.
GTTCAGTTCAGTTCAGCCGCTCAGTCGTGTCCGACTCTTTGCGACCCCATGAATCACAGCACGCCAGGCCTCCCTGTCCATCACCAACTCCCGGAGTTCACTCAAACTCATGTCCATCGAGTCGGTGATGCCATCCAGCCATCTCATTCTCTGTCATCCCCGTCTCCTCCTGCCCCCAATCCCTCCCAGCATCAGACTCTTTTCCAGTGAGTCAACTCGTCGCATGAAGTGGCCAAAGTATTGGAGTTTCAGCTTTAGCATCAGTCTGTCCAATGAACACCCAGGACTGATCTCCTTTAGGATGGACTGGTTGTATCTCCGTGCAGTCCAAGGGACTCTCAAGAGTCTTCTCCAGCACCACAGTTCAAAAGCATCAATTATTCGGTGATCAGCTTTCTTCACAGTCCAACTCTCACATCCATACATGACCACGGGAAAAACCATAGCCTTGACTAGATGGACCTTGGTTGGCAAAGTAATGTCTCTGCTTTTTAATATACTATCAAGGTTGGTCATAACTTTCCTTCCAAGGAGTAAGCGTCTTTTAATTTCATGGCTGCAATCAGCATCTGCATTGATGTTAACAACTAAAAATGAAAAGTAACCTTTAAAATTAGTGTAAAATATTTTTAAATTAAAAATAAAATAATCTTAGGAACTCTGAGAAAAAAAAAAAAAGACATTCCATAGCTTGCCCAAAGTCACCCCATAGCGAACGGGTATTTGAAGACATGTCCTGGGGCTCCTTCCTCTTAGCCACTGCACTGTCATCACTTCTGTTGAGAGTTTGGGCTCATCTTCTCTGACAGGATCACGGAGTATGGCTTTTTCATTTGCTATTTAAGAAATAACGCGTACGTTTTTACAACTTGTAAATACAGTAAATCTGACACCATGTCATGAAAATAAAGGAGAATGCTCAGGGCTGAGGAGCAGCCATGGCATGTCCACACTGGGGTGTCAAACGATCTGTGATACAGGCCACAGGGATCCATGGTTTTCAAGTAGGATGTGAAGGGACCCCCATGAGGTACATGGGGTGGGAGCAGATGATGAAGGAGAAAACTGAGCAGACTGTGCCTCACAACCTTTTCCTCTCCACTTCCCTCTTCCCCCCACCCCCTCCCTAGTAGAGCACTGCCATGGTGATCTATTTCTTTTTTGGGGTTTATATCTAAATGTCAATTAGGCAAAAAGCTCCAAGGCAAAACAAGTAGAAAATTAGTGTTCTCTGCCATTGCAACCACAATAATATTTTTCAATCCCCAAATTTACTGCTTCTTTCTGATTATGTAAGCAGTATATGTTCATTGCTAAAAATAAAGGAGAAAAATTACAAAGAAGGTACTGAACAAGTCACCTATTATCCTACCACCAGACAACTTGCATCTTCCAGTCTTCCCTTGCCCCACCCATGCATTTATACAGATACTTGTACATACAAACATATATTTCAATAAAATTATTTTATTACATGCCTTTTAATATAATTATTATTGCATCATTGGTCATTTCTGCAACGTGTTTTAAAAATATCTATATAATATATTCAGGTGTTTCATACTTAATCTGCATGAGTATCTTCTACTCAAACCTGTTGTTGAATATTTAGATTGTATGCAATGTTCATGCATGCGTGCTAAGTCACTTTAGTCATATCTAGCTCTTTGTGACCCTATGAACTGTAACCTGACAGGTTCCTCTATCCACAGGAATCTCCAAGCAAGAATACTGGAGTGGGTTGCCATGCCCTCCTGCAGGGGATCTTCATGACCCAGGGATATTCCTGACCCAGGGATCAAACCCACACCTCTTATGTTTTCTCATTGGCAGGCAGGTTCTTTACCACTAGTCCCACCTGGGAAGCCCATCCAATATTCTCCCAGTTATAAATAAATAATATTTTAATAAATATCTTTTAACCTAGTTCTTTGCTTAGATCTCTCTTTCCTTCTTTGAGGAGGACAAGGTCAAACCATTTTACTGAGGGGCTTTGGCAGAGGGTTGAAGGGCTGGGAGGACAATGAAATTTTCTCACTTGGATCATTCCAGCTTCACAGTTGCTGGAAAGCTCTGTTTCCTTGTTTTTTTCCTCCAAATCTTTTCATTGGTATTTCCATTTTTTAAAATTATAACTTGACTTTTTTTTAATATAAATTTTGATTTTACTTTTTGGCTGTTCCTTGAGGCATGTGGGATCCTAGTTCTCCAACCAGGAATTGAACCTGCGCACCCTGCGTTGCAAGTGTAGAGTCTCAGCCTCTGGACCACAAGGGAACTCCCTCTGTTTCCTTTGAGTGAATTCTTAGGAGTAGGATTTTTTTTGTGGATGTTGTGTCTGTCACCTGGATCCTCCCTTCAGAACCCAGCAACTCATTTCCCCACTTCTGAGGGTGTGACTGCTGACAGATCACAACAGATCCATTCCCAAGACCTCCCTTGGCTGAAAGAAGTTGCCTCTTCTAAGATTCTGCCTTCCTCTGGGGCAGTTCATATCTGGTGCTTGTGATTGTGGAGGTCAATAAGCCCAGTCTCCTTGCCATGATCTCCGTCAGCTCTGGAGTGCCAGCCCAGCTCTGGCTCCTGGGATCAGTTCAGTTCAGTTCAATCGCTCAGTCATATCCAAGTCTTTGCAACCCCATGGATTGTAGGATGCCAGGTTTCCCTGTCCATTGCCAACTCCTGGAGTTTACTCAAACTCATGTCCATTGAGTTGGTGATGACATCCAACCATCTCATCCTCTGTTGGCTCCTTCTCCTCCTGCCCTCAATCTTTCCCAGCATCAGGGTCTTTTCAAATGAGTCAGTTCTTTGCATCAGGTGGCCAAATTATTCAATTTTCAGCTTCAGCATCAGTCCTTCCAAAGAATATTTAGGACTGATTTCCTTTAGGATGGACTGGTTGGATCTCCTTGTAGCCCAAGGGACTCTCAAGAGTCTTCTCCAACACCACAGTTCAAAAGCATCAATTCTTCTGCACTCAGCTTTCTTTATAGTCCAACTCTCACATCCATACATGACTAGTGGAAAAACCATAGCTTTAACTAGATAGACCTTTGTTGGCAAAGTAATGTCTCTGCTTTTTAATATGCTGTCTAGGTTGGTCATAGCTTTTCTTTCAGGAGCAAGCGTCTTTTAATTTCATGACTGCAGTCACCATCCGCCGTGATTTTGGAGACCAAGAAAATAAAGTCTGTCACTGTTTCCACTGTTTCCCCATCTATTTGCCATGAAGTGGTGGGACTGGATGCTGTGATCTTAGTTTTCTGAATGTTGAGTTTTAAGCCCACTTTTTCACTGTCCTCTTTCACTTTCATCAAGAGTCTCTTTAGTTCTTCTTCACTTTCTGTCATAAGGGTGGTACTATCTGCGTATCTGAGGTTATTGATATTTCTCCCAGCAATCTTGATTCCAGCTTGTCCTTCATCCAGCCCAGGATTTTGCATAATGTATTCTGCATATAAGTTAAATAAGCAGGGTGACAATATACAGCCTTGACATACTCCTTTCCCGCTTTGGAACCAGTCTGCTGTTCCATGTCCAGTTCTAACTGTTGCTTCCTGATCTGCATACAGATTTCTCAAGAGGCAGGTCAGGTGGTCTGGTATTCCCGTCTCTTTAAGAATTTTCCACAGTTTGTTGTGGTCCGCACAATTAAAGGCTTTGGCATAGTCAATAAAGCAGAAATCGATATTTTTCTGGAACTCTCTTGCTTTTTTGATGATCCAGAGAATGTTGGCTATTTGATCTCTGGTTCCTCTGCCTTTTCTAAATCCAGTGTGAACATCTGAAAGTTCATGATTCACATACTGTTGAAGCCTGGTTTGGAGAATTTTGAGTATTACTTTACTAGCGTGTGAGATGAGTGCAATTGTGCGGTAGTTTGAACAGTCTTTGGCATTGCCTTTCTTTGGGATTGGAATGAAAACTGACCTTTTCCAGTCCTGTGACTGCTGAGTTTTCCAAATTTGCTGGGATCTGGTAGGGCCTTTGTTTCTGATGCATCACAGCCCAGCTGGTCTTTCTGCCCAGGACCACTTCCCTCCCCTTCGTAGGTGTTGACTCACAGGGCGTCTCCCTACCACCTCTGCACATGATCTCCTGTCAGCATCTGCTCCCCTGGGAACCTGACCTAAGACAAAAATGTTACATACGGTTTTAGAGAATTCTAAATAGTGTTAAAACAACAGGGATATAGCCTTGTTAATAGTTCAAATCGGTGGGCCTGTCTGCAGAACTGAAAGGAGGCTAGAGTGGTAGTAGCCGAGACAGGGAGGGGAGAGCAGTGTAAGATGAGTGTGCAGAGTTTTGCAAGGGCCAGACCATGAAGGACTTTGCAAAGTGTCACATTGGGGCACGGCAGGAAGCAGATGACACATCAGGTTGAGTAATGTGAGGACAGTTCAGTGATGAGATGACTTTCAAAGATGTGGACAGAGTTTAGTAAAGATTGATAGGCATGGACATTATCCCTGGTGCTAGCAGGGTGCCCTTAATGACCAAAACTTGAAGGAGCAGGTACTGGAACTGAGCTGTTCGCTGTGTGGAGAGGGCTGCCTGCCAGGAGCTGTGGCTTTTCAGTTAAATAAGCAGGTGACAGTATACAGCCTTGACATACTCCTTTCCCGATTTGGAACCAGTCTGTTGTTTCATGTCCAGTTCTAACTGTTGCTTCTTCTACCCTATTATGCAGGGTAGGTGTAGATACACCAAAATAGGAGGCTACTCTGTAATTCAGGTGAGATATGAAGAGGCAGACTCCACTCCTAGTAGTGGAGAAGTGGATTTGAGAGATATTTAGGAAATAAAATCAATACATCTTGATAATGGATTGGATATGTTGGGTGAAGGAGGAGATGTAAAAAAATTTATTGATCAGATATTGGTTGAATTCATACTCTGTGCCAGCCACATTATCTTCTAGAAACTGAGGGATCCAGATTGTCTCTGTTTCCACTGTATCAGTGAATGGCTGGTGATCCCTGAAATGGGAGACCCTTGAAAAATATTACGTTTTCAACTGTTGTTTTACTGATGTATATTTAAATGGTTTTCAGGTGTTTGTATATCTAGACACACACACACACACACACATTTAGTGCTATTACACACAATGAAATAGTAAGCATTTTCCTCTAAATTGAGGTATAATTGATATACAGTATTATGTTGACTCCAGGTGTACAACATAATGATTTGATATTTGTATTGTGAAATGGTCACCCCAATAAGTCTAGTTAATATTGGTTACCAGACATAGTCAACAGAATTTTTTTCTTGTGATGAGAACTTTTAAGATTTACTCTCTCAGTAACTTTGAAATGTGCGATACAGTGTTATTAACTGTTGCTGTGCTGTGCCTCCCATCCCCAGGACTTATTTATTTTATAACCGGGTGTTTGTACTTCTTGACTTTCTTCACCCATATTGCCTACCACCCACCCTGTCTCTGGCAACCACCACTCTCTTTTCTGTATCTGTGAGTTTGCTTTTATTTTTCTTTTTAAAGATTCCAAATAAAAGTGAGATCATATGGTACTTGTCTTTCTTTAACTTATTTCACCTGGGATAGTACCCTCCAGGTCCAGTTATGTGGTTGCAAATGGCAAGATTTCATTCTTTTCTGTGGCTGAAAAATATTCCATTGTGTGTGTGTGTGTATGCTGCATTCCTATTCATTCATCTGTTGATTGTTAGTTGTTTCCGTATCTTGGCTATTGTAAACAATGCTGAAGATTAGGGTGTATATATCCTTCGGAGTTAAGTGTTTTTGTTTTATTCTGGTAACTCTCCAGAAGTGGAATTGATGGATCATATGGTTGTTCTATTTTTAATTTTTTTGAGGAACTTCTATAGTATTTTCCATAGTAATTGCACCAGTTTACATTCTCAATAGTGTCCAAGTGATCCATTTTCTCCACTTTCTCACCAACACTTATTTATTGTCTTTTTAATTATAGTCATTCTAACAGATGTAACGGAGAAGGCAATGGCAAGCCACTCCAGTACTCTTGCCTAGAAAATCCCATGGATGGAGGAGCCTGGTAGGCTGCAGTCCATGGGGTCTCTAAGGGTCGGACACGACTGAGCGACTTCACTTTCACTTTTCACTTTCACACATTGGAGAAGGAAATGGCAACACACTCCAGTGTTCTTGCCTGGAGAATCCCAGGGACCGGGGAGCCTGGTGGGCTTCCGTCTATGGGGTCACACAGAGTCGGACACGACTGAAGTGACTTAGCAGCAGCAGTAGCAGCAGCAACAGATGTAAGGTGATATCTCATTGTGGTTTTGATTTGTGTTTTTCTAATTAGTGATGTTGAACATCTTTCCATGTACATGTTGGCCATTTGTATGTCTTCTTTAGAAAAATGCCTGTTCAAATTTCTGCCCATATTTTAATTGTTTTTTGTAATTATGAGTTCTTTGTATGAGTTTTTTGTATGAGTTCTTCACATATTTTGGATATTACCCCCTCATTGGGTATATGATTTGCAAATGTTTTCTCCCATTCTATATACAGACATATAAAAAGCTGTCTCTCTATAGACTCAATATATATAATATATAATCCTATATTCTGTCTATATAGAATACATTCTATATCTTTATATATGTTCTATGTCTATCTCTCTAGCTAGCAGCTATATGTAACATATAAAATAATCAATAGAATCATGATCAATAGAATGCCAGCATTAAGTAATTTAACTTATTGTGTACTTCCAAAGATTATTTCAAACGTTTTCTAAAATAACCAGGTATTCCTGGACATGAGCTATTCTGTACGTTAATATCTATTAACATCTACAAAACTTATAGAGTTTGGGATTTTAGAGTGTTTGATCTTCACCCGTATTCTCTGCCTCTGGTGAATACTTTTTGTCAGTCAGGCTATGCCACAGGATAATTCTATCTTTCTGTTTCCCCTGAGGGCAGTATGTGTTGGTTAACTTTCTGTTTGGCCTCAAGACTCATTCTCTGCTTTTCCCTGCCCTGCTCTGTGTGCTGCCTTGTACAGGCTTCATCGCTGGATGCCCTTGACCTCTAGCTACGCTTGGGTCGGTTAATGGGAGGCGCTGGCAGGAGGCTGGAGGGTGGGAGGAGAGGGTTGAGGTATTTACTTCCTTAGCAGCTGGCTTCAGTCTGGTCAGTGGCCGCCTCTCTCTGTGTGCACTCTTCCACAGGGCGATTCTCTCCCATTCCAGTAACGCTGTGGACCTTGAGGGAGGCCAGCACTCACTGTTGCTGGATGTGCGCTTCACTTTCCTTCTTTGGGTCCCTTAACCCTGCCATTTTTGCAAGTAACTCCTTCATTCAGTTTGCTTCAGTTAAACCTTTTTGGTGTACTTTCGGTGTTTTCAGGGCCCTGCCTGTTATGTGTTCGTTTGGCTCACCCCAAAGATCACAGTTAAAAGGTAGGGGATCCTCCAAGACATCTTAGTTTACCCTCTCATATTGTCTGATCTGGTCCCTCTCTTGGTCTGTAGGATGTCTCCAGTGGTCCTGAGTGCTGGCCATGGTGGGGGACTGGCTTGCAATAAGCTTGTACTCCCTGAGCCTGTACTGAGCCAACGTGACTTAGTGTAGCCCATGATTGGTTCCTGCCCAGAGTTAGAATGGGAAAGTGACAAAGCCCCTCATGGAACTCCTGGCAGATTTCTCCCCAGTATGATATACACAAAGCCACTGTCTACAGTGGAATAGCCTGTCCCTGAAACTTACTGACTTTTCATATAGAACATGGATCCAAGAGGCACAGTTTCCATTTACCATGGAGGGGTTTTAGCATGTTTATTATCATATTATTGACATATATATATAATATTATTATATTATATTATTATTGATCTATTATTATCTGGAAAGATCTTCACAAATAATTATAGCATCAATTTCTTTTTTAAAATTTATTTAATAGGAGGATAATTACTTTACAATATTGTGATGTTTTTTGCCATATATCAACATGAATAGGCCATAGGCATACATGTGTCCCCTCCCTCCTGAGCCCCCCATTCCTCCTCCCTCCACAGCCTATCCCTACAGGTTGTCACAGAGCAATGGCTTTGGGTTCCCTGTGTCATACATCAAACTCCCACTGGCTATATATTTTATATATGGCAATGCGTATTTTGCATATGTTTCAATGTATAGCATCAATTTCTACCTTGACATCTTAAAGTAACTTTCCTAAAAAAACAAAACAAAAAAACCCTTTCAAATTATCAAGAGAAATTGTCAAGGATTTTAAGTCATAGCCTTAAGTGATTAACTTTGTATGAAGATATTTTTTAATTAAGGAATTTGTTGTTTCCAGTAGAGAGGGAAACAACAACCAAAAAAACCCCCAAAACACTAACCTTTTTTCCCCCTTTTTTTCAGTTTTATTTACTTATTTATTTTTTACTTTTCAATATTGTATTGGTTTTGCCATACATTGACATGAATCCGCCATGGGTGAACATGTGTTCCCCATCCTGAAACCCCTCCCACCTCCCTCCCCGTTCCATCCCTCTGGGTCATCCCAGTGCACCAGTCCCGAGCACCTTGTATCATGCATGGAACCTGGACTGGCGATTGGTTTCACATGTGATAATTTACATGTTTCAATGCCATTCTCCCACATCATCCCGCCCTTGCCCTCTCCCACAGAGTCCAAAAGACTGTTCTATACATCTGTGTCTCTTTTGCTGTCTCGCATACAGGGTTATTGTTACCATCTTTCTAAATTCCATATATATGCGTTCCGTTCTGTTCCGTCGCTCAGTCGTGTCCGACTCTATGTGACCCCGTGGACTGTAGCCTACCTGGCTTCTCCGTCCATGGGATTCTCTAGGCAAGAATATTGGAGTGGGTTACCGTTTCCTTCGCCAGGGGATCTTCCCTACCCAGGGATCGAACCGGGGTCTCCCGCATTGGAGGCAGACGCTTTAACCTCTGAGCCACCAGGGAAGCCCTATATATGCGTTAGTATACTGTATTGGTGCTTTTCTTTCTGGCTTACTTCACTCTGTATAATAGGCTCCACTTTCATCCACCTCATTAGAACTGATTCAAATGTTTTCTTATTAATGGCTGAGTAATACTCCATTGTGTATATGTACCACAGCTTTCTTATCCATTCGTCTGCTGATGGACATCTAGGTTGCTTCCATGTCCTGGCTATTGTAAACAGTGCTGCAATGAACATTGGAGTACATGTGTCTCTTTCAATTCTGGTTTCCTCTGTGTGTATGCCCAGAAGTGGGATTATTGGGTCATATGGCAGTTCTATTTCCAGTTTTTCAAGGAATCTCCACACTGTTCTCCATAGTGGCTGTGCTAGTTTGCATTCCCACCAACAGTGTAAGAGGGTTCCCTTTTCTCCACACCCTCTCCAGCATTTATTGCTTGTAGACATTTGGATAGCAGCCATTCTGACTGGCGTGAAATGGTATCTCATTGTGGTTTTGATTTGCATTTCTCTGATAATGAGTGATGTTGAGCATCTTTTCATGTGTTTGTTAGCCATCTATATGTCTTCTTTGGTGAAATGTCTGTTTAGTTCTTTGGCCCATTTTTTGATTGAGTCATTTATTTTTCTGGAATTGAGCTGGAGGTGTTGCTTGCATATTTTTAGATTAATTCTTTGTCCGTTGCTTCGTTCGCTATTATTTTCTCCCATTCTGAAGGCTGTCTTTTCACCTTGCTTGTAGTTTCCTTTGTTGTGCAGAAACTTTCAATTTTAATTAGGTCCCATTTGTTTATTTTTGCTTTTATTTTCAATATTCTGGGAGGTGGGTCATAGAGGATCCTGCTGTGGTTTGTCAGAGAAACACTAACCTTTAAATACTAGATTTATTTTTGGTGTAGTAGGGAGAAAGTGAATACAGAAAAGTATGTGGGGAGTTATAATCACCTGGATTTTCATAATTAGGATAAATGTTAGCATTTTGCCATATTTGCTTCAAATCAATGTTTTAAAAAATTTGTTTTGTTATTATTATTTTTACTTTTTGACCTTGAAAATGCCTTTAAAAATCCCATGGGATCCTCTCTCAGGTCCCATTTTCCTCCCATACTCCTAGGAGAAATTATTATAAAGAATTTGGTATGTATCCAATCCATGATAAGTTAATGCATACAATAATTTATTTACTTTAACATCTATGAATAGTCTATTATACAATTACACCTCAATTTATATGCCTAATTTCCTGCTGATGGACTTCTAGTTTTTTTTCCAATTACCCTGCTATGAGCAATGTTGACATGAACATGCTAGTCTGTGTTTCACTGAGCATTTTTTTTTCCAGGGTTTATACCTAGACATGGAGTTGCTGGGCCAAGGGGATATGTTCATTTTCAGCCCTACAGGATAGCTAAAACTGATTATTTTAGTCAGTTAATTTACTCTGACCACATGTGTAGCTTGAAACAACAAGTAATGTTATTTATTGTGTGTGTTCCAGTTTCTAGGACTGTGTAGCAAATTACTCCAAAATACAGTGGCACAGAACAACTGTTGATTTTGCTCACAGATTCTGGGCAAGGCACAGAGGTGTCTGGGGCCATAACCGAATAAAGAAAAACTGAGTGGACTCATTCAAAGGCTAGTTCACTCACATGTCTGGTAGTCAATGCTGGCTCTTAGCTAAGGGAGGCCCTAGCTGGGCTGTTGGCCAGAACATCTCCATGAAACCTCTCCATGTGACCTGGGCTAAATCATGACACAGCGGCTAGGTTCCAAGGGTAAGGGGAGATGGGAAGAGAGAGAGAATGAACTAGGCAGAAGCTGTGTCATCTTTTAAGACCTACCCTTGGAAGTAATGCAGTCACTGCATCCTATTCACTAGAATCAAGTCACAAAAGCTGGCCCCTTTTTAAGGGTTGGGAACAGAGGCTCCTTCCTAGCTCTATGGAGAAATGTCAAAGTCATACTGTAATAAAAGCTTGGGGGGTGAGAAATATATTGGTGCAGCCATCTTTGGAAATCTGCTACATTGTATTTTTGTTGTTTCTTTTTTATAGTAAAATGTTATTTTCTGCTTATAAAAGTAATACTAATTGCAAAGAAAAATTCAGAAAAATGCAGAAGAGTATAAAGAAGAAAATAAAGCCTATCAATTATCCCACCATCCGGAAATATCCTGAGTTAACATTTCTTATGCATGTATACACATTTTGTGGAAAGTAAAAATCAGATCATAGTATACATATTGCGTCTTCATTGAGCAGAATATCACTGACCTTTTCATTGTCAATCAATAGAGCTCTACACCATCATTTAAACAATGATACCTTCCATTGTATGCTGCCTTCATTTATTCCATCTCCTCTTTATGGACACTTAAGTCATTTTCTAAATTTTTACCATTTGTCTGTGTGTCTTTAAAATGTATATAAATGGTATTATACTGAATGAAATATTAAGTATTTCTCTTACCCTCTAAAATTATATTTTCTAGAGCTAAGTTAGTATGAATAGTAATCATTCATTTTAACATCTGTAAGTTAAAATTCTGTTATTCAGTTATAGAGTTATATTACAGTTTATGCATCTAATTTTCTGCTGATGAACTTTTAGGTTTTTCTCAATTATGCTACTACAGACAGTGTTGAATGAACATGCTGTCATGTCTTGTTGTATTTTTCCTTGTGTATTTTTGTATTTATACCTAGTCCTGGCATTGCTGGGTCTTCTCATTTTCAGCTGTACTAATAGCATAGCCATTAGTCACATGATTATTTTAGTCATGTGACTTATTGGCATCGACTTTGCTGTTGGACGGATTTCTGGGGTTTCTCAGCAAAGACTGGCATTTATTAGAGTCAGTGTGCCACTTCAGTTCTAGATGCATGCTCATGAACGGTGGGTGACCAGAATGAATGATTTATAATCACATGCAAGAATGAGAGTAGGCAGAGCTTTGATAATATTTTTGTTATATAGTATTTCAGTGTTTTGTTTGAAAATATTTTTAAAATGTCAGAAATATGAAGGTGTCATGCCTGTTTCATTTATTCAAGAAATATCTTGCCAAATATGAGTTAAACAACACTTTTTTATGTACCTTTGGCATAAAATCACTAAAACTGGTCTAAATAAACCCCCAAAACAGATGGTGTGAAGTCCTCTAGAAAAGTGACTTTACATTGGAACAGAAACACTACTGGTCAGAGGCCAGACAGTCGTAACTGGTTTGACTCCCAAGATTTTTCCTGTTCTCTTGGTTCCTTTTGAACAATATTGCTGAGTTTGATTGCAAAGGGGGAACTTCACCAAAGTCATCTAGTTCCTTGGATCACATTACATAGGATCCTAAGATCCTAACCTGTGTTCACAATGGTACCTTTTGTCTATAAACCTCAGGACGTATTTAAATGGATATTAATGGAAGGTATTTATCTGCCTACAAATGGCTTAGTGTTTTTTTTTCTTTTCCGTTGTGGTTTATCACAGAGTATTGAATATAGGTTCCCTATGCTATACAGTAGGACCTTGTTGTTTATCCATTCTATATATAATAGTTTTTATCTGCTCATCCCAGACTCACAAGTCATCCCCTCTCACCCTCTCTCCCCCTTGGAAACTGCAAATCTTTTCTTTATGTCTGTGAGTTTGTTTCTGTTTTGTAGATAGGTTCACTTGTGTAATATTTTAGATTTCACATACAAGTGATATCATATGGTGTTTGTTTTTCTCTTTTGGACTGACTTCACTTAGTGTGATAACCTCTAAGTCCAACCTTGTTGCACATGGCATTATTTCATTCTTTTTTATGATTAAGATTCCATTGTATATATTACCATGCCTTCTTTATCCATTCTTCTGCTGAGTGACTTTTATGTTCCTTCTGTGTCTTGACTATTGTAAATAATGCTGCTATGAACATAGGAGTGCATGTATCTTTTTGAATTATAATTTTGTCCAGATATATGTGGATGGCTTAGTGTTTTGATTTTCTGGCAACAAGTTTGCATTATTTCTCTTCTCCCCTGATCATGTTTTATACTAAGAAACTGTACTAGATACAGTTTTTAAGTGCAGTAGTTGTTATATAATCTAGTGCCAGTTAAGATTTTGTTTTATATTTACTACAATTCCTTTCTTGAACCTCAATGTAAGATAAACCAAAATCCCACTCTTTGTTTCTGCTTGTGTTCAAATTTTAAAAGAAAAGGGAACAGGGATACTTTTAGATTGTAGTTTCTATTTAGAGTGGAAATATTTTCACTGTTTTGTTCTAGCCATGGGAAAGAAACCAGATTGCCTCTGGTTAAGGGTTCTTGGTTAACCAAGTGAATCCTCTCAGATTTTGGGTCCCTGGCATGCATGACTGAGCCATTAGAATCTATGAGCAGCTAGCTTCTGGGAGTGAAATAGGGCTGCTGAAAAAATGTGAAGCAAAATTCCAACATGGAAAATTACCCCACGAAGAAGTGACTTGTGACTTAAGATATGATGTCACCACCTAATTTTCTATAATTGCACTTGTTATTGACCCTGTATAAGGATACTCTTTGATGTTTTTAAGCGTTCTATTCTCTCTCTTTCTTTTTAAAAAAACTTTTCCTGGGCTTCCTTGGTGGTTCAGTGGTAAAGAATCCACCTGCCAATGCAGGAGACACGGATTCGATCCCTGATCTGGGAAGATCCCACATACTGCAGAGTAAATAAGCCTGTGCACCACACTGTTGAGCTTTGCCCTAGAGCCTGGGAGCCACAACTCCCAAGCCCATGTGCCTTTACTGAAGCCTGTGAGCCCTAGAGTCCCCACTCTACAACAAGAGTAGCCACTGCAGTGAGAAGCCTGCACACTGCAACTAGAGAAAAGGCCTGCAGAGCAATGAAGGCCCGACACAGCCAGAAATAAATTAATAAAATTATTTAAAAAAAGACTTTTCCTGCTTTGTGAAAAATGATTACAAATAAATATGATTGAAGATCATAAACTATAAAAGCAACCATGAAGAATGACCTCTGGAAAGCTCTGCTTATCACAAAACTTGTGTTTCAGAGTCATTCTTGAATGACTCATCATAAAAGCAATTTCCCAGACAAAATTAATAAAGACAAATCTTGAGGAAATAAAAATAAACAAAACTTCTTTTTTTTTGATAGAAAAAAATTTTATTGATATGTTTAACATAAAATTTGCCATCTTAAGCACTTTTAAGGTCACAGTTCTGTGGCATTAAGTACATTTTACATTGTTCTACAGCCATCACCACCATCCATCTCTAGAACTTTTTCGTCTTGCAAATCTGAAACTCTATCCATTGAACACGAACTCCCTATTCAGCCCTCCAGCCCCTGGCAACCACCATTCTATTTTCTGCTATGAATTTGACTACTGTAGATCCTCATATAAGTAGAATCATGTTATATTTGTCCTCTGCTGACTCTCTTATTTCATTTAGCATAATGTCCTCAAAGTTCATCCATGTTGTACATGTATCAGAATCTTTCCTTTTTAAAGCTGATATTCCATTGAACACATAGGCCACATTTTGCTTATCTATTTATCCATCGATGGACACTTGCATTGCTTCTACTTTTGACCACCAACAAATAATGCTGTTGTGAGCACTGTGTACAAATATCTGTTGGAGTTCCTGCTTTCAGATCTTTCGGGTATATACTCAAAGTGGAAGTGGAAATGCTAGATCATATGGTAATTCTATGTTTAATTTTTTGAGGAATCTCCATACTATTTTCCATAGTGGCTGTATCATTTTACATTCCCACCAATAGTACACAAAGGTTCCAATTTCTCCACATCCTTGCTAACACTTATTTTCTGTGTGTGTTAATAATAGTAATTCTAATAAATGTCAAGAGTCATGGACATATTTAATGTCAACACATGTATAGTTATATTATCCTCTTGAAAGGCATTTATTTTTTCACCATGAAAACAAAGCTATGATCAGTAAAATCTTTGTGGTTGTGATTGACTATAAGCTTGTATTTTATTACCAAAAGTTGAAGTACTGGATTAGAGGTATATATATTTATGGTGTTTGCTGCCATTTACACTCTGAGAGTTTCTAATCGCCTCATACTAAACAAGACCAGCTATTACCAAAAAATTTTTTTATTTTGCCAGTATGATGGCCAATAAGTGATATCTCATTGCTTTTATTATATCCTTTTTTTTTTTAAGAGAGAGGGTTAATATCTTTTCATCTTTTTACTTCAACCCTCAGTCAAATGGATTGAAAATTGCTGATGTGTAGTTTCCCAGGGAAAACTGGGGTTTCATTACCAAGATAAGGATGAATATATATTGCATAAGCAAAAGCAGCATATTTTTATAGTTTAATTTTTACTTCTGATTCATCTAGAATTTATTTTAATGGCTTCATTATTTCAAATGGTTAGCTAGTCGTCCCAAAATTGTTCACAGAGTAGTCCCTCTTTTCTCCAATGCTTTTAAATGCCATATCTATTATATTTTTAATTGTATGGATTTGGATTTGACTCTTTTTTGGAGTATGCATTTTGTTCTATTTATTTGTCTGTCAGTTCTTATGCTAGGAGTACATTGCTTTACTTACTATAGCTTTATATTTCAATTGCCCATGGGACAAGCCTACTCATTTTTTTTTTTTCCTCCCCAGAAATTTCTCACTAGTTTTTTCTCACATGTTTATTCTTCTAGAGAAGTAATTCTCAGTGTTGGCAGCACATCATAATCACTCAAAGAGCTCTAATAAACACTTTGTCCTACACTCAGAGGTCCTAATTTAATTGCTCGGGGATTCATCCTGGGAAAAGAGAGTTGTGAAAACTCTTCAGATGATTCTAACATGTAACCAAAGTTGATGGTGATTCAAGATGAAACTTAAGACTGCTTGGTTCCATTTCTGTTATGATTTTGGTGTGTATTTTATTGAAAACTGAAAGTGAAAGTCTCTCAGTCATGTCTGACTCCTTGAGAACCCATGCACTGTACAGTCCATGGAATTCTCCAGGCCAGAATACTGGAGTGGATAGCCATTCTTTTCTCCAGGGGATCTTCTCAACCCAGGGATTGAACCCAGGTCTCCAGCATTGCAGCAAATTCCTAACCAGCTGAGCCTGTATTGTACTGAATAATAGATTAATTTAGAGGTAATTGACATCATTGTGGAACGCTGGGCTGGAAGAAGCACAAGCTGGAATCAAGATTGCCAGGAGAAATATCAACAACCTCAGATATGCAGATGACACCACCCTTATGGCAGAAAGTGAAGAGGAACTCAAAAGCCTCTTGATGAAAGTGAAAGAGGAGAGGGAAAAGGTTGGCTTGAAGCTCAACATTCAGAAAACAAAGATCATGGCATCTGGTCCCATCACTTCATGGGAAATAGATGGGGAAACAGTGGAAGCAGTGTCAGACTTTATTTTTTTGGGCTCCAAAATCACTGTGGATGCTGATTGCAGCCATGAAATTAAAAGACATTTACTCCTTGGAAGGAAAGTTATGACCAACCTAGATAGCATATTAAAAAGCAGAGGCATTACTTTGCCAACCAAGGTCCGTCTAGTCAAGGCTATGGTTTTTCCCGTGGTCATGTATGGATGTGACAGTTGGACTGTGAAGAATGCTGATCGCTGAAGAACTGATGCTTTTGAACTGTGGTGCTGGAGAAGACTCTTGAGAGTCCCTTGGACTGCAAGGAGATCCAACCAGTCCATTCTAAAGGAGATCAATCCTGGGTGTTCATTGGAAGGACTGATGCTAAAGCTGAAACTGCAATACTTTGGCCACCTCATGCGACGAGTTGACTCACTGGAAAAGATTCTGATGCTGGGAGGGATTGGGGGTGGGAGGAGACTGGGACGACAGAGAATGAGATGTCTGGATGGCATCACCGACTCGATGGACATGAGTTTGAGTGAACTCTGGGAGTTGGTGATGGACAGGGAGGCCTGGCGTGCTGTGATTCATGGGGTTGCAAAGAGTCGGACACGACTCAGCAACTGAACTGAACTGACATCATTGTAATAGTATATCTATTATAGATTCAGTTACAGTTATTTGGTTGAAAAAATCAGAAACAATTTTTTACTGACTTAAAGAAAAAGCGTAAAATAAAGGAATTCCTGAAAGGATGTGAAGGGGCTCACAGATGTGAAGAAAAGCTGAAGGACTGGATTTGGGCATGAAAAGTGCCAGAGCACTTATAGGGTCCTGCAGCTCCACTCAAATTCCTCAGCTCCACCAGCTTTCTGTCCGAGGCTCAATTTTCAGATTCTGAGAGAGAATTCAGTGATCCTCGCTTGGGTAACTTGTTTACCCCTTGGCTGAAAAAGGGCTGGACACTTAGGTGACAGGCATAAGAAGTCTGCACCCAGTGGGGCAGGAAACCACAGAAAGGGAAAGTGAAAGTTCAGTTGTATCTGATTCTTTGAGACTCCACGGACTGTAGCCCACCAGGCTCCTCTGTCCATGGAATTCTCCAAGCAAGAATACTGGAGTGGGTTGCCATTACCTTCTCTAGGAGATCTTCCCAACCCAGGCATCAAACCCTGGTCTCCCACATTGCAGGCAGATTCTTTACTGTCTGAGCCACCAGGGAAGCCACAGGACAGAAAGCAGTTGTTCCAGAAACAGAGGGCTGGATGTTCTGGGGGACAAAGGCAGTAACAATGACAACAAGGGTGACAAAAATAGATGTGCCATAAACCCATGTAAGCAAGGCATTTCTCTTCATTTATTTATATTGTCTTCAGTGTTTCTTGGTGTTTTATGGTTTTCTTAATTTGTACATTACTTATTTTGTTTATTTCTAAGTGTTTTATGCATTTTGTTTCTATTGTGAATACCATCTTTTTTTTTTAACTGATACTGTCAACATATAAGAAAGCTTAATATTTTTTAAAAATTTCAGCTTTATTGAGGTGTAATTGAGAAAGCTTTGTGTTTAATGTTAATTTGACCACCTAATAGAACTCTCTAATGGTTTTAACACCTTTGCGATTCAACCTGTCATGTTTTTCAGGTAGATAGCATCTACCATCTGAAAAATGATAATTTTGTCTCTTCGTGTCCAATATTTTGCACCTCTTTTTTCCCATTTCTGGTTGTTTGACAAGGACTTCTACAAGATTAAATCATAGGCAACCTTAGCTTATTCATTATATTTATGGAAATAATTCTTATAGTGAATTATTAAATGTGACACTATTTTGAATATATAATTTGTCATGTTTAAGACATCTTTGTGTCACTATTTTTTAAACTTTGGTTTTAATTGTCAATTGAGCACAATATCGTTCTTGTTGTTGTTGTTTAGCTGCCAAGATGTGTCCAACTCTTTGGCGACTCCATGGGCTACAGTCTACCAGGCTCCTCTGTCCATGGAATTTCCCAGACAAGAATAGTGGAGTGGGTTGCCATTTCCTTCTCCAGGAGATCTTCTTGACCTGGGGATCAAATTGATTGGCAATTGATATGGAATTTTTAAAATAACTTTTGGAATCTCTTAATGATGTGATTTTTTACCTTGAAAAATTATGATGATGAATTTTATTAATATAATTTGTATGCTGAACCAGCTTTACATTTTTGAAATGAACTCTACTTGGTTTGGTATACTATTCTGTTAATCTAATGCTGGATTCACTTGGTAATGTTTTACATAAGATGCTTGTATCGTATTTATGCTTAGGGTGTTTTGTAATTGATTTGTAATTTTTTCCCTTTGTCTTCAGCACTATGCTGGCTGTCAAAAATATTTGGAAAGCTTGCATTCTTTTACTATGCGCTGGAATGATTTAAATAGCATAGATAGAAATGATCTTGATGAATTCACATGTGAAATCATCTGGGCCTGGAGCTTTTTAAAATGCTTTGTCAAGATTCTCCATTCATTCCACCATGACTCAATGGAATAAAATTTACTAATTCGTATATTCCTAGAAAATTCTTAGCTTCCTTCAGGTTTTATATATATTAGTAACGTTAAATGAAGTATCCACTGACAAATATCTTTAGTTTCCTTTGTACTTGTGTGTTTTTTTTTTTCTTTGTCTTTCTAATTTTTTGTTTTGGGGAAGAATCTAGCTTAAATATTACCAGTATGTCCTACTGAAGGACTATTTTTGGTGGATCCCTTGTAAATGATGTTTCTTTCAAGGTTGTTTAAAATTTTACTATCTGCTATTCTCCATCTTAATTTATAAAAGTATGGGGTTGGCCAAAAAGTTCATGCAGGTTTTCTGTAACATGGAAAAACCTGAACTAACTTTTTGGCCAATGCAATAGCATTTTCTAAGTTGCTTCAGTCATGTCCAACTCTTTGCTACCCTATGGACCATAGCCCACCAGGCTCCTCTGTCTATGGGATTTCCCAGGCAAGAATACTTGAGTGAGTTGCCATACCCTCCTCCAGGAGATCTTCCCAACCTAGGGATCAAACTTGCATCTCTTGTACTTCTCCTGCAGTGGCAGGTGAGTTCTTTACCACTAGCATACCCATAAAATGTACTTTTTAATTTGTGAATCACTTTTAGTATTTATGAAAATGAGGTCTAAACATTCCTGATCAGTATTAAACCATGTAAGATAAGAATCGTGACAACTAGTTTGCTTGCCTCTTTGTGATTTCAAGGACAACATAAATGAGGGACAAAACTGACCTGGATAAACAAGGCCTCATGTTAAGTATTCATTCTTTGGATTATCAGGATAAGGCTTCACCTGTTTTGTTCTACTGATGTAAAACAAAATTTATTTTACAAAAATTTTTATTGAAGTATAATTAATTTATTATATTATAGAATTTCAGGTGCACATTGTAGTGATTCAATATTTTTATAGATTATATTCCATTTAAAGTTATCATGAATATTGGCTCTATTCCCTGTGCTGTACAATATATACTTGTAATTTATTTATTTTATGCATAATAGGTTTTATACCTCTTTATCCCCCTACCCCATTGAACCTATTTTTTTTTAACATTTTTCTTTTTATATCTTTTCTTTTTTTAAAATTTATTTATTTTAATTGGGGGCTAATTACTTTACAATATTGTATTGGTTTTGCCATACATTGACATGAATCTTTTTAAATTAATTTATTTTTTATTGAAGAATAATTGCTTACAGAATTTTGCTGTTTTCTGTCAAATCTCAGCATGAATCAGCCATAGGTTTTTATTGAGATCATGTAGATTTATATACAGTTGCAAGAAATAATGCAGAATGATCCTATATTTTTGTCCACTTTCACCAATGGTAATATTATGCAAAACTACAGTATATGATATATATATATATATCATATATTATTATATCTATATATACACATGTATATGTAAATATATACCACATCTTCTTTATCCATTCATCTGTTAATGGACTTATAGGTTGTTTCCAAATAGTGCTTGTTTGTAAATAGTGCTGCAGTGAACATTCATGTATCTTTCCAAACTGTAGTTTTGTCTGAATGTTTCCACAGGAGTGGGATTGCTGGATCATATGGTAACTCTGTTTTAGTTTTTAAAGAAACTCCATGCTGTTTTCCATGGGGGCTGCATCAAACAGCAGTGTAGGAGGGTTCTCTTTTCTCTACATCTTCTCCAGCATTTGTGATTTGTAGCCCTTTTAGTGATGGCCATTCTGATTGGCATGAGGTGCTATATCATTGTGGTTTTGATTTGCATTTCCCTAATAATTAGTGCTAAAGCTGAAACTCCAATACTTTGGCCACCTCATGTGATGAGTTGACTCACTGGAAAAGACTCTGATGCTGGGAGGGATTAGGGGCAGGAGGAGACGGGGACGACAGAGAATGAGATGGCTGGATGGCATCACCGACTCGATAGACATGAGTCTGTGTGAACTCCGGGAGTTGGTGATGGACAGGGAGGCCTGGTGTGCTGTGATTCATGGGGTTGCAAAGAGTCGGACACGACTGAGCGACTGAACTGAACTGAATAATTAGTGATGCAAAGCACCTTTTCATGTGCCTGTTGACTATTTGTATTTCTTCTTCAGAGAAATGTCTTTTTAGGTCTTCTGCCCATTGTTTGATTGGGTTGTTTATTTTATTTTTTTGTTTTTACTATTGTCAAGTTGTACGAACTGTTTGTATATTTTTGAAATTAAGCCTTTGTCAGTTGCATCGTTCACAACTATTCTCTCCCATTCTCAGGGTTTTTTCATTTTGTTTATGGTTTACTTTGCTGGGTAGAAGCCTGTAAATTTGATTAGGTCCCATTTATTTATTTTTGGTTTTATTTCTATTGCTTTGGGAGACTAACGTAAGAAAACTCTGGTATGATTTATGTCAGAGAATGTCTTGCCTATGTTCTCTTTTAGGAGTTTCATGTTGCCATACCTTATATTTAAGTCTTTAAGTCATTTTCAGTTTATTTTTGTATATGGTGAGAGAGCATGTTCTAACATCATTGATTTGCATGAGGCTGTCCAACTTTCCCAATACCAATTGCTTAAGAGACTATCCTTTTCCCACTGGATATTTTTGCCTACTTTGTCGAAGATTAATTGACTGTAGGTGTGTGGGTTTATCTCTGGGCTCCCTATTCTGTTCTGTTGATCTGTATGCCTGCTTTTGTATCAGTATCACACTTGTTTTGATTACTGTGGCTTTGTATTGTCTTAAGTCTGGGATGGTTATGCCTTTGTGCTTTGTTCTTTATCTTAAGGATTGCTTGGGTAATTCTGGGTCTTCTATAGTTTCATATGAATTTTAGGATTATTTGTTCTAGTTTTGTGAGAAAGTGAAGTGAAGTCGCTCAGTCGTGTCCGACTCTTTGCTACCCTGTGGACTGTAGCCTACCAGGCTCCTCCGTCCATGGGATTCTCCAGACAAGAGTACTGGAGTGGATTGCCATTTCCTTCTCCAGGGATCTTCCCAACCCAGGGATCGAACCTGGGTCTCCCGCATTGGAGGCAGACGCTTTAACCTCTGAGCCACTATTTGATAGGGATCACATTAAATTTGAAGATTGCTTTGAGTATCATGTTCAATTTAACAGTATTAATTTTTCCAATCCAAGAGCATGGGTTATCTTTCCATTTCTTTGAATCACCTTCAAATTCCTTTATTAATGCTTTATAGTTCTCAGTGTATAAGTCTTTCACTTCCTTAGTGAGGTTTATTCTTAAGTATTTTATTTTGGAGAGATTTTAAAACCTAATATTTTTTCACACTCTCTCTCTGATGTTTTGTTGTTGGTATGAAGAAATGCCACCATGTTAATCTTATATCCTGCTACCTTGCTGAATTTGTTTTTCAGTTCTAGTAGTTTTTGTGTGAAGTCTTTGGATTTTCTATATACGGTGTCATATCATCTGCACATAATGACAGTTTTACTTCTTTCCTTCCAATTTGGATGCTTTTTATTTCTTGTCTGATTGCTGTGTCTAGGACTTCTAATACTATGTTGAAGAAAAGTGGTGAGAGTGGGCATCCTTGTCTTGTTCCAGATTTTAATGGGAAGCCTTTCGACTTTTCACCATTGAGTATTATATTGGCTGTGGATTTGTTATAAATAGTTTTTATACTTTTGAGATATGTTCCTTTTATACCCACCTTGGTAAGGGTTTTTATCAAGAATAGATGTTGAATTTTGTCAAATGCTTTTTCTGCATCTATTGAGATGATCATATGGTTTTTGTCTTTTGTTTATGTGTTGTATCACGTTGATTGATTTTATATATGTTGAACTATCCTTGTGACAAATCTCACTTGGTCATGATGTATGTTTTTTTTTTATGTTGTGCTTGCTTTTTTTTTTTTGGCCTCCAATTGCAATTATCTGAGTTACTGGAAAACCCAGTTGTTGGACTGAGAAGGAATCAATAGACTAAATTCACAGCAGTAGACTTTAGCTGACAGGTTGTTTTGGTTCAGTGTCTACATAAAAGAAAAAAGAGAGGTTTCACCTCTGAATGTCAGAACTTTCCAGGAGGTTATGATCAGAGTTCTTACTTTGTAGAAGAAGGAACTTCGTTCCAATGAGTTTAAGTGACTTGCTCGAGGTCAGTCAGCTGTTTTCCCTGAACCAGTGCTACAGTCTTCTGGCTACTTGAATGAATGGCTCAGTCTTATATTTTGTTTTGCAAATGGAGTCCAGCTGGATACAATCCTGGGCAGGACTCTGATGGGTCTATCCTGAGTCGTGTTCCCATCACTGGCAGGGTCACTGACCACAGAAGCGTAGAGAGTACTTTGTGTTTCATCCAGTCCAGCTCACATGCCCACTTCTGCTTTGGGAGTACAGAGAGTTCCCAGAGAAGGGGGGAGGATAAGGAGGACCAACAAAAACTATAAACAGTGTGTGCATTAATCAATATGAGTCAAGTTTTGGCTATGGTCCAGAATAAATATTCTGGGTAATGTGCACACTTGGCTTTCAAATGGGAATATTGTGGTTGGCATTATAGATAAGAAAGCCATGAACTATATAGAAGCTGCCTGACTGCTCAGAGGGAGACTCACAGGGGTACTATATGTTCTTGGGCCCCTATGTCTCAGGCTTACTTCCTTCACTACACACTTTGCTCCTCAATTCAGGGGAACATCAAACACACTCACCCAATGTTACTGTGCAAACCAGTTAGTTCACAAAAAAGGAAATAAACCTTCAGTCATCACACCAGTTGTACTTTGCTAACCATCAGAATGTTGTGTGGTGAGCAGAGGATCAAGGAATCAAAGGGCAGGGAGATGGCCCCAGTGATGCTCAATGAACTTTCTTTCAAAGGGTACAAGTTGCCAGCAAGTTAGCATCCCAGCCTCTTTCTCTGCAGGATCTGGCCTTGGCACAGTATGATTTTTTAGATTAATTAATTAATTAATTTTTGGCTGTGCTGTGTGCTGTCTTTCTTTCGTTGCTGTGAATGGGAGCTATTCTTTGCTATGGTGCACAGGGCTTCTCATTGTGGGGGCTTCTCTTCTTGTGGAGCACAGGCTGTAGGTACATGAGCTTGTTGTGGCACATAGGCTCAGTATTTGTGGCTTGCGGGCTCTAGAGCACAGGCTCAGTAGTTGCGGTGCTGGGTTTAGCTGCTCATTGCATGTGGAATCCTCTTGGACCAGGGATTGAACCCATGTCCCCTGCATTGGCAGGTGGATTCTTATCCACTGTACCACCAGGGAAGTTCCGACACCATATGATTTTAATACTGGCCACCCAGTTCCTGCTCTGTGAGCTCTACTTTGTAGCTCCCATGCTAATGTTATCCTTTTGTCAACAACTTGGTGAGGTGAAGTCTTGATTTTACAAAAGCTTCAGAAGCAATATACTCCTGATTTCCTTTCTCAAGACTATTCTCACTACATAATAACATTAGCAGTCACTTACTGACTGCTTACTGGATAGGAGCACTTTTTGGCTTCTAAGGCTAGGTTAAATTTTTATTTATTTATTTATTTTAATTGGAGGCTAATTACAATATTGTAGTGGTTTTTGCCATACTTGACATGAATCTGCCATGGGTGTACATGTATTCCCCATCCTGAACCCCCCTCCCACCTCCCTCCCCATCCCATTTTTAATTGAAAAATATGATTTTAAAATTTTTGATGAAGAGATAAATGTTCACATTTTTTAAAGTTAAATAGTTCTGTGCGCTTTGTTATCAAAATAGTCTGGTCTCTTACTTCCTCAAACCCTATTCCCACCCAGTATGAAAATAAAATGAACTAAAATCACAGTGCTTAGGAACAATTGGAGTTGATAGTCTTTTCTAGACATGCTGCTGCTGCTGCTAAGTCACTTCAGTCGTGTCCGACTCTGTGTGACCCTATAGACAGAAGCCCACCAGGCTCCCCCGTCCCTGGGATTCCCCAGGCAAGAACACTGGAGTGGGTTGCCATTTCCTTCTCCAATGTGTGAAAGTGAAAAGTGAAAGTGAAGTCGTTCAGTCATGTCCGACCCTTAGCGACCCCACAGACTGCAGCCTACCAGGCTCCTCCATCCATGGGATTTTCTAGGCAAGAGTACTGGAGTGGCTTGCCATTATAGCTTTATTTTATTTTTTATGAAAACATATTTTGTTATATATCCTATGTTGTAAACCACTTGAAATTTTTTTAATAATAATCCATGCTATGGATTAGCCAAATCTAAACTATTATACTTCAAAATTGCCTATAAACAATTGCAACTCAGCCTATGACTGTCTCCTTAATCCAAATTTCATGACTGTATTTTCTTTTATTACTTTTTATAATCTTTTGCTCTTAGAGAAGAAAATAATGTGTTATTCATTTGTTATGTTCTTCAGAATTCCCAGTCTGGCAATTGGTTTCTGGGAAAGATTTCAGAGTCTTTTGTGGGCATGATAATCTCTGCTTTATGGGGGAGTCTGGAAGCCCTGCCAAATGGAGAGAATAGCAGAGTGAGCTATAGCTGTTCCCCTGCTCTGCTTTTCCTTTTCCATTTACTTCTAATATCTGATGCTCACGACTCAGACCATAGACTGTGCATTGGACATTTGTTCAAAACAAGGGGAAAAAAGTGGAGAATGGAAAATTGTGACTAAGTGGCTCATCCAGGATCATGCATCCTGCCAACATATAGGGGTGAAAGAAGAAGACAAACCATGTCCCAATTATTACGCTTTTGAGAGGATGAAGGTTCTGCCTCATTCATTCTTTAGATCTCTATATTGGTCAGTTCTATGTCTTTTCCCTGGTAAACACTCAGTATGTATTTGTTGTTGTTTCTGATGATAATCATGATAATAGTACATGCAGTACACAATATGGAACCTCAAAACAGCAGATTTGGATAATTTATAGATTAAACTGATAAGAACAGATACTACCCTTGATCTTAGCCAAAAGGCTGAGAAGCGATATGGATAATTTATAGATTATGTAATTGACTACAAAGAAAACTCAAGAAAGATGACAGGTACTTATTAGATTTGGTCAGAAAATACAGCCAGCTTGTTGAATTTATGTATGAGTGAGTTGATTTTTCTATAGCGTTTGTCACCCTCCCCACCCTCCATTTGATAAGTATTTCTGGGTGAAGCAGAAAAGGACAACCCTTCTGCCCTGCCCATCCACACTTTGACAAAGAATCACCACAGTGTAATAAGAGATGATAGTTTTGTTAACTGCGTATGAGGAAAATAAAATGTTGAGAACCAATCCAGAAGAAAGGATGATCCTCTTTCCCTTCAGTGTTTTTTCTCAGGTGGATTTTAGGTTGAAGCTGAGTCACAGCCTTGGAATAGAGAAATTTGATGTGGAACTTGAGGGCAGTCTCTAAACTTGGAATATGAGAAGGGTTAGAAGAGTCAATGCCCACAGGTAGGATTAGATAACCCTTGGGGAAAACAGCTTCTTTTCTTGGTGGCCTATGGGGAAATCTCACCCTGTGTGGAGACAGATACACTAGTAGGGGCCCTTGGGGACTCTTTCTGGATGTTACTTTGACTGCTCACGCCCAAGAGCTCCCTAAGCTCAGTTTGAAACTAGTGTGTCCCTATAGTGGCAATGATTATAATCACAGCCAAGCACACAAAGCCAACTGCATTGCCAGTGAGGCCATTAAAATATTGAAAAATAAATTTTAGCATTTATGGGGTTTCTGGCCTAATTTCCAATATTAAATATTTTTTCCAACCAGAAAATTTAGCATTTCAAATGAAAACAAAAACAAGGATAGAAATGTAAAAAAAATCACATTTTTACACTTAATATAAATCCAAGAGTTTCTCTTTGTACTAAAACATAAATATTTTGTAGACTTAATCATGTGAAGGAAAAATTGTTCAATTTCAGTGCAGCAATAAGGAATGGGTTGGATTTATTGAATTCATGTTCTGTGTTATATATACTTTTATGCTGCTGAGGAAAGAACTGACAGGTTGAGAGAGTTATTAACTTCTCGTGTGTATTAAAACAACACTTGAAGGCAAATGACTATAGATAAAACAAAATCAGTATAGCTTGTGATGTTACTTTAGTTTAAATCCAGGCTTCCCTGAAGCTCAGACAGAGATAAAGAGCAAGAATAGGATGAATGTTTTCATTGAAGTTGTAACTTCAAATATTGTGAGGTTCTCGGGAGGTTATCCAGTCTATTCCCACTCTTGGCAGGATTATAGTTAAATCAGCTCAGGCAGGTGGTAATCCATCTTATTTCTAAAATTGTTCACTCAAAAATTCCACATGATAATTTTCTCTAAGGTATTTTCTATAACCTCACTTGATTCTTCAAGTCCTCAGGAAATATATGCATACAATAATGGAATGCCAAGGCAATGTGCATATGTTCCTCCCACTCCCCATCATTATGATTTGTAAACAATATCCAATCATATACCAATCCCTCTTCCTTCTCCACCTACCTCACAGTCTACCTAACTAGCTCTTATCCTTTTTACTTCTCTGGTTTCCTTTGATTGCCTTTCTCTCCTGCCCAGAATTTCCCAGGAGGGTTTGTTTAAGACACTTTAGTGCCCCAGGAATAGGAAAAGCAACCCCTCCTCAGCCCACAAGGATGTTGTCAGCACCACGGACAGTGACTTACAAAGAAAACCTGTTCTTGAGGGGTCATCTTGCAGAAGAGCAGTATCTTTGAAGGCCTTTTAAAGCTCATTCCCTATTTCTTCCTAGCCTTCTATTTTTTGAGGTAAAGTGCTTTAATTTCTTCAACTTTTTGGTACAAGCCAACATCTCAATTGTCTATGAGACTGACTGGCCCAGGATGACAGGAGGTAAACCCATCTGGGCTTGCTGAGGTCGGTTCATCACTTAGCCCTCCAATTCAGGGAACAAGTTCCCAGAGGGCAACAGAAAGGATGGAGTAGGCCAAAAAGGCGAATCTTCCTCTTCTCTTGCAGTTGCCCCAAATTGATTATATTTGACAAGATGTTAGTGTTCCCCCAGATGTACCATTCATCATGGCTCCTATTTTCTGATTAGGAAGCATTTGTTTTAACTCCATATCCATTAAAAATTAGCTCTTCAGTCTTGGCTAAGTGAAGAGCCTTGGCTATCTGATGAAGGAAAATGTCACAATACTTCTCAAATTTTTAAGTCTATGTATTCTGCTGATCCCTGAAGAATTGATGCTTTTGAACTGTGGTGTTGGAGAAGACTCTTGAGAGTCCCTTGGACTGCAAGGAGATCCAACCAGTCCATTCTAAAGGAGATCAGTCCTGGGTGTTCATTGGAAGGACTGATTCTAAAGCTGAAATTGCAATACTTTGGCCACCTCATGTGATGAGTTGACTCACTGGAAAAGACTCTGATGCTGGGAAAGGTTGGGGGCGGGAGGAGAAGGGGACGACCGAGAATGAGGTGGCTGGATGGCATCACCGACTCTGTGGACATGAGTTTGAGTGAACTCCGGGAGTTGGTGATGGACAGGGAGGCCTGGCGTGCTGTGACTCACGGGGTCGTGGAGAGTCGGACACGACTGAGCGACTGAACTGAACTGAACTGAATACTCTGATCCAACAATTCCAACATAGAAATTCTCCAATAGATACATTTGCACACATGTACATGACACATGCATAAGGTTACTCATTAAAGGCAAAGATGGAGGGAGTTCTCTGGTGACTTAGTGGTTAGGATTGTGGGCTTTCACCTGTGGTCCAAGTTTAATTCCTGATCAAGGAACTATGATACCCCAAGCCATGTGGCTCAGCTAAAAATAAAAAGTAGCAAAGATCAAAAGCAACCTAAAAAGTGCATCACTGTAGTGAGTGAAGTTGCTCAGTCGTGTCCGACTCTTTGCGACCCCGTGGACTGTAGCCTACCAGGCTCCTCTGTCCGTGGGATTCTCCAGGCAAGAGTACTGGAGTGGGTTGCCATTTACAGTTTCAAATACATTATACAATCAAATACTATGAAACCATAAGAAAGAAGTTTGCTATATACTCATATGAAATATCTCCAGAATATATCATGAAATGAGGAAGAACTAGGTTCAGAACTGATTAAATGAAACAGAACCAGGTTCAGCATCAGCATACGATATCTCCAGAAGAATATATAAGAAACAGGGAAGGGCAACTGCCTCCAGGAAGAGAGACAGGTATTAGAGGTGAAGGGGAGTTGTTCACTGTAAACCCTTATGTTCCTTTTGAATGTGGAGTATTGTGAATGTTTTAACTATATGTGTAAAATAAACAGGGACTTCCCTGGTGGTCCAGCGGTTAGGACTCTGTGCTTCCATTGCAGCAGGCATGGGTTCCATCACTGGTTACCAAACCAAGATCCTACATGCCTCTGGGCATGGTAAAAAAATAAATAAATAAATTTTTTTAAATAATAAATTACCCATGACTCAGTTTCCTTAGCTATGAAATGGACATATTCATACCTTTTTGATTATTCTGAGAATAAAATAGAATGATGTATGTAAAGGTGCTTTGAAAATATAAATATTCTTCATATATAATGCTTATTTCTAATAATAATGTATGGACACTCTTCATCTTCTTTTTAAATTTTTCAATGTATAATCAGACATAAAACTGAAAAAATAGTATAAAATAAATATTTCTGAAGCATTTTAGAGTTTATCATCATAATTATAGCTCATGAATAAAAGAAACTTTGTTTCCTCTTGAACTTCTCATGCAAGTCAGTCCGATTTTTAATAACTGGTACTTCATAGGTGCTAGAGAAGAGGGTGAAGCATGCTCAGGATGGTTGTAAAGGGCCTAAGGAGATTAGTAAGTAACTTGTGAAAAACCACTGTGTCTAAGAACAGGAGGGAATCAGCTGGAGCATAAAAACACCAGTGTAACCCACTGAGACACCAAACTAGAAATTCCTTTGTTTAATATTTGGAAGGAAAAAACACTGTTTTCTGGTGAAACAAATCCTTTGGGTCCTATACGACACATTTTTAAAAAGTAATAATAAAAGCCAGTTTAGAGGTGTTCTTGTTAGTCCTAAAAGAAAGAAGGAGATTTGAAAGGTGGTAGTACATAACATCCCAAAGAGATGTGTTCAAAAAACGTCCCAGCTTTCCACATTCCACAGAGTCCCCCGAGATCATCCACACCTCATTAAATTTGTGAGCGGGCACAAGACTTGGAACCTCTGTAGGGACTTTTGGCCTTGCCTGGTAGAAAAATGATGAGAGATTTGTGGGTCTTTATGAAGCAGACTGTACCAGCTTCAGCTTCTACCAAGGGAGAAGACTATAAAAGAGGAAAATAAACTCACAATCTCATTTCAATTTTTTTTCTCCTAATGAATATTTTTCCTCTGCACAGTTGATGCCCAGAAAATACTATTTGTGTTCAGAATATCTTTGCTTTCTCCTTTTTCCATCCTCCTCTTCTCCTTCTATATCAAGAGTTGGCAAGGGTCAGAAAGTTACATCTTTTAGGCTTTGCAGGCCATGTAGCTTCTGTTGCTTCCACTCATCTGCCTCGTAGTGCAAAAGTAGCCACAGACAGTACAGAGATGAATGACTGCAGACACTGTTTACAGAAACAGGCTGCGGGCCAGATTGGGACCACAGGTTATAGTTTCTCTGCCTCTGTTCTATGCCGAAACAATTTAATAAATGTGACCAAAGGGATACAATCTTCATAAGTGTTTGGTACAACAGGGTAGCCATCTGGAAGACAATAAATAGGTATCCATAACTTTTCTTTAAAAAGATCAAAGATTTAAATCCTAAAGAATGAACAATAATGATATAGAAAAGAACATGGGAAAAGTATTTTAACACCTCAAAACAGAGCAAATTCTTCCTAACTATGTAAAACTATTTTAAAATGACAGATTCAACTATATTAACATTTTTGCAGAAAAACTATCAGCTCATTCGTAAGACACACAATAAGCAGAAAAAATGTTCCCAACACATGTCACAGATAATGGGATAACCTCCTTAACATATTGATTTCTACAAATTAATAAGAAAAATAAACAACCACCCAGTAGAAAGGTGCTGAAATGCTGTGACTAGAATCCACAGAGAAGGAAATACAAAGAGTTGTCCAATATCTGTAAAGAAATGTTCCACATTATCCACAATAGGAGATACACAAATTATACTTATTGCATACCTTTTTTCACATATCAGATAGGCTAATTTCCAGATACTGGGTAAAACATTGGGTTGGCAAACACTATATTGTTGGTGGAATATAAATTGGTACAACATCTGTGGAGGGCAATTTGGCAGTAACTGTCAAAATTTAAAGTGCACATCTTTTAACAGAGCAATTCATTTTAAAGAATTTAGCTTATAGACATACCTGGGTGTATGCAAAATGAAGTCCTTACAATGTTAGTTACTGTACGTCTTATAACAGTGCAAAAGGAAATGATTGCATATTCGCCAATAAGGGACTGGCTAAATCTGTAATGACATATCCATACATCCATACCGTGGAATATTGTTTAGCTATAAGAAGCAAAAAGCAAAACAACTCTTTATGTTCTGATATAGATAGATCTTTGACATACATAATTAGAAAAAAAACCCTACAGAACAGTGTGCATGGTGGCTTCCAACTGTCCAAAAGGAGGGCAGAATACATATTTGTGTATGTTTGCATAAAGGCTGCCTAGAAGTATACGCAAGAAACAGATATCAATAACAGTGGCCCTCTGAGAAGGAAGTGGGAAGAATTGGATGGGTGGATGATAGAGGTAAAAGGAGACTTTTGACTGTATGCTTTTTCTTCTTAACTTTCAAACCATTTGCCACCCTTATGAATATGCCAAAATCAAGTCAGTAAGACTCACTTAGATAACTTGGCCTTATACACACAACTTTGTTGTCATTTTTAGATGCATAGATTTTATAGTATTTTGGGCATGCTAATAATAAAGTCTAGGTATTTAGTAAATCTTGAAAAAAGTGTTCTACTCCATGTTAGAAAGATGATTAACTGGAAGGATAAACTGTCTTACGGTTTTGTTGTTGTTTAGTCTCCAAGTCGGGCCCGATTCTTTTGTGACCCCATGGACTGTAGCCTGCCAGGTTCCTCTGGCCATGGGCTTTTCCATGTAAGAATACTGTAGAGGGTAGCCATTTCTTTCTCCATGGGATCTTTCTGACCCAAGGATCAAACCCACGTCCCCTGTGTTGCAGACGGATTCTTTACCATTGTGCCACCTGGGTCTTACCAACTAATTATCGGACACTTTTATCAGTCAGCGTGGTGTGGAGAGGGACTGGGGCTGCTTTGTGGGACATTCTGTATCTCAGGGCTTGTTCAAACCAGTCTGCTACAAGGTGGTGAAAGGGTTAAACTCTGTATTCCAATTATGAAATTCTATTAGAATTGTTAGGAAAAGGGTGATGTGAATGCTTATCTTTTATCATAAGTAGTAAGATACTTTGAAAAAACAGATTTATACACTTTGGAAATCAGTTTGATGATTACAAAGAAAGTAACGATGATGGAAGGAGAGCCAAGGATATTTGGGGATGGAGGGGCAGTGAACCAAGCCAGGTCAGGAGGAGGGCCCAGCCCCATGCTGACAGTCTTGTCATACTCATTATAGTATGTGAAGTGGATAAAGTTTCTAGTATTCTGCTGTCAGAACAGAGCACACACTTTCCAGAATACTATGGGATGTACAGATGGAAAAGAATTTTTTAGGAAATGGCTAGAAATGATTGATGTTGATTTTTCAAATCATCCTTGTTTGTTCGGCTGGAGAAACACCTGATAGCTAATGCTTTCAAACACTCTAATTGGAAGTCTGCTTTAGCTGATGTTCATCCCTTAGCTGGATACAGCATCGAATACAGTACAAAACAGTAGATTTTTGATGAGAATAATGCTGGCTGACATGCAGCGCTCTTCAGGGAACATTTGAAAGATGACGGGTACAGCAAATGGGTGCTCAGTGACCCTTCCCCTTCTTACTTCCCTTTCTCCGCGCCCTTCTTTTTTTAATAGTTAAGTCTGTAGGCCCCGGAAGAAAAGAGTGAGTGGTCTGTGGGTAGAGCTCAGAATTGATTAAAGCTTCACATAGTTGCATGTATCAGTACTTCCTGCTATCCTCTCAATGTGAGGGAAAGGATGATATCCTTTCCTTTGTTGACGCTCAGGAGTAAACTGATAATCAGAGATGTTGAAGTTCCTGGCACAGTTTCAGTTAGATACTGGGTGCATTTCATGTAATCAGGGGGGTAAAAGAGATTTTGAGGGGTTGTAGAGTTAAATGTGATGGTGGATTTTATGTGTCAGCTTGACAAGGCCATGATACCCAAGTAGTTGGTCAAATATTCTGGATGTTGCTGGGAGGGTATTCTGAAGGATCAGATTAATATTTAAATCAGTGGGCTCTGAGTCAGGTAGATTGCCATTCATAACATGGGTGAGCCTCATCCAATCAGCTGCAGGCCTATTACCACGGAGACTGACCTCCCCTGAGAAAGAAGGAATTCTGCCCACTGACAGCCTATGGAGATGAAGTGCAGCATCAGCTCTTCCCTGGGTCTCCAGCCTGCCAGCCTACCCTCTCCTACATGTGGCTCTCTCTCACATGTGGAGAGCCAATTCCTTAAAATAAATTTCTCTTTGGGGACTTTGAGTATATCTTGCCACTCCTTTCTGGCCTGCAAAGCTTCTGTAGGGAAGTCAGTTGATAGCCTTATTGGGGTTCCCTTGTAACTGACTCTCTTGCTGCCTTTAGAATCCTCTCTCTAATTTTTGCCATTTTAATTTTGATATGTCTCAGTTTGGATCTGTTTTGGGTTCATCTTGTTTGGGACGCTCTGTGCTTCCAGTCCCTGAAAAATCTGTTTCATTCCTTTTAGATTTGGGATGCTTTTAGCCATAATTTTATCAAATACATTCTCAGTTCCTTTTTCTCTTTCTTCTTCTGGAATTTCTATTATGCATAGGTTGGCATGCTTTGTATTATCCAATAATGTTGCAGGCATTTAAAAAAATTTGTCCTTCTGTCTGCTGTTCTGATTGGACAGTTTCCATTATTTTATCTTCCAGATCATTTATTCATTCTGCATTATTTAGTCTGATAGCCATTGCCTTTAGCTTGGTTTTTATCTCAGCGATTGAGTTGCCTAATTTTGATTGGTTCCTTTATCTAATTTCTAGTTCCTTGTTATAGTGATCTGAATTTCTATAAATCTCTCTCTGTATATACCATCTTATTGATTCTGTTTCTTTGGAGAACCCTGACTATTACATTAGCCATGCTCATTTTTTGGGGGGAGGTATAACTGTCATTTGAAATTATATATAATTTGCAAGTGAAACTGCTTCATGACTTAATTCTGTATTAGGAGCAGAAGTTGCATCTGTATTAGTCTTTGAGCTTCAATTTCCTCATCTGTATAATGAGAATGGGTTGGTGGAAATTGTTAGTCACCTACTAAAATCCATTCTCTTCTTTGTGGCACATTATCCTACATTTCCTGGCCTCCTGGCAGCCAAGGGGGCCACATTTTTTCCAACGGCCTGTGAGTGAAAGGGATGTGAGTATGTTGCACTGAGCCCAGATTTGTGCAGTCACCCCCTTTCTGTCAGGGGTGGATCTTTGACTACTCGGCTCTGGCCATAAAAATGCCTGAGGGCATGGCGGAAGGAAGGATGGAAGGAACCAGACTCTCTCAGTGACTGTGTGAAGTAGTGTGGTAGCACTGCATTATTCACCTCAACACTGTTACTTGAATGAGAAATACATTTCTTTGCTTTCCGAGGCACTGTCTTGATGGTCTTTCTGTTACAGTAAGTTGGCCTTTGCTGTAACTAACACAGATGATCATAACAACTGTCCTACCTACTTTGTGGGATTTTTGTGAGGATTAGATAGAAGAAAATGGTAAGTCTCTGCACATATATTTATCATACTTGATTATCCAATATCAAGCTTCCTCCAGCCCTCTATAGCATCCCTGTAAGATGGGGACAGTAGACCTGATAATCTCTAGGAACTGCCCTGTGCTTTCTTTGATGGGAAAGAGATTACCCTGGGATAAAGAATGGCATTGAGAAACAGAAAATGATTAACAGGTTTTGTTAAATACCACCAACCACGTCTGGATCATATTTAGGAACTAATAGCTAATATAAGCGGAGAAGGCAATGGCAAGCCACTCCAGTACTCTTGCCTGGAAAATCCCATGGATGGAGGAGCCTGGTAGGCTGCAGTCCATGGGGTCGCTAAGGGTCGGACACGACTGAGCGACTTCACTTTCACTTTTCACTTTCACACATTGGAGAAGGAAATGGCAACCCACTCCAGTGTTCTTGCCTAGAGAATCCCAGGGAAGGGGGAGCCTGATGGGCTTCCGTCTATGGGGTCACACAGAGTCGGACACGACTGAAGTGACTTAGCAGCAGCAGCAGCAGCTAATATAAGCAGTGGGATATGAGTATCTGTGGAGAGCATCTGATACATTAGATAAACCTTGATTTTATAGCCATTTCAGAAGTAGTGGTGATCCTGACAGTGACCAGGTGAGCTATAATGTATTAAATGTCATTAGTGTTCTAGCTAGACTCTACCAGAAAATGAGTTTAGAGTGACAGAGTGTATGGTTTCATACTCCTGTGAGGGCACTGACCACATTAGTTTGGTAAGAGCAAAGAATTACTCTTTGCTGTTTCTTACTTTATACATTATAGAACAAGTTCACATTCAAAGCAGATATGAACAGACGTTAAAAAAAAAGAAAAAGAAAATGGTTGACTGCTTTAAAAGACTGTGTGTCTCCTCAGAGCTTTTGAAAGAAACATTCCATGATTCCACTGACACTGCTTTTATCCAGTTATCAAAACTTAGCTGGAAAGAAAAACCATTAATAGTTCCCACAGGGAAAAGTGATCTATTGGGAAACACCCCAGGGAAGCACTTTCAAGTTTGAAGAGCAGTGCCATGAACTGAAGTCCAGTTGTGAGCCTAGAATGATGGAAAAGGACATTCTGGAGAAAAGAGGTACAGATGTACAAGTTGTAACAGCTGATTACTTCCTTGCTGAGTAATGCAAGGAAGTTTCTCTGGAATCACGCTATCTACTTACTCTAAGTAACCAAGTTCTCAAGATCAACTATTTCCTTATGACACTGCCTCTCCCAGTAACTGCCTCTCCCAGCAATGGCCTAAACAGAAAACCACAGGAATAATTTTGGCAGGAAAGAGGGATCACCTTAGGTGCTTAATGAGAGAAAAAAGTCTGAGATCGTTTGTAGCAAGAAGTAAATATTAGTGGTTTAGGGCACATTTGGAAATTTTCATCATGCTAGTAAATGTCAAAGAGAAGCATTCTCCTAAAGGAAGAATTATTAGACTTAAGATTAATTTACCCAAATATGAAGTTGACTTTGCACAATGAGAAAGACAAAAATAATAGTAAATGAAGTAAACAGAGGAAAGAAAACGAGGCTATATTTGACATACAGTTCATGAGGTTCTGTTTGAACTGAGCAGCATGAAGTGTTCTAAGGATTTTATGCTGTGGGGAGTTGACGGGATGGACTTGTGATGATGAGAGAAATGGGGGTGAATATGTAGCTCATTCAGATGTCTCCAGTTTCTTGTTTACCATCTTGTAGATGAGAGGATAAAGTAAGATGTGTCAGCAGAACCGAACGCCATATAGCTCTGTATGAAGAATCACTGAGTCTGGAGTGAAATATGCTTTCACTTGCTCTTGTTCCCGTTGGTTTGATCTTTGTACATTTGAGTCATTGTATTAGTTGGAATTCTTTGGAGAAATAGAATCAAACCGATAGGAAGGTTTTGTGTGTGCGTGTGCACAGAGGTGCTGTGAGGTGTTGGTTTACACAGCTATGGAGGCCGAGGTGCGACAAATTATGCAAGCTTGAGACCCAGGAGGCCCGTTGCTGTAGTTCTAGTCTGGGTCTGGAGTCAGGAGACTGATGGTCCGGCACAAAGAAAGAGAGAGTGAATTCTCTCTGACTCTCCCTTTTATTCTCTTCAGGCCCAAATGGGTTGGATGAGGCCCACCCACACTGGGCAGGGCCATCTGCTTTACTGAGCTCATCAGTTCAAATGCTAATCTCATCTGGAAATGCTTTTATAGATACACTGAAAATAATGTTTAACCAAATATCTAGGCACCCCACAGCCCCTTCAAGATGACACATAAAATGAACCATCACAGTCATATTATGCAAATACTGAATTTAGAAACCCAGTACTTGCTCTGCCAATGACTTAGGACCTTCCATCCTCCTCTGAAATACTCCTTTATGAAGTTGGCATCATTACCTGACTGGCAGAAATAATGGCAGTTCTGGACAGATTAGTCTCTCACTTATGTATACTCCTGGAAGAAGTTTCATGGACTCCATCCGGACAGTAAGCCCCTCTATGTCACTGTGATGCTTTTATCCCCACCCTTGCCACAGCTGATGGGACCAGGGTAGGGAGCAAAGCCATAGGCTGGCCAGCATGACCTGACATCAAGATGAATAGAGCCAGTCAGTGTATTTCTCTAGAAAATGGGAAGCAAAAACTGAGAACACCAGTTAGCAGTGGATCTGAGGGTGAAGGGATACTACATAAGGTAGGGCCTGGGTCAGGCAAACAATGTCTGTGAAAGAACATAAAAGCATGAGGGAGCCAGCCTATAAAAAAGAGGAAGTCAGAGAATTGCAGAGAACAGAGGTGTCAAGAGGGTCCCTCTCTCAGAAGTTTTTTGCTTTCTAGGATTTTCAATTCCAGTTCCTGGCCGTGTGGGTCCTTATGTTAACTCATTTCTCTTGAGGCGAATCAAATAGGTCTCTCTACGTGATGCAGAGGAGCTCCCCTTGGTTTCACATTGTTTGTATGGGGGCCTGAATGGAGATTTTACTCAGGTATATGCCATCAACTTTCCTTTTGCAAATTAAAAAACTGAAATATAGAAAAACCATTTGATCTCTGAGGCCACCTTCACCTCTGGGAGCAAGTTTGAATCCATCAGTGCAGCTTACACATATTCAGCACTGTATTCTTTCCAAGTTTGGCATAGAGGTTAATTTTGATAAAGTCCACTTTTTTTTTTTTTTTACGGCTAGTGCTTTTGTGTCATACATAAGTAATCTTTGCCTAACCCGAAGATACAGAGATTTATCCTATGTTTTCTAGGTATTTTATAGTTGTAGCTCTTATATTTTGGTCTATGATTCCTTTTGGGTATTTTTGTGTTTGGTATGAAGTATATGATTGTCTAATTGTTCTAACACCTTTCATCGATGAGATTGTCCTTTCTCTATTTAGATAGATTGGCATCTTTGCTGAAAGTCAGTAGACTGTATATCTATGGGCCTGTTTCTGTCCCATTGCTCTATGTCAGGGATCAACAAACGATGGCCCAAAGGCCAAACCTGTCCTATTCCCTGGTTTGTAAATAAAGTTTTGCAAGGAACTCAGTCAAACCTACTCATTTCTTTGAATATCGTCTACGACTATTTTCATGCTACAAAGGCAGAGTTGAAACAAATTACAAATTACGAACAAATTATTTGGGCCTTTATAGAAAAAGTTTGCTGACTCCTGATTTATATGCTTATCCCTGTGCAATATCACACTATCTTGATTACTATAACTTTACAGTAATTCTTGAAATCAGGTAATTCAGTTCAGTTCGGTCGCTCAGTTGTGTCCAACTCTTTGGGACCCTGTGAATCACAGCATGCCCAGCCTCCCTGTCCATCACCAACTCCCAGAGTTCACTCAACCTCATGTCCATCGAGTCAGTGATGTCATCCAGCCATCTCATTCTTTGTCGTCCCCTTCTCCTCCTGCCCCCAATCCCTCCCAGCATCAGAGTCTTTTCCAGTGAGTCAACTCTTCACATGAGGTGGCCAAAGTATTGGAGTTTCAGGTTTAGCATCAGTCCTTCCAATGAAGGACTGATCTCCTTCAAATTTGTTCTTTTTCGAAATTGTTTGGCTATTCTATGTTCTTTGTATTTCCATACAAATTTTAAATTTAGCTTGTCAGTTTCTACAAAAGTCTTCTGCAGTTTTACTTGAGATTGCTCTGAAGCTATAGATTGATTTGGGGAGAATGGATATCTCAATGGTATTGCATCTTCCAATCCACGAACATGGAAAGTCGTACCTCCATTTGTTTAGGTCATCCTTAATTTCTCATAAAAGTGTTTTGAAATTTCAGTTTACATGTCTTGCATGTTTTTGTTAAGTGTATCCATAAGTATTTCACATTTCTGATGCAATCTCTTAGGATTTTTACAAAGATGGTTCATATCATCTGTGAGTAAAAGCAGTTATTTTTTTCCTTTCCAATCTCGATACCTTTTATTTCATTTTTTCTTGCATTATTTCACTGGCTAGGACCTCCAATACAATGTTTACATAAGTGATGTGAATGGACATTCTTGCGTGTTTCTTTACTTTCTTTTTTTTTTAAACCCAGCATCTATCTGTTTATCAGGCTGTGTTGGGTCTTAGCTGTAGGCACACAGGGTCTTTGTGAGTCCCTTGGATCTTTCATTGTAGCGTGAGGACTCTGGTTGTAGCACAGAGGCTCTGGAGCATACAGGTTTAGTAGCTGCAGCACTCGGGCTTAATTGCTGTCAGGTGGGATCTTAGTTTCCTGACTAGGGATCAAACCTGTGTTCCTGTCATTGCAAAGTGGGCTCTTAACCACTGTACCACCAGAGCAGTCCCTTGCCTTGTTTCTAATCTCTGAAGGAAAGCAGTTAACCTTTCATCAGTATGTTACCTGCAGATTTCTCTTGGTTGCCCATTGTTAGGTTTGTCACCTCTAGTTCTAGTTTGCTGAGAGATTTTATCACAAAGGGATACTGAATTTTGTCAAAGACTTTTCCAACATCTGTTGAGATAATCAGATGTTTCCCACTCCCATGAGCTTCAGTCCATTGGTAAACATAGATACCAGGTAAGTAAAAACAAAAAATGTAATGTATGAAATATAGGGAAAATCCGGGTGCCTAACCCAGCCAAGGGTCAGAGAAGATCTTTTTCAAGAAGTGAAGTTTATACTATATATAGAATGGATAAACAACAAGGTCCTATTGTATAGCACAAGAAACTATATTCAATATCCCATAATAAACCATAATGGAAAGGAATATGAAAAAGAATACATACACACACATATATTATGTATATATATAAAATGAATCACTGTGTTGTATACCAGAAGCTAACATAACATTGTAAATCAACTGAACTTTAATAAAAAAAAACTTTTTGAAAAAGAAGTAAAGTTTAAATTGAGACTGAAAGAGGAGGAAGAAGCAGGTAGCTGAAAGGCGATGAACAGGAAACAGAAGCTGACGTCATATGACCTGATTCCAAATCTCATTCTGCTACTTTCTGGTTAGGTGAGAGAGGAGGGTTTCCATAGAAATGCTATCTGTAAATTTTGCTTTGGAGTCATCCTCTTAGCTGCCTGGAAGAGACAGCTCCATGAATTACTCTCTTGATGATAATGTAAAGGTGTTGTCACCATAGCTCTCTTCCATCAAATTATGAAGGACCATAAAGAATTTATCTTTTAGAGACAATAACCACATAAACCCTACCTCAGCAACTTTGTTGTCTTCTCATGGACAGTGAGAATTGGGTAACCCATCTGATTTCCCTTTCCTCTTCAGGTGCCTGAAAATTCAGAGACAGATCCCAGCCTTCCATTAAGTAACTGAACAGTACTTATGTGGACATGTATCCTAACTTTCTTCTAGTCATGACCTCTTTCAAAAATTTGCATTTTCCTGCCCCTGACTTTATATCTTATTGCACACAGTTCTTATATCCTATAAGCTACTTAAACTTTTTGTGGAACAAGGTAGGTTATAAACAAATAAACCAAAAATGCATCATTGCATAAAAATCAAAGCTTTAAAGCAACCTTAGTGATTAAGTTTCTGGAACACCTAACAGCCTAAACTGCTGCTCCCTCCTCCTCCTCATGATACCCATCTGCCCTCCCCTAACTGCCCTACCTACCCTGTTCCTCCAGGTTGCCTTCTGGGCCGCACCACCAGTGATTAACTGTTGCTCTCAAAGCAAACACAGAGACGCTTTTTGCTTTAAGGGTTTTTAAAAGTTGTGCTACCAGGAAGGACTCTAGATAGTATAAGAAGCAAGCATGAGGAAATTATTAAGGTTCTAAAAAGTTTCCAAGGTCTCGCTCATCCTAGCCCTGACCTATGCGTTCTGATTTCTTTTGGCATCTGGAAGTTTCTTTTGTTATTTGTTCAGCATTTTCATCCCTTGTGTGACACTTACTAAGTCTCTTCCCCATTAAGCAAACTGAGCCTCAGAGACCCGTGAGGACA
The DNA here is from genome assembly GCF_049115385.1 of Moschus berezovskii. Classification (NCBI taxonomy): domain Eukaryota; kingdom Metazoa; phylum Chordata; class Mammalia; order Artiodactyla; family Moschidae; genus Moschus; species Moschus berezovskii. The sequence continues at coordinate 48,714,030 of NC_142469.1, forward strand.
GTCAGGGCTACGAGTGTGTTCCTCCCATCTTCACAGTAACCTGCTTTTATGAAGGCCTCAGGATGTGGGTGGCCTGTACAGGAATGAGCCCCACCGAGTATTTTCTCCTATCCTGTACCTGTCATTGTTGTCTGTTTGCCTCCCTCAGAGTCAAGACCCTCTATCTTAGGTGCAAAATAATGGTAGTGTTGTGATGGTCTCTGGGAGCTCCGTTTTCAGCAGCGTAGTAGTGTCAGAACCTGGAAAAGGTGCTGAGGTGGGACAGAGGGTGCTGAGGGTGAGGAGGGCAATTCCTATGTTGCTGGGGCAGGTGACCTGGGGACCTTGGTGCACAGTTGTACAGAAGACCTCTTCTAGGGGGATCGCCTGGTGGCCCAGTGGTTCAGACACCGAGCTCTCACTGCTGAGGGCCTGGGTTAGATCCCTGGTCAGGGAACCAAGATCCCATAAGCCTCAAGGTACAGCCAAAAAAAGAAAAGAGAAAAGATCTCCTACCAAGAATTCACAGGCGGAGCGGCTTAGTTTCTGACTCCTGCCCCCTTCATCTGAGACATGTTCAACTCCTCTTCTTTGGCCTGGTCCACCTCCTCAGACCAACCTGTACCTCGATATGGCTCCTTTTTATCAAATTATTCTTCAAAAGTGACTTTAAAGGGAATTCTCTGGCAGTCCAGTGGTTAGAACTCTGTGCTCTCGCTACTGACGGCCTGGGTTCAATTCCTGGTTTAGGGAACTAAGATCCCACAAGCCATGCAGTGTGTTCTCCCCCACAAAACCACCTCCCAAAACAAAGTGACTTTCAAAGAGCAGTTTTTAATCCCAGGCTTTCATAGATATATGACCAATATGACCAGTGACTCCACACAAAGACAGCGAATAGTCTTTCTCTAGTCATTATTCTCCGTAGAAACTTATATTTGCCTTTGAGTACTTCATCTCTGAAACACTAAATCTTTCCTGTCAGCTCTTGGATAATCTTGGTGCTGTATGATACTTTACGTAAACAGTATCTAGTGTTGCCAGTGGAAGTGAGTTTCCTGGGGAAATTCTGACTCTCCTCTTCTTTTTTCATGCTATGCTTTGTCTTTCTTTAAAGATACCAGTTCCTTTTCCTTGCCAACAAATTCCCATCCCTTGCCTTGCAATGTTGACCAAAACTGAACCCAAAATGGAGGTGTTGCCTCAGAGAACCCCTGTGGTGAGATTTCTATTATATTAAGATACTGTCCGGCAGTCCCTCACTAAATATTTAGTGAATATTGAATTACCAAGAGCACAGGTACCTTGAAACAGCAGCATCTGGCCTCTATTTACCTCCCTAAAGATGGGACTAGAGGGACTAAATCCTCTTGGGGAGAGTGTGGTGCCCAGGGGAGGACATTCACGAGTGCCCCGTCTCACAATTTGTGTTGTTTTTAATATTTTGTGGGCTTTCCTGCTTTGTTAAAATCTTTCAACTTCTCACTCTGTGCATCTATTCTTCTCCCAAGTGTTTGATCATCTTTACAATCACTCTCCTGAAATCTATCTAGGGTAGATGGCCTATATTCACTCCACTTATTTCTTCTTCTGGTTTCTGTCTTTTTCCTTCATTGGGAACATGTTCCTCTATTGCCTTACTTTGCCTAATTTCTGTTTTTATTTCTCTGTATCTGGTAGGTTAGTTATGTTTCCTGACTTTGGATAAGCGGCCCTAGTAGATGTCCTGTGCGTGCCAGCAGTGCTCTCTCCTCACACCACTATGGCTAGATGCTCTAGGGGTGTTCCAATGCGGGCTCTTCAGACCCTTCTTTGGTTGCAGGCTGACTCCTGTGGGTGGTCTGGTAGGCTTGGTTGGCCCCTGGTCTGGTTGGTTGCCATACAATAGACAGTGTGAAGGAAGAGGATGGGAAGTTTAAGGTGAAAAGAAAGGAGATGTGACAAAGTCTCAGTAGGCAGGCTTTCTCTAGGGTGAAAGGACTCTAGATGACTTCCGTCCTTTTAGGCTCCTGGTATATTGTTACTTGTGAAGAAAGGATGAAACGGGATTGCACATTGTTTACATTTAGCAAAGGAACATTTTCGCACACAGAAACACAATGGTGTATGTATTGTTTCATTTGACAACAATGTCAAAAGCAGAACTGCATGGATGTGAACTCAGGCGATTCTGCCTTCATCCCCGTCCCTCTCCTCCCCACCTCCCAGGGCTGTCATCACTGTGATGGATTCCGGGAGGAGTGCCAGTTTGGAAACCACACTACGTGTATGATCTGCGTCCTTTCTCCTCCCCCTATACCCTTGGTTCCCCCCATCCCCAGGCAATTTTTTTTTATTTAGTTTTTTGGATAGGTAACACATTCACATGTTTCAAACATTAAAATTATAGAAAGCTATAAAGCGAAAGACTGTCTTCCATGTTATCCCTCTTCATTTAGGTCCTTTCCTCCTCAACAAATAAGCGCTGTTCTTTCTTTTTTATCCTCTCAGATATATTTATGCATAAATAAGTCATGTTGATACATTTTATTTCCCTTTATCTTTTTGTTACATGCATGACAGCCTCTTTTACATGCGGATATGGTGTGTCTATTTGTATCTTCTGCATGACTTTTCCGTGTTGATTCATTAAGAACTCCATATTTTGTTTTTCTTTTACAGAATATATAAATTGTATGGCTTTACCACAGTTGATGAAATCAACTCTTTTGATAAACATTTAGGTGTTTGGCTGATCTTTGGCTATTGCAGACAGTATGTCATAAATAGCTTTTGTACAATATGTTACTGCCCACCTGTGAGTATATCTGGAAGATAAATTCTTCAGGTTGAAGGGTATGAGATTTAGCTTTTGCTAGTCTAAGTGAAAAATGGTATTTCTTTATAATCTTAATTTTCATTTCTTTTGTAATGGGCATTAAATTTTAAGAGGTACTCATTTTCCTTCAGTAAACTCTCTGCATAGACATGTGCAACTTCTCTATTGGGTTGTTGCAAGTCCTTACTAATTTGTAGGGGACATCTTTAATATAGGTTAAAAAAGAGATATTAGGCCCCAAAATGCAGTCACATTTGCCAAGACCCACATCACCAAACTGAGAATTAATACCTAACTTAATTACTGTTTCAAACTCTCCCAGGAGGGGAATCTTAAACCAGTCACTCTGGAATTACCTGGTCAACACCAGTGAGGCAATCCACCTGCTAGACCCTTGTGTTCCTTCAAGGAAGGTGACCTTGCCACAAACAATCCAGTCTTTGCTAGTAACTTCCTTGATCCTGCTCCCTTCTGCCTATAAGAGCCTTGTATTTTGTCCAGCTTCTTGGAGCTCCTTTCTGTTTGCTAGCTGGGGTGCTGCCTTATTCATGAATAAAGCCAGTAAGATCTTTAAAATATATCAGTTGAATTTTGTTTTTTAACAGGGTGACATAAGTTGTAGACATTTTCCTTAATCTGTCATTTATCTTCTGACTCTGTTTATAGTTTTTTTGGAGAGGAATGCATCTTTTAACAAATTTTAATTTTTATATTGTCAGATATATCAGCCTTTTCTTTTGAGGGTTTTGGATTTTGTGTAATAGTTAGACCTAATCTGTTCTGAAGTTATAAACATTCTTCTGCATTCTACTGTAACATTTTTTATAAATTCATATTCGTATTGATCTTGTAAAGGAGGAGAAACAATTTTCCCTCGACCTTTCTGAATTTTTGCTGAGACTCCTGTAATAAAAGACAGATTAACTAGGGAAAGACAAACACAAGTTTATTAACGTTTGTACCTCATGTGTATATGGGAGACATCCAGGGGAAAACGAGGAGCTCCCTGTAGTGGCTTAGAATTTAGAATTAAATGCCATCCTAATAGGAAAAGGGGACAGGAAATGGAGGCCTCCCAGGGGAGAGGAAGTGAATCTCAGGAGAGATGAATGGGCTTTTGGGAGAGTAGGTGGGAGGTATGACAGCTTGTGACACAGTTTGCCTGGGTGCCGTGTTGATGTCTAGTCTCCTCTCCTGTGGGGAGTCAATCTTCCCCAGTTGACGAGGCTCTGGGGAGGGGATCTGAGATAATTGAGTTCCTTTTGGAGGATCTGTCTTTAGGCAGATAAGGGGAGTTCAGAGAAAGCCTCTCCCTGTATTTGCTGTTTTTTAAGTGCCTTCAGCTCAACATTATCAATACACCAAAGCATCGTATTTTAACGAAGCCTTGTGTTTGGGGGTGGCAGGTCCTAAGCTCGCAGGGTTATATTTTAGGATAGGTATTCTGTTGTCTTCCAATGTTTTTGTTTATACAGAATTTATTCTGTGTCAGTTTGCTTCCACATAGCTATCCGGTTATGCTGACACTGCAACACCATGAGTTAACTAGTCCTGTTTTTTTCTTTAAGTGTTGGGGACACCTCCTTATGGGTTGTGGCAGTCTCATTCCTGAGCAATGTGGGGTGCGGGGGTGGGATGCTGACAAAGCAGACGCCCCAGGGCAGTTCTCACATCTGCTGTGACAGCAGAGTAGGGGCTTTTCTCAAGTGCCCAGGCCATCTTGACTCAGAGACAGTCTGCTGGGGATCCCCAGCATTGCCTGCCCCACCCCCTCCCACCTCTACTGGGAGTGCAGCAGCTCAGATTCACTGCACTCAGGGGTGGAATTAGGCTTTGGGCCTGAATAAATAATTAGAAACTGGCTGCTGAGAGAATGTCCCTGGTGATTGCTTGCTCTGGAATTTTGCTGGGTGGCACACAGAGTTTTATTACCCAATTAAAATACAGCAGATTAAATCGTGCAAAAGGAAGATGGAGTGGGGCACTAAATCTGCCATGAAAAGGGCTGTGGAAGGCCCACCCGAAAGGCATGAATTGATGGTTCAGAGAGAATCGAGAAAAAGAGCAATCAGGTTTTGCCAAAAGAAATCACTAACCAAGCATATTCTTGGAAGGTGACTGAATATTTGCCTTGGGGAGGGGTCGGAGGTGTTGGCACTGGGGAAGCATTTTTCAAGTTTTCTGTGAAGACCCTGGATGGAAGAGAAATAAAGAGCAGGTAAAGGCAACCAAAGTTAACACCATCCACCTCTGCTGGGGGAGTGACAGTTCTGTGTAACATATAAACACTGAATACATATGGGTGATTTGGTGGTACCCATTGCCCAGTACTACATACTTAAATGATCAGATCACAACCAGTTCTAAAATATTAGCAAAGTAAGATGAGGCAGAATTACCATATTAACTACACATTGAAACATAATTTCATTTTTAAAAAGTTATTATTTTTAATTTTTATTTTGGACTCTGCAGGGTCTTCGTTGTGGCATGGGCTTTCTCCAATTGCAGCAAATGGGAACTGCTTTCTAGAAGCCTGGATTTTAGAGCAGGGGCTCAGTAGTTGTGGCTCATGGACTTAGTCGCCCTGTGGCACGTGGGATCTTTCCAGACCAGGGATTAAACCTGCGTCCCCTGCTTTGTCAGGCAGATACTTAACCACCAGACCATCAGGGAAATGTAATGTAATTTTTTGTGGTGTTAGTCTGCCAGGGCTGCCATAACAAAGTACCACAACAGGTTGACTTCTGCAACAACAGCTCTGGAGACTGTAAGTCCAAGATCAAGGTGTCAGCAGGGTTGGTGCCCTCTGGGGGCTGGGAGGGAGGGATCTGGTCAAAGGTCTCTCTCCTTGTCTTGTGGATGGCCACCTCCTCCCTACATCTCTTCACATCCTCGTCCCTCTGTGTATGTCTTTGACCAAATTTTCCCTTTTCTAAGGATCCCAGTCATATTGGACAGGGCCCACACTAATGGCCTCATTTTAATTTGATCATCTCTGTTAAGACTCTGTCTCCAAATGATCACATTCTCAGGTGGGAAGGGGGTTAAGAGTTGAGCATATGAATTTTGGGGGGCACACAATTGGTGGTGGTGGTTTAGTCACTGAGTCGTGTCCAACTCTTGTGACCCCAGAGGGTTGCAACTCAGAGGATGGGCTACAGTCCATGGGGTCACACTAATCAGACACGACTTAGTGACTACACCACCACCACCACCAATTGTGTGCCCCCCATTCATATGCTGAACTCTTAACCTCCCTCCCACCTGAGAATGTGACCATGTGGAGATAAGAGTCTTAACAGAGATGATCAGGTTAAAATGAGGTCATTAGAGATAGTAGCCTCCGTTCGGAGAAGGAAATGGCAACCCACTCCAGTGTTCTTGCCTGGAGAATCCCAGGGACGGGGGAGCCTGGTGGGCTGCCGTCTATGGGGTCACACAGAGTCGGACACGACTGAAGTGACTTAGCAGCAGCAGCAGCAGCAGCAGCAGCCTCCGTTCGCCACAACCAGAGAAAGCCCACACCACAATGAAGACCCAGCAGAGTCCAAAATAAAAATAGTTTTTTTAAATGAAATTACATTTCAATGTGTAGTTAATATGGTAATTCTGCCTCATCTTATTTTGCTAAAATTTTAGCATCCATACAATTCACACAGTTCAATCCATACACTTGACTAGCTTGAAAAATAGCAATTTTCTTATTTATGTGTATTGCACCAGCTTCTACCCCTCAGGGCTTTTTGATCCATCTTGTTCATGGTGTCTCACGGAGCTGCTTTGCAGGCCTAGGTTTCAGCTCACTGGTGAGACCCTGTGACTGCAGCTATAGACGCATTTGCACCTGTCTGGTACTTGACGAAGGGAGCAAGCATTGAATGTTCTTAACATAATGGTGAGGAGGTAACTATTTCTCTTTGGAGGAGGTAAAGAGACCGGTGAGTCTCCCTCCGGCTTCCCTTTCCACCTTGCTTAGAGTGACCAGATATTGCGTTTGAGACCAATTGGTCTGACACTTGCACCTTCTGAAAGGAATATCAAGTGTATCCATATAGGAATGTATCACATAAATGCAAGATTTTAGTTGAAACCATCCAGCTGCCCTCATCTGGCCTGGCCCCCTGGGCCTACTACATGTCTAGCCCTGAACAAAATGGAGCCTGTGCTCCATAGATACTGTAGAAGTTGTCTTCGAATTGTGTCAACACTTACGTCCTTGCCTTTGTCCTACAGCAAAGCAGATTAGTAATGAAGATAAAAGTCTCTGTGCCAGATGGTTCTGTCCCTGGAGCTTGACTATGAACCTCAGCCTGTATCTGTCAATAAGGACAAGGCTCACTCCCCAGCACGTGAGGGCTGTGTCTGGCACAGACACAGGTCCCCTAGTCTAGGAGCCATGCTTGATTGCTTGTTGGTACAAATGGATTCCTTTCATTCATTCAGCAAATACTTATTGAACTGTTTCTGCACTATTCACTTTTACGAATGATAGGAATAATAGGGATCAAAATAAAGACATCCATCCTCATGGACTCATGGACTTTACATTCCAGTCAGGCTAAACAGCATCATAGTTAAGATGATAAATTATGAAAACAAAAACGCAGGGTAAAGGGATCAGGTATGTGGGGCCCGGGCAGGGCTGTATTTTTTTTTTTGATAGGAGTAGGTCTCATTAAGAAGGTGATATCTGAGCAAAGATTTGAAGGAGTGGAGGGAGTTAGCCTTGTGGCTGTAGAGACCAGTGTTTCAGCAGAGAGAGCAAGTTCTTCTGCTGGGGTGTGCCCAGTAAGCACGCAGAAGAGCGAGGAGGACGTTGTGTCTGCAGGGGGAGTTCTCCAAAAAGAGAAGAGTAGGTGAAGTGGGTGTGGCAGAACACATCCTTCTAGGTCTTTAAAAGGGTTTTAGCTTTTGTCTTAACAGAAAGGAAATCCATTTCAGCATTTTAAGCATTGGAGATAAATGAGCTGAATTATTTTGTATCTTGTTAGAAGGTATATAAGGATCATTCTGGCTGCTCTGCTGAGAACAGTTTGTAGGAAGGTGAGGGGAGAAGCGGGGACACTAGTTGGGAGCCCTTGCTATCACCTAGGGTGATGGATGCTCTGACTGGGAGGAGCCATGGTCCAGGCAAGTGGTCGGGTTCGGAGGTATTTGGAAGGTAGAGCCTAGAGGATTTCCTGATAGATTGGACACTGGAATGAATGACAGGAGCCATGGAGGACACTAGGGTTTGGCCTGTGTATCTGGAAGGATGGAGTTGCCACCAGCTAAGAAGGAGTGGGCTGTGGGTAGTGCAGTTTACAGGGGAGGGTCAGGAGTTCAGTGCTGGGTAAGCTGAGTGTAAGACGCTCATTAATTCTCATCAGAACCAAGCAGAGACGAATAGGTACACTGTGACCTCATCACTCAGTCCTGGAAAGATGTCATATTTAAATAAGTACTGTTCCCAAAGGCAAAGTAGATAGATATGTTTGCCTCCCCTGACACCACATTTCATGTATTGAACTCCTGACCCCCAGAGGTGATGACATTAGCAGGTGGGTCCTTTCAGAGGTGCTTAGGTCATGAGGGTGGAGCCCTTGGGTGGGATTAATACTCTTACAAAGAACACCTCACAGAGCTCTCTAGCCCCTTCCACCATGGGAGGATGCAGCAAGAAATCTGAGATCTGATCTGGAGGAAGGCCTCACCTCACCCTGCTGGCACTCTAGTCTCTGACCTCCAGGCTCCAGAGCTGTGAGCAGTGAATTTCTGCTCTTTGTAAACCACTGTTGTGACTTGGTATTTGTGTTGTTTTGTTTTGTTTTTGGTTACAGCAGCCTGAATGGACTAGGACAGGTGGATAGAGAAATAGGAAATTGCTTTCTTTATTCTGGTCTCTTAAAGGACATCTAAGGAGGTCTAAGTCATAATCCCCAGCAGTCTTTCCCATGTATCTCTCCTCTCCTCCTCAAACTCTTCTGTAATCCACACACTCTCAGGCGTCTCTCCTTGCCTTCCACATTCCCTCCACTCCTCTGAAGTCTCAGGTTGTAGACTGATAAAATCTCTTTGAACTTGAAGGGTAACAGAGTATGCCACCCCTAGCTGTACCACTTTGGCATAAACGATGTTTTGAGTTGAAGGCAGTTGAGAAGAAACAGATGCAAGAAAAGTTCTCTGGCCTCCTCCTATTTGCCTAAATGCAGGACATTTACCATGAAGGACAGAAGTTGATCACCTGAGACAACTCTAGACCCCAATCAACCCAGGGTCAGCACCCAAGGAATCTCCATAACAAATAACAAACCTTGCTAATACTAGCACTCATCTAGCATTACTTTCCCCATATGTTTGCCTTCCTGCAATTTACCACCCCTAAAAACTCAAGGTCCTTTTTCTTTGTCTTGTCACTGCTCTAAAATGTATCGTTCTTTTATTAAGATGCTATATAAGCCCAAGTGCTAATCAGCACTCTGAGTTACTCATCATTGGCTGTTCCCATGTGTATGCATGAAGCACATGTTCACAAACTTCTGTTTTTGGCTTTCTCTTGTTAATCTGTCTTTGGTCAGTCTAATTTACAAAGCTCCAGCTGGAGAATCTGGGAAGATAGAAGGAAGACTGTTTGATTTCTCCCCCACAAACTCTTTCCATCCTTCTTTGGCTTCCCCATCACACAAAGTCCAGGAAGAAATGTGTCATGGGTAGCTTGTCCTCAGAAGCTGGGGTATAGCTGGGAAGAAGGGACTAGAATGTTGGGACTCACATCAGCAGATTAAGGGAGCAGACAAGTTGGAAAACTCACCAAGGTTGATACATGTTACCCTCCCATACGTGCGGGTGTGGAATGCATAGTGGCCCTTGGCCTGGATCATCTCACATCACCTTTATAGCCACATCTGGATAAGATCAGGAGAAGCACTCACAAGGTTACATAAATGTTAACTATTTTACAGTTTGCACTTAAGAAATAATACTTTTAAGCTCCTCACTTCTCTCTCCACCAGTAATGAATAATAATTCTCATGAATTCATCATTACTTAGATTCATAAAATGAGTCTTACATACACTGATAAAAAGTAAGGACCCGCAGTCCTGTTACCAGCAAACCATTCATTCAACATTTATTAAATGTATTATTTGGGCCAGGCCCTGAGCTGCATACCATGATGAGTAGGTGAATTGAATCAGCTTTTGGGGGTATGTGTGTGTGGTGATGAAGGGGTCAGGTAATATCAATATCCAATAGCAGGAGCTGTGATGGAAGGGCTTCATCCAAAGCTGGGAGCCATGCTCCCCCCAGCCAAGGGGTGAGCCAAAAAGAATTACCCAGGAATTTGCATCTTTTTAAAAAAGTCTTAATCTGGGATCTAAGTAAACTCATTGGGACATCACCGAAAGAGACTGTCCACTCCTTCCAGCTGCCCCTCTCTCTCTTCTCTGGGTTCCATGCCCACAGTCTGATTACTCCTGATGGCCTGTTTCACTGCTGTCATCCTCACCAGGCTCTAGCTTCAGAGTGGCAGGTGGGCCTGTCTCCTTCACCACTACTTCCCCAAGATTTCAGGGGGTTCAGGAATTGGATGACTGTTGAATGAACCGATGGAGAGATAAATGAGTCCCTTATCAATAGAACTACATTATTCATTGTTTTGAGTACATGCACAACTTTTATTTATTTTTTCTTTGTTTTTAAAAAAGTTATTTATTTATTTTTTTACTTTACAATATTGTATTGGTTTTGCCATACATTGACATGAATCTGCCATGGGTGTACATGTATTCCCCATCCTGAACCCCCCTCCCACCTCCCTCCCCATCCCATCCTCCTGGGTCACCCCAGCATGCACAGCTTTTAAAAATACAACATGTTCATTACTGAGATGTTTCTTTTTTCTTTTAAAGATTGAAATATTTATAATGTTGTATTAATTTTTGCTGAATGGCAAAATGATTCAGTTATACACAAACACATATATTCTTTTTAAATATTCTTTTCCATTGTGGTTTATCATAAGATATTGAATATAGTTCTCTGTGTCATATGGAACCTTGTTATCCATTCTATACATAAAAGCTTACATGTGCTAACGCCAACCTCTTACTCCATTCCTCCCTCAACCCCTTCCCCCTTGGCAACCACCAGTCTGTACTCTATGTCCACGATCCTGTTTCTGTTTCATAGATAGCTTCATTTGTGTCGTATTTTAGATTCCACATAAAAGTGATATCATATGGCACTTGTCTTCCTCTTTCTGCTTTCACTTAGTATGATAAGCTCTAGTTGCATTCATATTGCTGCAAATAGCATTATTTCATTCTTTTTTAAATGGTTAAATAGTATTCCATTGTATATGTGAACCACATCTTTAGTCACTCGTCTGTCAATGGACATTTTGGTTGTTTCCATGTCTTGGCTATCATGAATAGTGTTGCTATCAACTTAAGGGTGCATGTATCTTTTTGAATTATAGTTTTGTCTGGATATATGCCTGGGAGTGGGATTGCTGGATCATAGAGTAATTCTGTTTTCAGTTTCCTGAGGAACCTCCACACTGTTTTCCATAGCGGTTGCACCAGCGTACCCTCCCACCAACATCGTTAGGAGGGTTCCTTTTTCCCTACACCCTTTCCAGCATTTGTTATTTGTAGACTTTTTAATGATAGCCATTCTGACTGGTGTGAGATGCTACCTTACGGTAGTTTTGTGAGATTATTCTTTCTTATTTAACTTTTTAAATCATCATTTTACTGAGAATGTTTTTCAGTGCAGTCAGTCAGTCAGTTCAGGTTCAGTCGCTCAGTTGTGTCCGACTCTTTGTGATCCCGTGAACCGCAGCACACCAGGCCTCCCTGTCCATCACCAACTCTGGAGTTTACCTAAACTCATGTCCATTGAGTTGGTGATGCCATCCAACCATCTCATCCTCTGTCGTCCCCTTCTTCTCCTGCCCTCAATCTTTCCCAGCATCAGGGTCTTTTCAAATGAGTCAGTTCTTCGCATCAGGTGGCCAAAGTACTGGAGTTTCAGCTTCAGCATCAGTCCTTCCAATGAATATTTAGGACTGATTTCCTTTAGGATGGACTGGTTGGATCTCCTTGCAGTCCAAGGGATTCTCAAGAGTCTTCTCCAACACCACAGTTCAAAAGCATCAATTCTTCAGCGCTCAGCTTTCTTCACAGTCCAACTCTCATATCCATACATGACCACTGGAAAAACCATAGCCTTGGCTAGATGGACCTTTGTTGACAAAGTAATGTCTCTGCTTTTTAATATGCTATCTAGGTTGGTCATAACTTTCCTTCCAAGGAGCAAGCGTCTTTTAATTTCATGGCTGCAATCACCATCTAAAGTTATTTTGGAGCCCCCCAAAATAAAGTCTGTCACTGTTTCCACTGTTTTCCCATCTATTGGCCATGAAGTGATGGGATCGGATGCCATGATCTTAGTTTTCTGAATGTTGAGCTTTAAGCCAACTTTTTCACTCTCCTCTTTCACTTTCATCAAGAGGCTCTTTTGTTCTTTACTTTCTGCCATAAGGGTGGTGTCATCTGCATATCTGAGGTTATTGATATTCCTTCCGGCAATCTTTATTCCAGCCTGTGCTTCTTCCAGCCCAGTGTTTCTCATGATGTACTCTGCATATAAGTTAAATAAGCAAGGTGACAATATACAGCCTTGACGTACTCCTTTCCTGATTTGGAACCAGTCTGTTGTTCCATGTGCAGTTCTGACTGTTGCTTCCTGACCTGCATACAGGTTTCTCAAGAGGCAGGTCAGGTGGTCTGGGATTCCCATCTCTTTCAGAATTTTCTGAAGTTTATTGAGATCCACACAGTTTTCAGTGCAACCACATCATTAATCAGTGAGAGTCAGCTGGAAATGGGATTTGCATCAGTTCTTATAGTTATTTTTTGGGGGAAATATTGTGTCAAACCAGGGTTATCTTATTCTTTACTTTAATCTAAAGATACGTATAAAGTTTTTAAAAAGAAAATGTTCTCGGCTCAATTTATTTAACAAAGTAATTGCATTTTCCCATTATGAACGTTACATAAACTCATATAGAAAATTAAAAAGAAAACATATTTTGATGTATTTTCCTCCAATAATTTTTTTTTTACAACCATGCTCATTTTAAATAAAATTTTCAAGTGGTGAAGGGTAAATTCTTGGGAACTGGCCTGATTGCACTCTAAAATGACTTAAGATTTGGAGAGATTTCTCCCAACAAGAAATTTAGGCAGTATAATTAAATGGGTGCAATAACTGGGTCAAACCAGGGTAATAAAATCCTCCACACTGTGAGAATAAAGCCTAAAGTGATGCTCAACAAATAGAACATAAACAGAGCCTGTTATGGCTGGAACTGGAGGTGAAGGAGAAGCTAGAGGCCCCACTGGGCTGTTTATGTATATCAAAGCTAAGAATCACCCTCACTCATCTGTGGAAATCACCCAGATACCCAGGCAGCAGAGGGAAGCATTAGGAGAACTGACATCCAGTGGAGGAGTTAGTCATTTATTTGCATCAAATTAATATATGAAAGTGAATTAAAATAAATCTCTGAGGCTGATAGCGTTTATCTTGGTGTCAGCATGGGAATCGGAGAGCCAGGAATCTAAGCTGTTCCTCAAATCAAGTTATTGGTCACAGGAAACAGGCCATGTTACAAATGTGGTCAGTTGATGCTGAGAAAAACCCAGGTACCTGTAAGATAGCAAATCTTCTGAAAAAGAATAGGAAAATTCTGTTTTGGTGGCCACCATTTTCAGAGCACCCTCTCCCCTGTCTCCAGCCCCCTGCCAACTTCCATGGACTTTATTAGGGTTTGTTGAGGAGGCAAACATTTTCCTTTACCCTCTTAGTGACTCTGGCTGGGCCTGAAAATTAAGTTGGGATTCCCAGGTGGCGCTAGTAGTAAAGAAGCCGCTTGCCAATGCAGGAGACTTAAGAGACATGGGTTTGATTCCAGTGTCGGGACGATCCCCTGGGGGAGGGCATGGCAACCCACTCCAGTATTCTTACCTGGAGAATCCCAAGAACAGATGAGCCTGGCAGGCTACAGCCAATGGTGTCGCAAAGAGTTGGACACAACTGAGGCGACTTAGCACTTAGCAAGACATTAATAGGAGAAAAACATCCAAATTTTATTTTTATATGTGTGTGGGAGCCTTCACAGGGAAATGAAAACCACCAAGGCAGTGAAGTCTAAGTGTTTTATGTACTAGGTTGAGAAAAGAGTAGTAATTATGAGAAAGTAACTAGGAGGAGACTAAAGGAAGATAAGGGTTATTTTAACAACGTTTCTTTGTTCAAATACTTCTTGGTCTGCACTTGCCATCTCTGGAGAAAAGAATGTTCTCTTCCTCCAGGTTCAGGCAGGGTGTGTTCCATACAGGAGTTCTGTCTCCTGTCCTCAGGAAGGCAACAGTAAATCAGGGAGTCTTTCTTATACCTGTTGCTTTTCAAGTGCCTTCAGCTCAAAAATAATCAAAATGTCAAATTGGCATATTTGGGGGTGGCATGTTCTGAACCCATTCACTCAGCCCTGTGTTAGCCTGAGTCTCACTCTGGGGAACCCAGGTGGGCTCTAGAGGGATGCACAAGGTGATGGTAATAATCTGTAGTGGGGTGGGGTTACGTGAGGCAGTCAAATGGCCGTAAGAGTAAGAATCACTCAGGGAATTCCCTGGTGGTGCAGTGGTTAGGACTCCATGCTTCACTGCTGAAAGTGAAAGTTGCTCAGTCATGTCTGACTCTTTGCGACCCTGTGGACTATGCAGTCCATGGAATTCTCCAGGCCAGAATACTGGGGTGGGTAGCCTTTCCCTTCTCCAGGGGATCTTCCCAACCCAGGGATCGGACCCAGGTCTCCCACATTGGTGGATTCTTTACCAACTGAGATATCAGGGAAGTGGGCATAGCCAAAAAAAAAAAGAGTAAGAATCACTCAAATTTCTGCCCATTGTGCCTCTCCTGATTCATTTACCTGGCCTTCAGGGGAGTCTGAGCCTGGCGGCAGTTCCCTTGGTTCCACTAACTCTAGCCTGTGTTGACAGGTACGGCTGTAGCCTTGATATATGTGGCCGTTAGAGTTAGGGTTAGGGTCTATAATCCTTCACCCCTCTGCTGCCCTATGACTTTTTCATCTCCCTTGTAAGGGAGTATAGATTTTATTCATCTCATATCTTTAAAAAAAATAACCAAGTTGAAACCATTTATCTCAGATTTGGACTTGAACCTATGTGCTGGGACTTGAACCCACATGGCTGGGACTCAAGTCCAGCCAAAACCCTGCCTGGGACTTGAATCCATTAGGCTGGGACTCGAACCCAGTCAAAACCCAGTTTGGGACTTGAACCGATGTGGCTTGGACTTGAACCCAGCCAAAACCCACGATACCTGGTTTCAGGGCCTAATAAAGCTCAGGTTCTTGATGTCTCATCACAGAAAGAATTCAGTGAGAGACAAAGTGATAGGTAAGAAGTGGATTTATTCAGATACAGGGAGAATCACACTTCACAGACAGAACGTGGGCCATTGCAGAAGGAGAGTGCGGCTGTGAAATGTGGCAAGGTCAGTTTTTATAGGCTGGGTGGTTTCATATGGCAAAAAGCGAAGAACTAAAGAGCCTCTTGGTGAAAGTGAAAGAGGAGACTGAAAAAGTTGGCTTAAAGCTCAACATTCAGAAAACTAAGATCATGGCATCTGGTTGCATCACTTCATGTCAAATAGATCGGGAAACAATGGAAACAGTGACAGACTTTATTTTGGGGGGTTCCAAAATCACTGCAGACAGTGATTGCAGCCATAAAATTAAAAGACGCTTGCTCCTTGGAAGAAAAGTTATGACCAATCTAGACAGCATATTAAAAAGCAGAGACATTACTTTGCCAACAAAGGTCCATCTAGTCAAGGCAATGGTTTTTCCAGTCGTCATGTATGGATGTAAGAGTTGGACTATAAAGAAAGTCGAGCACTGAAGAATTGATGCTTTTGAACTGGGTTGTTGGAGAAGACTCTTGAGAGTCCCTTGGACTGCAAGGAGATCCACCCAGTCCATCCTAAAGGAGATCAGTCTTGGGTGTTCATTGGAAGGACTGATGCTGAAGCTGAAACTCCAGTACTTTGGCCACCTGATGCGAAGAACTGACTCATTTGAAAAGACCTTGATGCTGGGAAAGATTGAAGGCAGGAGGAGAAGGGGATGACAGAGGATGAGATGGTTGGATGGCATCCCCAACTCAGTGGACATGAGTTTGAGTAAACTCCAGGAGTTGGTGATGGACAGGGAGGCCTGACATGCTGCAGTCCATGGGATCGCAGAGTTGGACACTGAGCAACTGAACTGAAATTTCATATGCTAATGAGTGGGAGGATTATTCCAAGTATTTTTGGGAAGGGGTAGAGATTTCCAGGAAAAGGAAATGGTAACCCACTCCAGTATTATTGCCTGGAGAATCCCATGGATGGAGAAGCCTGGTAGGCTACAGTCCACGGGGTCGCAAAGAGTCGGACACGACTGAGCGACTGAACAGAACAGAGATTTCCAGGACTTGGGCCACTGCCCACTCCTTGGTCTTTTGACAGTGCCTTGGAACTGTCATGGCACCACTGAGTGTGTCATTTCACTTGCTGATTGAAGAGCAAGGTCTAGTCTTGTCTGCCGTCTTGGTCCCATTTGACTCTAATTGGTTTATGTTGTGACCTTGGGCTATGTCATTCTTTCAAAAGTTGTGTCCTGCCCCTTTCCCTCCTGTTACAAAACCATAACAAAACAAAAACCACCCTAACTCCTATTGACACCATGGCAAAATATTCATAGGAGCCAAGTTTCCTTCTGACAAACAAGGACATTCTCTTACAAACCATATGACAACCATCCAAATCAGGAACTTAACAGAGATAGATCATATCCTAAGGAAAATTTTCTTTTACTATTTTATATTTGAATGGTGGTGGGAGGGTGGTCTGTGAATGAACTCACAATAGACAGATTAACAGGATAAGTCTGTTTATGCATGTGGGAGCTTTCAGATGAAGAGGCAACTTGAACAGCTAGAGGTAAGGGTTTATATATCAACTTAGTGAGGGGGGTGGTAGTGGTGACTGGGGCTTCAAAGGATGGAAGGTTGGGATGAAGCTTGTTTACACTATCTTTTGGAATGTCCTGGTGCCCAAGGTCAGGTCTCTCTGATTGGAAGTCTCCTTGGAAAGGAGCTGACTCTCATAAAGCCATGTGTTAGATAAGGGAAGTTCAGATAAGATTTTTTTCCAGTTGGTTGTAGGGTAAATGTTTCCACCTTGAAGTAATCTTTGTGTCATTCAGGTGGGCTTTAAGTCCCATGAATCATACCATCTAATCCACAGTCACCATTCAGATTTCACAGGTTGCCCTAACAGTGTCCTTCAGAGCAAAAGATTTCAATTCAGTAGCACCCACTGCTTTTAGTTGTCATGTCTCTTTGACTTTCTTCAATCTAATCATTGTTCCTGAGGAACGGTTTTAAAGATTTCAGACCATATATTATGGCAAAGGGGCTTCCCTGGTGGCTCAGATGGTAAAGAATCTGACTGCAATGCAAGAGGCCCAGATTTAATCCCTGGGTTGGGAAGATCCCCTGGAGAAGGAAATGACAACCCACTCTGGTATTCTTCCATGGAAAAATCCCATGGACAGAGGACCCTGGCTGGCTATAGTCCATGGGGTCGCAAGAGTCAGACACAACAGTGAGTAAACCACCATATTATGGCAAAATTTAATTAGCATATTTTAATTCATCTATCTACTCATCTGTATGGAGAAGGAAATGGCAACCCACTCCAATACTCTTGCCTGGAAAATTCCATGGATGGAGGAGCCTGGTAGGCTACAGTCCATGGGGTCGCAAAGAGCTGGACATGACTGAGCAACTTCACTTTCTTTCTGTAGTTCCTTTTGGAGAAGGAAATGGCAACCCACTCCAGTGTTCTTGCCTGGAGAATCCCATGGACAGTGGGGCCTGGTGGACTGCAGTCTATGGGGTTGTGCAGAGTCGGACACGAAAAAGCAACTAACAAACACACACTCATCTGTAAGGGAGGGAAAAAAATTCTTGTCCCTCTGTCCTTCAAAATTTTTGGCTGGGCCCTTGTTACAAAATGCAGATTCACTAGAGAAAAACAGAAGTTTATTAATGTGTATGTCTCCTAGAAGGGAAAAACTCAAAGAGTAACTGAAGGAGGTGGCTTAGAACTCTGGTTTACATACTACCTTCAACAAAGAAGAACATATTTACAGAGAAATGACTGGAAAAAGACAGTGGTTTTAGGTTTCCTGGGATGTCAAACTGTGGGAAGGTAAATATATGATAGAAAACTTAACGAAGTGAGTTGTTTGCAGACTCCTTTTATGCCATCTGATAAGGGTCTGTCTTCAGAGATGGAGAATCTATATCCTGCGTTCATGCAGAACAGGAGAAGTTTTCAGAGACCTTTTCCTGCATTTGCTGCTTCTTAAATGCCTTCATTTTAAATAGTTCAGCTGGAATTTCGGGTGAGCTACTTAAAGTCCTAAACAATGATGCTGTTAAAATGTTGTGCTCAATATGTCAGCAAATTTTGAAAGCTCAGCAATGGCCAGAGGACTGGAAAAGGTCAGTTTTCATTCCAATCCCAAAGAAAGGCAATGCCAACACACACACACACACATTCACACACACGCTCACACCCACACCCACACCCACACCCACACACACACCCAAAAGAGGATAGAAAATGTTTTTTCACTTTGACACTCTTAGATATTATTAACAATGGTCACATTAGGGAGCAAAATGTTTAAAACATTGATCACCAGAAAATTAAAACAGTTGCTTTATGTACAGTAACATCTCTTCCATTGTAAATGCTATTTTTATTCCTTTAATTCCTTATCTATCCACCATTCTCTTCAAACTTTCTCAACTTTTCTGGTACTCTTTGTATACTGTTGTTGTTTAGTCGCTAGATCATATGTGACTCTTTTGTGACCCCATGGACTGTAGTCTGCCAGGCTCCTCTGTCCATGGGATTTCTCAGGCAAGAATATTAGAGTGGGTTGCCATTTCCTTCTCCAGAGGATCTTCCTGATCCAGGGATTGAACCCATGTTTTCCGAATTTCAGGTAGATTCTTTACTGCTGAGCCACTGCAGAAGCACTCATTGTACAGCTCTGGGCAAAAAACAATGGCTCAGTAGGGAAAGCACTGGTAAATGCATTCAGGACCAGCGCCAGTGACAGAGCATGACTCATTCTGAGCATGATGCTCTGAGGTCACTGGAAGCATCAGCAATGTCCAAAGACTACCTCCCCTTTGTGGATGCTTGCTGTGCTTTTCAAAATGTCTGCAATCATTCCTGCTGTTCTACTGCTTGACTTTGGATGGTAACTGGAAAATATTCCACCACATTGTTTTGCTAAAATATATTACATTTTTGGAGATGTAAATATAAAATTTTATACCAGCTTCAAACAGACAAATTCTGTATTGAGAGATACATATATTCTATGAAGTTTGTATATTAAAAAACAAAAGTGTTTTGGAGAGGTTTGTCAGGCTGTGCTTGCATATATGAAACACTTAAGACAGTACTTGGCACAGAGAAAATATTAGCTTATTATTTTACCTTTAATGACATAATGGGGGGAAAACAGGCAAGAAGACACAAGATGGCTAAGATCACTGCAGACTGTGATGGGTTTTCTGAAGAGATTGGAAGCCATAATAGAGAGTACTGGGGGAGGGACCTTCTTCATGTGTAGGTGGTCAGGGTGACCTCCCTGGCCAGGTGATGTCTAAAAAGCAAAAGCTTTCCAGGCAGAGACAATAGCAAATCCCAAGGCAAAGGTGAGGCGGAGCTGTTGGAAGGACATGATTAGAGAGTGGGGAGTGGGGAAACCTCTGTGAGATGAGGCCAGAGATATCAGGGTGAGGACCCAGGTCATGGAGAATCTTGGAGGCCATAGAGAAGAGTTTAGATTCTATTCTAAGCACAATAAGAAATCATTTTAAAGATTTAGGTGGAGGGATAAAATGATCTGGTTTATGGTTTGTTTGTTTGTTTCGATCACTTTTGCTGAGGAGATTGGGCTAATAGAGATTTCAAGTGGAAGCTGGCAGACGGGTTATGAGGCTTCTCCATTAATTCGGGTAAGAGATGAAGCAACACTGAAGGTGGACTGAAGTCGGGGATGAGGAAGGATGATTGGACTTGATGTTGGGTGAAGAAAACGGATGACTCAGGGATGACACTCGGATTCCTGGCTCTGATAACCAGGTAGATACTGGAATTCTCAACTGAATTGCTCAAATTCTGAACATTCGCAGAGTTATCTCTGAATTCTGGGCATATACACATATACCCATAAGTGTAGAATTATGTTTGCCATGTCTTTGGGAGGTATCATTATTTATAAATGTCAGTGTGGCTGCAAAATGACTAGATGGTGTAGAGGTTCCATACCACGTGGCACAGGAGAATGTTGAATTACAGTGATTTGCTTCAGCCCCTTTTCATAGTTCCTGGTAATATTTGCTTTGGCCCTACCTTATAACAGCATCTGTTGTGATGCAAGGCTTTTTGTTTGCTTTGCCTTCTTGGTTGGAAGCATGACACGTGTGGCTGTTTTGGTTGTATAAGCTAAACATCAGAAAGGTCTGCCATCATTCCTCAGCGGGCCACAGCTACAGTGTGTCTGTTTCCTTTTTCCTTGCTTTTTAATAGAGTGATGGTGGTTAGGAACAAATGACCATTCTGAAGAGATTAAGTGTAAGATGCTTTGGGACAAACAACCCAAGAAGAGTTGTAGATCACTACAGAAGGCTGCAGAATATGCCACCTCCAAATGTGCCACTCTGGAATAAGGGCTATTTTGAGCAAAATGCAACTGAGAGAAGACTGATACAAGAAAAACTCTCTGTCCTCCCTCTGTTTACCTAAAAGCAGGACATTTGTAAAGTTGTCTCACTTCCCTGTCTACCAGGAAGAAGGTAACTGCTGGAGATAACTCTAGACCCTTATTAGTCCAGCGATGGCACCAGAGGAATCTACACAATAAACTTAACTAACTGACCCTTATCTTTCGTTCGTTTCCCCATATGTGTGCCTTCTTACAATCTGCTGCCCTAAACACTCACAGTCCTTTTCCTTTGTCTTGTCAGAACTCTAAACATGGTCTATTCTTTGGCTAAGATGTTATATAAGCCCAAGTTCTCACCACCTCTTTGAGTTCCTCATCTTCAGGTACTTCCATTTGTATGCACAAGTGTTAATAAACTGTGTTTTTTTCCTCTCATCAGTCCGTCTTTTGTCAGTCTAAGTTGCAGTGCTCCCACCCAGAGATCTGAGTAGAGTAGAGGGAAAAAGATTATTTTCTTTTCTTACATGACAAAGAACAGAAAGTGTACACTGAGAACCCCAGAAACAGGGTGGCTTTGGTGTAGATAAGCCCAGGAGCTGGCTGCCTCATTTATTAGCGATGTTAGCTTATGCAGGCCACAGGCATCACTGAGCTCCGGTTCCCCCATCTGTGAAATGTTTTGGGGGAAGATGGGAGAATGAAACAATAATTGAAAAAGATAGAATATGGTGATAGAATACTCTGGATTGTTATAGAAAACCAGTCCCTGAAACTCAGTGGCTTAGCACAACCAAAGTGGATTCAGATGTAGGTCAGTGAACTTTCTCCTCCTTCTGAAAACCATGAAGTCTGTATTTTCATCATGTTATGATATAGCCTGAGCATGTAGCCTTCAAGATTACTGAAGAAAGAGAAGAGAGGATGCAGGACTTCATGATATATTGTTAGTATTCAGACCTGGAAGTGGTTTATGTCACTTCCACCCATCCCCCACTGACCAGCACTGAGCCACATGACCCCAAAGAACAGCAAGGTAAGCTGAAAGACATAGTTTCCCAATGCCCTGTAAGAGAAAAGTAAAATCTGGTGAAATAATGACATTCTGTCTCTAACATGTAGGGAAAATATGTATTGAAAAATTATCTCCAGCTTTTCTTCAGTAATAACAATTTGAAATGACTAAAACAGGAAAAGAAGTTAATGAGCAAAGGGTATAAATGAGCCGCAAGATGGATCACCCATCTCTGAATAATGGGGAGGTAATTGCCCTTCTAAAACAGCACAGAAAAGAGGGCTGAGGAGTAAGAGTGGGAGTGGAAGGTGGAGGGTTGGAGACTGAGAATTGGAAAGAGATGAAATGTCTTAGTTAGTAAAATTCACAATTGAGGTGAAAGTATGCCTGGAAAAAAAGTTTTATGTCTAAATTGAAGCAAACAATATTTTTCAGAGAGGCAACAACTGTGTCGCCAGCAGAAAGGTAAAGCTTACAATGTTCATCTGAGAGTAAGACGTTCCAAAAGGAAGATCTTTTCTGCAAATAAAAAGAAAGCACTATCTCTAAAAAGCATTTCCAAGTTAAATGTTAAGACAACAATAAATGGAGATTTGCGGGATGACTTATGCACATTAGGAAAATTAAACCATGCTTCATCTTCTGATGTTGGAAGACATGGGACAAGTGCTCTGGGGGTGAAGGCTGTGCTGTGAGATGTGTACCTTTCTAAGACTGTCTTGTCTCCTTTGAGAAGGAGAAATCAGAGTTTTCATGTAGGGGGGCGGAAATTCCTTCTATTTCTTAGTTCTCAGCCAAAGCCCCTATAACAGAAGACAGATTAATAAGAGAGAAAGAAATAGAAGTTTATTAACATGTCTGCTTCATGGATACATGGGACAAACACTCAGGGAAAAATGAGAAACCCCAGGTGGTGCCTTAGAACTCCAGCTTAAACACCATCACCGACTCAATGGACAGATGTTTGAGCAAACTCAAGGAGGTGGTGAAGGACAGGGAAGCCTGGCGTACTCCTGTCCATGGGATTGCAAACAGTTAAACGTGACTTAGCGACTGGACAACAACAGGGGGGAGACTGGCTATGAGGAAGTTACCAGGGAAAGCATGGTAAGCAGGGTAAGGTTTGTTGTACAATTTTCAGTGGTGCCTTCTCCAGTGACAAGAGTCTCTTGTGATTTCGTGAACCTTCTCTTCCTGGTACGCTTCCCTGATGGCTCAGCTGTTAAAGAATCTGCCTGCATTGTGGGAGACCTGGGTTCAATCCCTGGGTTGGGAAGGTTCCCTGGAGAAGGGAACGACTCCATTCCAGTATTCTGGGCTGGAGAATTCTATGGACTGTATAGTCCATGGGATTGCAAAGAGTCGGACACGACTGAGCAAATTTCATTCACTCGCTTCCTGGTACAGAGAGGGAGACACCCTTACACAGGGAAATTTTCTTTCTAAATATAAATTTCCCTTATGTAAGGGGAACTTCTACTCTGTTTTCTGAGCTTCTCCTGTGTTTGCTGTTTCTCAAAATAATCCTTGCACTGAAGAGGCATACTTTGGGATGACACCTTTGGCCATCCTGCTCTAATAAGCTCCCCTTCAACCTCTGCTCACCCTGCTTCAGCCACACTGGGCATTCAAATATTCCAGCTTTGCTCCAGCCTCCCAACATCCACTCCAGCTTCTCTTGGCCTAGAAGACTTTTCCCTGGGATGTGAAGTCCACTCTGCGACACAGCCCCCCCGCCACCAACTCCTCAATGACACCTACCCTGTCCACTCTATTCAATACTGAATAGTTAGTTTACAATGTTTACTGTTTGTCTATCCCACTGGAATATAAGCTCCCCAGGGGTAGAGATTCTTTATGATTATTTCACTGATGTATCCTAAGCATCCAATAGATGCACAAAAATATTTGCTGAATTGAATCATTCACAGGTTACCAACTAGCTCCTAATGGGTTAAGTGGCATAGGGGTTTGTTTTCCTTAAAACAACTGCTGTGAACAGAGAGTGCTTGTGCTGCCCTAAACGGTGGGGGAAGAGTGGGGGTGGAGAGGGTACAGCAAGGAAACCAAAATTAGGGGGAAAATTCAGTGTGAACACTTAAAGAGTCTTTTTGTGTTGCTGATTTTGTATTTCAGGCTATATGACCAATGGCAATAGCATTATTTAAGCTATAATTTTTAGTTTTTAGAGTAATTTCTTTGGAATGTTTTTCTTTCCTTCTAAAACAGGCGATCTCTGTGAAGCACATAAGCTTCAGTTTCAGCTTAAGAGGGAAACCTTTAGGTGGAGATAAAATAGAAACCAGCACCTCTATTCAATCTTTCAGTACCTGGTCTGTTTGAAGATCAGACGTGTTTGGACAGTAATGCTTAATGAGATCATTTCTGTTACTGTTTGTGAAGGGCTTAGCTTTGCCTCCCTCTCCTTTGGAGCTTAAGAACTTGGACATTTTAGAATGCTTTCTTAAAATTAAATACAGAGTTTCAGCTGCTTTGATGCAGTACTAGGGGACAACAAAAAAGCCTGTTGAAAACGATCTCAGAACTGAAATTGAACAGCTACCGAATCCTTGTGAAAACACAAATACAGAAGAAAAAAGTCACCATTTTAGGCATAAATTCGATTTTATACAAAATTACATTTTGAGCTTATGGGATCTATGGTTGTTTTGAAACATTATCTCTGTTCTAGAAACTATAAGCCTTCCTTTGAATGATTGCCCAAATTCTCACCTTCGCTGCAGTGATTAGCCAGTCCCGGTATTTAGGGTGGAATTTACATGTGTTTAGCAGTCCCTTAAATTCCTCACCCTGAAAAAGAACCCCTTTATCCTCTAAGCACAGGTGTGGTGGACGCTTTTGCATCATTCAGTTACATTCCAGATTTGGGGGAAGTTAGCTAAGAGATGTGTCTGCGCACTATGCTCTGGCCATCTGTCTGTACTATTTACCATGCTCTACACTGGGCCTTATATCAAAATTAATTGCACCACCAGGTCCCAGCCATTAATTTTAGTATATACAAACTATGTAAGAGCAGTGAGACATTTATTTATATTTTTTGCTTCAACCTGTAATTCTTGACCCCATAACGTTGGGAGATCAACCCCCTGCTGCGACTTTATTAGAATATCAACTGTAATAAATAGCTCTTCTACTACATAATTACTTTGTCACAACAATCGGGAATTTTAATAAGCACATTGATAAAAGTAAGAATTAGACTCTTCATCTTATGCTAAGCCTGATTATTTTGCCCTAGAATTTTGGGTAGAATTGATCCCTTCTTCAACGATGCTAGTGGTAGTCATGAATATATTCTTGGAGAGAATAAGCTGAAGGGTTTTTCCATGAGGTGAGTGATATGGGGTTGGCCATCTGTGATTGAATTCATTCTGAATTTAATCCAAACTGCCCCTAATTACCAGTAAAGGATTCGTCAGCAGAAAGAAGTCTCCTAACTTGTCTTGCTCAGAATTTAGTCAGGGCAGTGCCCGAGCCAACCTGGTTGTTAGGCGAGAGAATTATTTCTGAAAGGATCTCCAGTAATAGGAATACCCACCTCTCTTGTGCTAATATGAACTGCATTTCATCTTCGAATTCTTTGCAGGAAGAGAGCACCATGCTTTGTTCCCCACCTGGGATGGCTGAGAGGCCTGGGATGTGAGTGGCTAATGTGAGGTTCCCAAGATAAGAAATTGTCAGCCTCCACTGTGAGAATTATGAATAGAATCAGAGAAGGAAGAGAAAAAAGCAACATCAGATTAATTTTAAAACCAATTTAAAGGTTAACTCTTGCCAGAAAAAAGAAATTGCAATCTCAAGGTTGAGTAGAAAATTAGTATTTCCCAATCATGAAAGTGTCTAAAAACTGATCTTTTTAAAATTTCACATTTTACTGGGAGTTCCTTAATGGCCAAAGGGTTAGGATTCCAGGCTTTCATTGCCATGGCTCGGGTTCAGTCCCAGGTTGGGGAACTGAGATCCCACAAGCTGTGCAGCACAACCAAAAAAAAAAAAAAAATTATGTAAAATTTCACCTATTACTGGTCAAACGGCAAAGAAGCCAGAACATGTGACAATTCGGTAGTATTTATTATTAATACGTAGATATATAAATGTTTTATTGTCAGCCACCTAGAAGAAATGTCTCATAACAGGCAAAGAAAACCCTACGGGGTTTTGAGATACCCGTCCTTCCTTAGCAACCATCATATTAAACACTGTGTCACCACAACTTGTTGATCTAGTTGGTGATAGAAAACGGTGGGGCAAGCCATAAAAAATAGCTAAGAATTAATGATGTCTGTCAAAGCCATCTTCTTCAGCACTCTTTGATAACCCCAGGACTGGGATAGCCCATTCTTGAGTGTGGGGTATTTGTCCAGTGGAGCCCAGGGTGAAGCTGGGTCCTTTCAATGCAAGATCATTCAGGTCATCTATGCAGTCCCTGCTGAGGTCATCAGCAGCTTCAGCAGAGAGAGAAAGAGATTTTAGAAAGGATATATTATTTGATAAACAAAAAAGTATTGATGTTGTCATTATAAGAAATAGAATATTTTAAAGTCCCCAACCTTTATTTTATAGTTTAATTTTTTTTTTTTTTTTTTGAAATATGCTTGTAGGGGACAGTTCACCTTTTAGGTAAATCTTCTTGGCCTTTCTTGCCCAGCCCATTGCACAGTGAGACTGGATCCATTACAGCTGATTTTATAGGTCCCTCTTGATAAACTGTACAAGGATTTTTTTTTTTTCATTCCATGGAGCCTAATGGAGAGGGCCTGGAAAAGGCAAGAGAGTAAGAGATCAAACACAATTCCTGGGACTTATGTTTGGCAACAGTTAAAAAAAAAAACCAAAACAACTCAACAACAAATGGGTAAAACCTATCCAACTAGTTCATCCTGTTTCCACAGAGTAACCAGGGCAAAAGTGAGACTGTAACAGTTTAGAGCAGACACTTCAGGCTTCTCTTTGGAATCACCACTCTTGGGCTTCTGTTATTTAGATTATTTTCTTGGTCTCTCTGTACCCTCCCACTTAAGGGCATGTGTGATCCTGTCTGTGGCACTCCTTCCCATGGTCTGGGTTACATTAGATAATACCATCAATTTCTTTGATAGAGTCCAGAGCTGAACCACTGTGGAAAATAATGAGCTTATTATGAATATCCAACTGTATCCTTTTTTTTTAAAATTGGGGTATAGTTGCTTTGCAACGTTGTATTGGTTTCTACTGTACAATGAAGTGAATCAGCCACAGAGAATATATCCCCTCCCTCTTGGACCTCACCCCCTCACCCCCATCCCACCGCCCCAGATAAGCACAGAGCTGAGCTCCCTGTGGTATACAGCAGGTTCCCACTAGCTATCTATCTTACACATGATAGTGTATATGTATATGTCAATCCCAGTCTCCCAATTCATCCCACCCTCCCTTACCTCTGTGTCCTTGCATCCGTTATCTACATCTGCATCTCTATTCCTGCCCTGCAAATAGGTTCATCTGTAACATTTTTCTAATTCCACATCTATATGTTAATATACCATATTTGCTTTTCTATTTCTGACTTACTTTACTCTGTATGACAGATTCTAGGTCCATCCATGTCTCTGGAAATGACCCAGTTTTGTTCCTTTTTATGGCTGTATCTATGTACCACATCTTCTTCATCCATTCATCTGCCAATGGACATTTTAACTCTCTTAGATTTGATTTATTATTTCTTTCTGTATGCAGTGTTCATGGGTTGGTGGGGCCAACTAGTCATGGGCTTATCAGAGCTCCCTCTCTCTCTCTGGGAATTAAAAATCTGCAAACAGCATCCAGATTCTTTTATAGTGCCCCATTCTAGGTTCCACGAAGGCAGGAGCAGGTTTTACTTCCTGGGCCCAGTGCTGTAGCTGTTAGGAGTCAGTTCTCCCTAGGACTGAGATTGTCAAGTTGTTTCAGGACGCTTGGGTTTGTTTGACTTCCTTCCTAGAACCTTGGGAATTTTGGTATAAAACTGTCCTTTTTTCTAGTTTTCAGACAAACAGAAGACTTTGCCAGGGAAACAGAGAAGAAAAGGATATAAAATATATTGATTTACAAAAATAGATGGATCTTTAGTAGAACAAAAGGACAAAATACAGGCTGTGAGAAAATTCTTGCAAAAGACATGTCTGATAAAGGACTGGTATCTAAAATATATAAAGAACTTTAAAAACTCAGCAATAAGGAAGCAAGCAACCAACTGAAAAGAGGGTAAAAGATTAGAGCAGACACTTCCCCAGAGAAGATGTACAGATAGCAAATGAGTGTATGAAAATGTCCTTAGGGAGTTGCATATTAAAATAAGATACCACTGCACACATAAAAGAATGATTAAAATCCAAAACAGTGACAATACCAAAAGCTGGCAAGGATGTGTAAGATCTCTTACTCATTGCTGGTGGGAATGCAAAATGGTAAAGCCACTCTATCTAGCTTGACAGTTTCTTCCAAAACCAAATATACTCTTACCATATAATCCAGCAAATTATGCTCCTTGGTATTTACCCAAAGGAGTTAAAAAATTATGTTCACACAAAAACATGCCCACAGAAGTTTAGCAGCTTTATTCATAATTGCCAAAATTCAGAAGTAACAAGATGTTTTTCTGTAGGTGAATACATAAACTGTGAGACATCCACAATAGAATATCATTCAGTGCGAAAAGAAATGAGCTAACAAGCTATGAAAAGACATGGAGGAAACTTAAATGTATATTGCCAGGTGAAAGAAGCCAATCTGAAATGCATACATACTGTATGACTCCAACTATGTAACATTCTGGAATAGGCAGAATTATGGAGATAATAAAAAGATTAGTGGTTGGCAGGGGTTGTGGTGAGGAAGTGATGACTAGCTTAGGGGATTTTTCGGGCAGTGAAAGTACTGTGTGATACTGAAACACTGGATACCTGACATTATACATTTGTTCAAACCCATAAGATGTACAATGCAGAGTGAATCCTAATATAGACTGTGGACTTTAGTTACTAACATGTATTGGCTGATCAACTATAACCAACGTGCACTTAATGCAAGATGTTAGTGACAGGGGAACTGGGATGGGAGAAGGAGGCTATGGGAACCCTGTACTTTCTGCTCCATTTTTCTATAAACCTGAACCTTTTAAGAAAAAGGTCTATTAACTAAAAGAAAACAAAAAGACGGATCTGAGAAAGTGAGGGAAGAATCGTGCCATTAGAGGGTCAAGGGAAGTGTGGCCAACACTGATCTGAATTTTTCTGAGCCACCACAAAGGCATGTCTCTGAGGCAGTGTTTTCACCACCAAGGATCCAGCCGGTGAATTTAAGTTGCTGGTCAGCAGAACAGCACTGCACTGTTCACCACCTCAGAACAGCTAATGAAATCGCAGACTTCCATCTCAGGGAGCTAGGGGAAGAAGAAAGGGACTTTTCAACTGAGTTTAAAGGTAAGAAATAGAAACGTCCAGAGACTTTTGTAGCCTGCAGCATTTGAAAAGCTCTTCAAATAAATCATCTCAAGTGCTGGAGTTGGAGGAACCTTGAAATAGGATAATTATGAGCTTTGATGTGGTGGTTTGGGCGGCACTCACAGTATTCACTCCATTCGAGTGTGTGTGTGTGTGAGTGTGAGTGAGTGAGAGAGAGAGAGAGCCCTGCCTGAGAGCCAGGGAGACCAAAAGGAAGGAAGGGAGAAAAGACCTTCATCTTCTCTAATTTCTTGCACCGGTGGAGTCTAACCTGATCAGTTTATTTCTTTTACACTAACTTCGAGCAGCTACCCACATGTCTTAGTCAACACGTCTCTGTACTTGCATTCCTTGAAGCCACATCCTGCTTCTTCCTTTTTCCACCTTGCCACCCTCCCCCCTCCCCTTTTTTTAAAGAAAGCGTTGTTTATATGTTCAAGATCTTTCCGGTGTTGTCACATGGCTGTTACGTTGTTTATCGCATTTTCTTCCCTCCCTCTTAAAGTCGCGTCTAGCCTCCTTGGGAGAGGTGGTGTCTACTTCAGCCCCTTGCCTTCTGGTCTGCAGACACAGCTGCAGGGGTTTGATTAGCCTCAGTCTGAGATGGCCCAGAAATCTTAAGGGAGTAGGAACAATAGAATTATCCACGTTCACAGTGTTGGTGTTGTACTTAGCACTTAGAAGGCAAATGCTCCTTTCTGAGGAATACGCGTGAGTGTTGTCTTAAGGAGAAGCAAAGGCCAGAGGGAGATCTGGTTCTTGCCCCAGACAAACGTATGACCTTGGGAAAATGCCAACCTGTTCAAGCCTCAAAGCCTTCATATGCAAACTAGAGATATTCTTCCTGCTGAAAGGCAGAGGACCAGACCTTTGTTTTCCCAAAGCCTTGTCAGATTTAAGGTTCTGTATTAAATCTTTAGCCTTTTCCTTCTCTGAGGGATCTTCCCAACCCAGGGAAAGTAGCCTTTCCCTTCTCCAGGGGGGTCTTCCCAACCCAGGGATTGAACCCAGGTCTCCCGCATTGCAGGTGGAGTCTTTACCAGCTGAGCCACAAGGGAAGCCCATATTAGAACCTAAGAAATGCTATTCAACCGAATGGATAGATCTTAACTGTCTGGAATGTGAGTTGGGTCATATTTCCCTTCACTAGCCCACAGCACATAGCATGCTATTAGTAATCTTAACAGCTACCCTTTACTGAACAATTTATGAGCCACTTGCCTGCCTGCCTGGGGACTCAAACTTGTGGAGCAGTGGCTATTATGGAGAGAGAGGGAAGGGAGTAGGCCATGGCATAGAGCCAACCACCCACCCAGGTCCTCCAGCTTCTGAGAGCAGGCAGCCCCCTGGGTTAGCAGGCTCTGCCCAGGAGCTGGAGGAGAGTGGGAGGTGGAGCCTTGAAGATCTTTATCTCTTCTCTTGCTTCTGTCCTAAGTCTGACACAACACATACATAGCTTCAAGGTAGAGGCAGCCATGACCTGGAAAATTGTGTCATCGGAAAAAAAATTACATATTCACAGCATTTCCTCTAATGTACCTGTGAAGCTGGCCTGCTGGGCTGTTTAGGTTATGGGTGGAGAGAAGCATCTGAAAATTATCCACGTTAAGAATGAAAAATGCGAGTGAGAATGACAGGCCTTGGTGAGGGGGTTGTCTAATTAGGATTTGAGAATGTTTCTGATGGAGTCTTTCCCTCTTCCCAGGCTGCACACCCCCTGCCATCAGGAAGTTTAAAACTACTCTTTGAGATGTTTTACATTCAGGGAGTTCCCAGGCTGTCCAGTGGTTAAGACTCTGCTGCAGGGGGTATGGGTTCGATCCTGGTCAGAGAACTAAGATTTCACATGCTGCACAGCACAGCCAAAAAGGTAAAAAAAACAACAATGATGTTTTACACTCAGATTTCTTCTCCTCCACCTGGTGCTAAGATGAGCCTAGGGTGGCCTGGGTTTAGGTTAGATTGGCAGGAGAAGCTTTTCTCTGCAAACGGAATCAATCAGTTCTTCAGACAACCTGCGGGTTTCAAAAGATCTTGCTGAGGGGAAGGATTGTGCATAGTGATGGACAAGGAA
The DNA here is from genome assembly GCF_049115385.1 of Moschus berezovskii. Classification (NCBI taxonomy): domain Eukaryota; kingdom Metazoa; phylum Chordata; class Mammalia; order Artiodactyla; family Moschidae; genus Moschus; species Moschus berezovskii. The sequence goes on from NC_142469.1 coordinate 48,745,271, forward strand.
TTAATGGCAACAAAGACTTGATGAAGGTTTGAAACACAGGTCCAGCAGTTCTCCGTAACAGGCATATGGGAACAGCTACCCTCTCCTGTATTCTGGCCTGGAGAATTCCACCAACTGTATAGTCCATGGGGTTACAAAGAGCTGGACACGACTGAGCAACTCTCACTTCATATCTCTCATGGCTAAGAGTTTACAAAGCTCTTTCCAGCCCATTGTCTCACTTTTATTGCCACGCTAACCTACGAAGCCCAGCATAGTAAACTAGCATGATCCCTCCTTAGTGGAGAGGAAACTGAAGCTCAGTGACCTGCCCAGTTCCTGCAGCTCGGGCCAGGGCCTAGGCGGGAATCCAGCTATGTGACTCAATTTGTCTTCCTTCTAGGCTGTTCGCCACCAGTAAGCATCCCCTTATTCTACCTCCCTGCCCCCGCTCCCATCCATCCTAGCCTTGAATATGAAATTTATCAGGATCAGGTGCAACAGAAAATGCATCACTGCTAGAAAGCCCAAGAGTCTTTTTACATTTTGCACATATTTTATTGTGAGAAGTATAGCCCTTGATTATCTATGGGACCTGAACTCAGTAGCTTCCAGGAGATCTGACTTATTAATACATGACAAAATCTGGGAAATAAGCGACAAGATAAATAGCTCACCCTCCTCTCTCTGCCATGGCTTATGATCCAGCTGTCATGGGAAGGTAAGTAGAGGTGAAGTATTAGTCAGCTGAATACATAGAACATTAATTTCTTCCTAACTTTATAAAACAAAATCCTTCATAACTCTGAAAGCATATTTGGAACTCCCCAAGCATGTTCAAGGGAAGTACTCGGCTTTGGCCTGTTTAGTATTTCTATCAGCAACTTGAAGAGTCATGTAAAAGGAATGTTCACAGATTGTTCAGCTGACAAAGGTGGGAAGGGATGGCTGATACACCGTGTAGTGGCAGAGAGGTGAGCATCCATGCCAGGAAGGCTGGCCTCACACTTCACACGATGTGTCCGTGTCCCTGCGGACCACCCATCTGACACCTGCAGCTCACAGGTCCTGGGCCTGTTCTTTCTAAGGAGGTTTGTCTTTTTCAATATCATGACCACATTCTGGACCTGGCTGTTACTCTGGCTGCCCCCCAGCCCCAGTACCCCTTCAGCACCACACTGTCGAAACTCTGTTTTCCATGATTCTAGAACTCACTCCCACCTCTCACACTACACCTCTTATGAGCTCATCTTTTCCCAGTTTCTAATCACTTCCTTTGTCATCTGCATTAGCGAATGCCACCGCTTCTTACCCAGGTTCCAAGTCAGAAACTGGGTCTACCTGCCATTCTAGGTCTTCACTTCTTGTCTGTTAAGGCCTTCTGTGCACATAAAATAAATTAAAATATTAACATCAAATAAAACGTGTATACCTTTTCTCCTGCTAATCTGGTCTTCTGTCAGTTTCATTTGCAGGTCCCAGTCCCTGAACATAGAGGCTAGAGGAAAGTCTTTCCTTCCCTACAATGTGAAATTTGGGTTTGTCAGGTTCTTTGTTCTCCACACCTACTGGTTACTGATTTCTGTAGATAAAGCTCTCTCTCCTGCACTCTCTCCATTCCCTTGACTGTCCCCTATCGTCCCTCTAAATGTGTTAATAATTGTCACACCTCCCTGGCCTGCTGGGGGGTCTTACCAAAACCCACCAGGAGCATGTCTATTATACTTTCAGAATCCCTCTTGACCTGCTTTCTGCGTTTGTGATTCTCATGATCTCTCAGTCTTGATTGGATTGTGGCACTACACCTTCTAGCAAGGTGCTTGGTATGTCCTTGGCAGCCCTCAAGGGAGGGGGATTGAATACCACTGGCCGTGCCTAAGTTTAGGCCTTCATCACATCTTGCCTAGATTACAGGTACAGCCAACATTCTTTGACCTGCCTGCCTGCCTCTGGTTTTGGTCACCTCACTCTCCTGCCTCAAATACCAGGAGATGCTGGAGGTGGGGATTTGACTGAGCCACAGTGAGGTTGACTGAGTGAAGTTCTAATTAAAATGGAAGAAAAATGATGGAGCCAGGAGTCTGGCCATGGGGAGAGGACATCAGGTTAAAACCATGAGAATCAACAGGTTGTAGAGTCTAGCCTTGTGGGTTGTGGATCCATCTGGCTTCACGGGGCAGAGATGGGGTGGACTGGAAGGTATGATAATATTCGGAAATAGTAAGAATATCTTTATTTTACAGTATTTCTTTTGTTTGGAGGAACTGTTTTAGAGAGGAACCAATGAGTGGATAGACAGTATGGGTCTCTGATAAGCGACCCGTCTGCACCCTGTGCCTCCCTGGGGCTCAGGCTTCCTAGGAGGACCTGTGATGGGAATGGCTTTGTGGTGTGTTAGCTAAACAGTGTCTTGGCTGACCTCCCAGCTTTTCCCCATGACCATCTCAGAGAGGTGTGGAGAAGGGGTGGGGGGTGGGGGAGGAGTGACGGATGGAGAAAAGTAGGTAGGGAAGGAGAAGGAGAGAGAGAGATTGAGCCCTAGGCCTTAGCAGCCCAGTGGGAGGAGAGGACCAGAAGGACGGCTCAGCAGGTGGCCTGTGGACCCTTAACCTAGAAGCAGGAAAGGTTAACAGCCATCTCGGTGGAGGAATGCAAACATGATGGCCCGGTTCCAAGACCTCCTTTTGGGTGCCCCTGGAGACTCCCTGAAGCCTAGACAGACAGCCTCAGAGATGGGCAGAGGAAACCCAAACTGACTGAAATTTAGTTTCTGCACCTGGTAGAATGGGGGCTCCTAATGGAAATTAAATAGAGATCAAAAAAAAAAAAAAAAACAAAGGACGTTTAAGGACAGAGCTCTGTATGCACCTCAGGAATGCCAGCTCTCTGGGAGCAGATATGTGAGTTACAACCCCATGTGCCTGGCACCCAGCGCAGCACTGGCAAAGGGAGGGGCTTGCTGTCTCTGACCACACATGAGAACTGCCCTCGTGCCTAGACACTCGGGGACCCCCTGGCTGCTCTGACCGCATCTGAAGGGCTGCATCCCACTCTGAGCACTTGTTTCTAGAGGCTGAGAACATGAAGAGAGTTCAGGAGAGGTGTTAGGATACTAAGAGGTTATGAAAGTTTCCAACCTACGCCTGTGAATTGAGCTGCAGAAATGTACATCCGTTGTCTTCTGACAACGTTTTTCAATGTCCCATCAGTCCCTCAAACCTAAGATGTGCAGAACTAAGCACAACACCTTATCCCGGGCCTGCCCCTCCTCCTGTCTCAGGAAACATTCTACCCCGCATCAGTGGAACAGGCAGGACCTTGAACTTCATCCTCGATGCCTCTCTTTCCCATGAATCTTTGATTCAGTAGCAATCATGGCAACAACCCTGGGTACGTGCACTAAGCCCTTACACTGTGGCCGGCATTGTTTTCAGGCTGGCACATGTGTGAGTCCACTGCATCCCTCATGACGATGCTAAGAGGTCGGCATTGTATCTGTCCCTTTAACGAATGAATGAACTAGGGTCAGGAGATTAAGTAATTCAAAGACACAGTGCTAGCGAATGAAGGAGATGCAATTTGAATCTAGGCAGTACATCTCTGTCCTGAGCTCTTCACCTCTGCACTCAACTGTGGTTGGTTTTTCCCTGCTTTTTCTGCTTTAGAGTATAAAGCAGGAAGTTTCCTTGTTTCTTGGTGAATCCTCAGAACCTAGTGAAGCTCCTGTCCCCAAACTGATGCTAATAAATATATGATGATCGAGTGAATGTTTGAAACAAGAGCGTATAAAGAAGATCGAGGGATGGCCCAGTGTAATGAGTTGTATAGCTGGATAGGAAACTGGAGTTTATTCAGTCCTGGGGATATTTGACCCGGAGAAAAGGTTTAGGGAGGACATATGAACTGTCTTTTGATATTTGAAAAGCTGCCAGATGGTGGAAGGGAGACACATTCCCTGATGCTCCCAAGCAGTGAACCTCAGCAGCATCTGAGAAAGGGGATGAGAGAGAATGTGTGTCGTTGGAAAGAGCTGTACAGAAAACTACAAAAAAAATTAAGCTCAACGTACCTTCTGTCTGCTGGGAACAAGTAGGCAACAGAGTGAAAAAGGCTTGGTTTGGCAAGGGGGAGAAACTGAGTCACAGGAAGCCTGATTTCAGCTGACAGTAAGAAAGGACTTCTATTAATACATCCTCTAGGTAGAGGGTCACCGTACAGGGAGGCTGCACTTCCCTTCGCTTTTGAGTGGAGTCTGACATTGAGTTGTGGGGTTGCAGCAAAGATCTCACATCTCTCCAAGCTCTCAGAGCCCTGCCTGTCTTCTCTGTTCACTCTGCTTCTCCCCCACCTTCGAAGTTCTCTCTCCAGAATCAGTTGATCCCTGGAGAAATAGGCCCTCACCTCTGGGCCCCCAGATTTCCCAGGCTCAGACAACACAGCCACAGGTAAGGGGTGCTGTGGTCTCCTGTCCAGCTGTCCCTTCAGCACAGAGGCTCTCACTCTCCCAAAGCTCCAGCTGCTGGAAGTAGAAGCTGATGGCTCACAGCTGAGTCCCTCCCTAGGACATTACCCCCAGTGGAAGGAAATTGCCTGATCTGAGGTTTCACCCCTTTCTGGGTCAATCCAATGACAAGTGGACGCTGCAGGCACAAAGGCCCTCTGCCTCCATCTGAGACGTTTCTGTAGGGTCTTTCCAGCTCCGAAGCTCCCCAGGGGCTGAGGCCACTCTGGCAGTCGCATCACAGTTCCAGTCTCCCACTGCCCAGTCCCGCCTCCCTCTCTCTGTCTTCCTGTATCTGTTTCCTAAGGCTGCCCTGCCATAAAAAATATCACAAACTAGGCAGCTTTAAACAGCAGAAATGTATTCTCTTACAGTTCTGGAGGTTAGACATCTGAAGTCAAGTTGTCAGCAGAGCCATGCTCCATCCTGAAGGCTTTAGGGGAGAATCTTGTCTGTTCCCAGCCTCTTGTGATGCTGGCATTCCTTGGTGTTCCTTGTAGATGCATCATTCCAATCTCTGCCTCCATCACATCATGATGGTCTCCTGCTGTCTGTGTACAACTTTTCTTCTTATAAGGACACCAAACATACTGAGTTAAGGGCCCATCCTAATTCAGTATGATCTCACCTTAACTAATTATGTCTGCAAAGACTATTTCCAAATGAGGTCATATATGCAGGTGTGGGGATCAGGACTTTAATTTCTTTGTGGGGAGGGGCCACAATTCAACCCACAACACCAACAAATTACCCACCTGCAAATCTCTATCTATTTGCCTGGGAATCAGATGTATGACACTACCCAAACCCTAGTTTTCTAACGATTCTGCTTTCAGACCCACAGCCATCCTCCCCCAGGGCTTCATGGCTAACTCTTAGCTTCCCCATGTTTGGTGCCCCTCCCTGCAGGGCAGTTCCACTTCCACCAGGATATCACCATCTTTTCTCCCCTCCCCTTCCACCACTACCTTTTTCTTTTCATGTATTATCCAGGTGCTAACTGAGTTGATGGTATAAGTCAGCAGTCAAAGCTACCAATTTACATAGTATGTGGTTCATTGGTGTTTACATAGTCATTCATACATATTTGTATCCAAAGAAATGTCTACTGCAGTGAGATAGAAGAATCCATGCACGTTTACACTTTTGAGTAAAAGCTCAGGTGGAGGATGGGAAGGGAAAAACATTTTGCAGGAGCCAAAGCAGAGAGGAGAGAAAGGACTATATTATTTGAAGGTTTCTTTTAAATCATAAGAGTAATTCATGTTTATTAAAAGACATCTGGAGAATAGACAGAAAAACAATTCTAACAATAGTTCTAATAGAATTCTAAATAATAATTCTAATAATTCCCCAAACACAATTTTGAAACATTTTATATTTCCCTTTTTCCCCTTTTAAAGTTCCGTATAGCTGACAGCATCAATTTTATATTCTGCTTGATTTAATTTAGGCTTATCTCAAAATTTTATATAATCCCCAACAAGTGAATATGCTGCAATTTATATAAACACAGAGCTAGACCTGGGCAGTTAGGTTGTTTCTATTTTTTTTACTCTTACTAATGAAGGTACTATGAATATCAGTGTGCCTAGAAGTTTTTTCTTCATTCAGAATTTTGCTAAGATTGGTGCCCACAAATGCTGAAGGATATGAACTTTTTCCAGGATAGTATTTTTCCTTTTTATATAATAACACACGATCATTGTGAACATTTAGGGGGAAAATGTGACTTTCTATTCCTAGATGCTGACAGACTCCTTCCTGCCTCAGGGCCTTTGCATAACTGTGTCCTCTCCCGGGCATGCTCGTCTCCTTGCTTTCCCTGTGACTGGATTCTTCTCTTCCTTCAGACTTAGCTGTTACCACCTCAGATGGGTCTTCTTCGATGCTCAATGCAAAGGAGATTCCAGTCAATCATCTACCAAATTATCCTATTAAAAATGTCCTGAAACAATCAACATCTGAATTTTTTCTTATTTATTTGCCTATTTTCTGTCTCTCTCCAAGGTAGCAGGAACACGGTCTGTTTGCTTTGAAAGCACAGCCTCAGTCCCTGGCATAGTGCCTGGCACATAGGAGATGCTCCATAAATATTTGGAAGATGAATGCACTTGCATTCAAAATCCACAGGCTATTCACTAGATCATGGCCTTCCTCTTTTTCTTGGTGAAACTCAAAGCATTTACTGGTGTCAAAGAAGTGAGTCTCCCTTCTCCATTCTCACCTTCTCCAAGTCTGCTTTGGCCATGCTGAGGCTGATGCACTCTGGCTAGGAGAGGAAGAGCATTGTATTTTCAGAATTTTACCTGGTAAAAAAAGAAATGTAGAATATGAGGAATTGTTCAAGGTACAGAATTGCTATGAGTGTACTGACATACTCAGTATTTGCTTCAAGATTAATTAAAATTTAATTAGCAATTTTAAGATCAACTAGTTTCTTCCAACAAGGGCTGGAGTTAGTGGAATCACTAATAAATGGGCTTCCAGGTTCTTGTACAGGTTTATTTCTCTTTGTTGAACTGCTTTGGTTGCACACATTTCCAAGCACACAGAATGACTTTTGTTCAAGCTGAATAAAATAAGTTCTGCATTCTATGATTATCTGTGCTGTACCTGGTCTGTTCAAAGATAAATATCAAATGAGATAAAGACTCAAATTTCACTGCTTAATAAATGTTTAAGCAGTATAATATCAACAGTATAGCATTTACTAAAAAGATCAAATATTGACTAAAGCTAAAATAAATATGACTTGAATTAGCAGTGTCCCTGAGTAGGCAGTCATGAGAACTGAACAAAACAGGTGGTGATTATAGAAAGATTAAAGCATACTTAGGAAATTTAATAAACCTCCAACTTGAGTATTAAAACCCATCAACTTTTTAAAATATCTTTTTTGAGGCCTAAGTTTCATTCCTGATTATCTTTACCAGAAGGAGGACTTCAGGAAGGCTTTAGTGAAAAGATATATTCCCTCTCAATATCTGACTCATAACATTAGACATGGTAACTCTGTTTTGTTAGTACCTGCATGCTTATAAAACTAGAGGACTTTTGTTACACACACTTCTGGGATCCATTAATAAAAATCTTGTTTCCATATTTAGTGTCTTCAAAGGAGTTTAGTACTAGGACTATTTAAACAAATCACTCAACTGAACTAAAAGTTGGCTATAAATTGGAAAGTCAGTTTGACTGCTGCTGTCATCAAACATGAAGGCTGGCTGAAGTCTCAGGATTTAGTTTGTCTTGGGATTTCATGAATTATGCCCACATTTGGCATAGTATTGCAAACACAATAAACATTCAAGAGCATGTGTTTACTGAGTAAGTGTTTATATGCACTCTCTGTTAATCTCTGACATGTGGAATTACGTGATATTTTAAGACTTTCATTTTTCCATGTCATTGTCTTATGAATTCTTCTCCACCATCCCCCTTCTCTTAAGTCATACTGTCCACTTATCATTCTCCCAACACCATGAACACTTGCCCTCCAACCCCTTGCTCACGCCAGGTCCTTCACCTAAAATCCTCTCCTCTCTTCTAGCCCTAATATCCATCTTTCAAGGTAGCAGTTCAATCCCGAGATCACAATGTGCCCTCTTCTGCCCACTGGGACTTAAACTGTGTATCCCTTGTTTTTCATTTCTATGCTTACCTCCCTGGAGAAGCCCAGCTGAATCGTGTACCATGAGCGTCAATTCGAATCCCAAACAGCCAGGGGCATCTACAAAAACTGGCTGTGTGAGCTTGCTAGGCTGCGGTAACAAGGAACCACCACCAACTTGAGGGCGTATAAGGGCTTAAAGAACAGAAATATGTCATCTCGCAGCTGGAGGCTGAAAGTCTGAGATGAAGGTGTCAGCGGGGCTGGAGCCTTCCGAGGGCTGGGAGGGAGAACCTGTCCCAGCACTCCAGTCTGCCATCAGGGGGCTTTGTGGGCCATCTGCAGAGTTTCTTGGCTTGTGGATGGGTCCCCCAGATCTCTGCCGTTACCCTCGCTTGGCATTCTCCCTGTGTTTGTATCTGTACTGTGTCCAGATTTTCCCTTTTTATAAGGGGCTTGGTCATATCGCCCTAATATCTCACCCTAATAATCTCATATTAACTTCATCTGTAAAGACCCTGTTTCCTAATTAGGTCCCATTCTGAAGTGCTGGGGGTTAGGAGTTTAGCATGTCTTTTTGGGGGGAGAAACAATTCAACCCCTAACAGTGACCTGTGTGAGAAATTACTCCATCATGAATACACCCTGGTGCACTGGCGCCTTTGCTCTCATAACTTTTGGTTTGGGGTTTATAGGTAAAAAAACACTGAAGGTTTCTATATTGATTAATTTTTTTCAGTACAACTTATTTCTCTCTCTTCCTCTTTTTTATTGAGATACAATTGATTTACAATATTATGTAAATTTCAAGTGTGCAACATGCTGTGCTGTGCTTAGTTGCTCAGTCACATCTGACTCTTTGCGACCCCATGAACTGTAGCGCTCCAGGCTCCTCTGTCCATGGGGATTCTCCAGGCAAGTATACTGGATTGGGTTGCCATGCCCTCCTCCAGGAGATCTTCCCAACCATGGATCGAACCCAGCTCTCCTGCATTGCAGACAGATTCTTTACCATCTGAGCCACCAGGGAAGCCCATGAATACAGGAGTGGGTAGCCTATCCTTTCTCCAGTGGGGTGTACAACATAGTGATTCCCAAATTTTAAAGGTTATACATCACTTATTGATATTATAAAATAATGGCTACATTCCCTGTGTTATCCAATATATGATTGTAGCTTACTTATTTTATATGTGATAATTTGTATCCTATGATCCAAGAGGCATATTTCCCTTCTCGTCACCAAAGCTATAGGGTTGCCTCCTGTGTGACTGGTGTGGGTTCTTCTGTTGTGGCAGGTTGACTATGAGGGTGATCCGGTTGTCTTGGCTGGTCCCTGGTCCGGTTGGTACCAGGCCCTGTCTCATGCAGAGGCTGCTGGTTGGCAGGGCTGGGTCACAGGGCAGCAGGCTGTGGAACCTTGGGATGGGGCAGGGCTCATCTTGGCTCATTTGTGGGTGGAGTTGGGGTCCAGCAGACCTGGGGGTGGACCCCAGGCACCGGTCAGTGAAGCCTGGTCCTGGGCTTGTGTTGTCCCACTGCTGGACAGATCTGGGTCCTGGGGTCTGGCCGAAGGGCCCAGGGTTCCCAGAGCTGGCATTGGGTTGCTGTTGGGTGGGACCTTTTCCTAACACAGCTGTCTGTGCAGTCCAGGGTGTCCTGAAGCTTGTGTTGGCCTTCTAGTGGGTGATGCCAGGGCCCAGCCAGTCCAGGGCTGGTGCTGGCCTGCTGGCAGGTGGGCTTCAGTTATCCTGCCAGTGGTGTCAATACCACCTGCCAGCGAAGGCTGGTCTTGCTGCTAGAGCAGGCTTGCTGGTAGGTGGGGCCAGGGATTCTGGGATGGGTGTCTGTCCCCTGGTGGGTGGAGCTGGGTCCCAGAATCTCTGACTGAAGGGCCCTGGGGTTCCGGTTCCTGTTCCTTGCACACTGGTGTAAGGGGCCTGGTCTGGGACCTCTGGTGGACAGGGCTGGCCATGGGCTCAGAGGGTCTTACAGCAGCCTCGTATGCTGGTGGGTGAGGTTGTGTCCCTGTTGTTAGCTGCTCAGCCCGAGGCATCCCAGTACTGGTGCTGTGCCCATCAGTCAGGGGTGGGGGTGTGGCTGGGTCCTGGTGCTAAAAAACTAAAAGGATAATTCCAACATGGCTCTTTTCAGCACCATAGTCCACATGGTAGAATGAGTTCCCCCAAAGGGCTTCTACCAGACTCTATGTCTCCAGGGTGTGTTCTAGCTGATTCCTTCCTCTGGGAGACTCTGTAAGATTAGCAGATAAGTCTGACCCAGGCTCCTTTCAACATACAGCCTCTGTTCTGGGTCCCAGAGAGTGTGAGATTTCGTGTGAGCCCTGTTAAGAGCAGAGTCTCTCTTTCACATAGCCCTCTGGGTCTCCTGAAAGTGAAACCTTCACTGGCCTTCAAAGCCATACATATGGGGGTTAGTCTTTGTCATACAGGACCCCCGAGCTGCGGAACCTGATGTGGGTCTTGGATCCTTCACTCCCTTTGGTGAAAGCTCTACAATGGTATTGGGTTGGCCAAAATGTTCCTTTGGTTTTAAGTAAAAATAAAAGACACATTTTTTTCATTTTCACCAAGAACTTTATCGAACAACATATTCACTGAACAAACAAACTTTGGGGCAAACAAACCAATCCAATAATTATCTTCTCTTTTGTGGGTCACCTACCCTGGGGACATGCATCCTGACTGTATTGCACCTCCTACTCACTCATGATGGTTCCTTCATTATATTTTTAGTTGTAGAAAATCTTTTCTGGTCAGTTCCAGTCTTTTTCATCAATATTTGTTCTGTTTTGTTGTTTAGTCACTAAATTGTGTTCAATTCTTTTGCAACCCCATCGACTGTAGCCCGCCAAGTTCCTCTGTCCATGGGATTTTCCAGCAAGAATACTAGAGTGTTGCCATTTCCACCTCCAGGGGATCTTCCTGACCCAGGGATTGAACCTATGTCTCCTGCATTAGCAGGTGGGTTCTCTACCACAGAGCTTCCTGGGAAGCAGCCCCAGTTGTCCTGTTCAGTTCAGTTCAGTTGCTCAGTTATGTCCAACTCTTTGTGGCCCCATGGACCACAGCATGCCAGGCATCCCTGTCCATCACAAACTCCTGGAGATTGCTCAAACTCATGTCCATTGAGTTGGTGATGCCATCTAACCATCTCATCCTCTGTCGACCCCTTCTCCTCCTGCCTTCAATCTTTCCCAGCATCAGGGTCTTTTCCAGTGAGTCAGTTCTTCGCATTAGGTGGCTAAAGTATTGGAGCTTCAGCTTCAGCATCAGTCCTTCCAATGAATACTCAGGACTGATTTCCTTTAGGATTGACTGGTTTGATCTCCTTGTAGTCCAAGGACTCTCAAGAATCTTCTCCAACATCCCAGTTTAAAAGCATCAGTTCTTCGGTGAGCAGATTTCTTTATAGTCCAACTGTCACATCCATACATGGCTACTGGAAAAACCATAGCTTTGACTATACAGACCTTTGTCAGCAAAGTAATGTCTCTGCTTTTTAAAATGCTGTCTAGGTTGGTCATAGATTTTCTTCCAAGTAGCAAGCGTCTTTTAATTTCATGGCTGCAGTCACCATCTGCAGTGATTTTGGAGCCCCACTGTTTCCATTGTTTCCCCATCTGTTTGCCATGATGTGATGGCACTGGATGCCATGATCTTAGTTTTTTTAATGTTGAGTTTTAAGCCAGCTTTTTCACTCTTTCACTGTTATTAGGAGGTTCTTTAGTTCCTCTTTACTTTCTACCATAAAGGTGGTGTCATCTGCATATCTGAGGTTATTAGTATTTCTCCCGGCAATCTTGATTCCAGCTTGTACTTCATCCATTCCAGCATTTTGCATGATGTACTCTGCATATAAGTTAAATAAACAAGGTGACAATATACAGCCTTGACGTACTCTTTTCCCAATTTTGAATCAATCCATTGTTACATGTCTGGTTCCAACTGTTGCTTCATGACCTGCATACAGGCTTCTCAGGAGGCAGGTCAGGTGGTCTGGTATTCCCATCTCTTTCAGAATGTTCCACAGTTTATTGTGATCCACACAGTCAAAGGCTTTGGCATGGTCAGTGAAGCAGAAATAGATGTTTTTCTGGAACTCTCTTGCTTTCTCTATGATCCAGCGGATGTTGGCAATTTGATCTCTGGTGCCTCTGCCTTTTCTAAAACCTGCTTGAACATCTGGAAGTTCACAATTCACATATTGCTGAAGCCTAGCTTGGAGAATTTTGAGTATGACTTTACTAGCGTGTGAGATGAGTGCAATTGTGCGGTAGTTTGAGCATTCTTTGGCATTCCCTTTCTTTGGGATTGGAATGAAAACTGACCTTTTCCAGTCCTGTGGCCACTGCTGAGTTTTCCAAATTTGCTGGCGTATTGAGTGCAGCACTTTCACAGCATCATCTTTCAGGATTTGAAATAGCTCAATTGGAATTCCATCACCTCCACAAGCTTTGTTCGTAGTGATGCTCTCTAAGGCCCACTTGACTTCACATTCCAAGATGTGTGGTTCCAGGTGAGTGATCACGCCATCATGATTATCTTTGTTGTGAAGATCTTTTTTGTACAGTTCTTCGTGTATTCTTGCCACCTCTTCTTAATATCTTCTGCTTCTGTTAGGTCCATACCATTTCTGTCCTTTATCGAGCCCATCTTTGCATGAAATGTTCCCTTGATATCTCTAATTTTCTTGAAAATATCTCTTGTCTTTCCTATTCTGTTGTTTTCCTCTATTTCTTTGCATTGATCACTGAGGAAGGCTTTCTTATCTCTCCTTGCTATTCTTTGGAACTCTGCATTCAGATGCTTATATCTTTCCTTTCCTCCTTTGCTTTTTGCTTCTCTTCTTTTCACAGCTATTTGTAAGGCCTCCTCAGACAGCCATTTTGCTTTTTTGCATTTCTTTTCCATGGGGATGGTCTTGTCCCTGTCTCCTGTACAATGTCACGAAGCTCCGTCCAGAGTTCATCAGGCACTCTATCTATCAGATCTAGACCCTTAAATCTATTTCTTACTTCCACTGTATAATCATAAGGGATTTGATTTAGGTCATATCTGAATGGTCTAATGGTTTTCCCTACTTTCTTCAATTTAAGTCTGAATTTGGCAATAAGCAGTTCATGATCTGAGCCACAGTCAGCTCCTGGTCTTGTTTTTGCTAACTGTATAGAGCTTCTCCATCTTTGGCTGCAAAGAATATAATCAATCTGATTTCGGTGTTGACCATCTGGTGATGTCCATGTGTACAGTCTTCTCTTGTGTTATTGGAAGAGCGTGTTTGCTAGGACCAGTGCGTTCTTTGGCAAAACTCTATTAGCCTTTGCCCTGCTTCATTTCGTGCTCCAAGGCCAAATTTACCTGTTACTCCAGGTGTTTCTTGACTTCCTACTTTTGCATTCCAGTCCCCTATAATGAAAAAGACATCTTTTTTGGGTGTTAGTTCTAAAAGGTCTTGTAGGTCTTCATAGAACCGTTCAACTTCGGCTTCTTCAGCGTTACTGGTTGGGGCATAGGCCTGGATTACTGTAATATTGAATGGTTTGCCTTGGAAACGAACAGAAATCATTCTGTCATTTTTAAGATTGCATCCAAGTACTGCATTTCGGACTCTCTTGTTGACCATGATGGCTACTCCATTTCTTCTAAGGGATTCCTGCCCACAGTAGTAGATAGTGGCCATCTGAGTTAAATTCACCCATTCCAGTGGCAAACCACTTCAGTGTACTTGCCTTGAGAACCCCATGAACAGTATCAAAAGGCAAAATGATAGGATACTGAATGAGGAATTCCCCAGGTCGGTAGGTGCCCAGTATGCTACTGGAGATCAGTGGAGAAATAACTCCAGAAAGAATGAAGGGATGGAGCCAAAGCGAAACAAATACCCAGTTGTGGATGTGACTGATGATAGCAGCAAGGCCCGATGCTGTAAAGAGCAATATTGCATAGGAACCTGGAATGTTAGGTCCATGAATCAAGGCAAATTGGAAGTGGTCAAATAGGAGATGGCAAGAGTGAACGTCGACATTCTACGAATCAGTGAACTAAAAATGTCACATGGTAGGAACTGAATATTCCAGCTCTTCTATGACTGGCACTTAGCTGGTTTGTTTTGTAGTTGCCCATGACGGGAGGAGGCCTCCTGCTAGAAAGAGTTGGGTGAAAGGACTTAGCAAAGGGCCTCGGGCGGAACACTGATCCAGGAGCCCAGCATCATTGCCTGAGTCATCATTGCCAGCCAGCTGCCTGTGAGAGAGCCTCTGCTGGTGGGTCCACCCACCCTCTGGTACCAGAAAGAACTCCCTTGACCAGCATCTAGCATCTCACTCTCTGCTGCCCAGAGGGATCAATGCCTAAAAGGATTCTGACTCCAGTTCCAGTGAAGAAGGGGGCATTTTCCCACACCAACCAGCATTGTCACACGCTAGATTAGTGTCCTAAAATTTGAGGCCTTAAGAATTGCAATTCAGAGACTTCCCTGGTGATGCAGTGGATAAGAATCCACGTACCAATGCAGGAGACACAGGTTCGATCTCTGGTTTGAGAAGATTCCACTTGCTGCAGAAAAACAAAGCCTGTGCAGCACAACTAATGGGCCCACGTGCTGCATGCCGAAGCCCCGAACCCAGAGCCTGCGCTCTGCGGCACGGGGAGCCACTGTGAGCAGAAACCCGCGCACACCAGGGAGCCGCCTCTGCTTACCGCAACTGGAGAACGCCCAGGCAAAAGCAGCGAAGACCCAAATGAATGAAGCAATGAAGACCCCATGAAGTGCAGCCAAAAATTAAATAAATAAGTCAAAAGTTAAAAAGACATTCTTATGAAAAAAAGAATCGCCATTCGGGAGACACAGATTTGGGTAAAGTGAAAGATCAAGAGCAAAAGCCAAGGCAAAAGACATGAAGTTGAGCTCTGATGCAAGAAAGGCAATATTTGTCTTTCAGGGATGAGTGTGACAAGTTGTTTTAGGGTAAGAGTCAGATAAGTGTCTTGAGTTTCTGTTAGCTGTGCTGGATACCTTTGTTAGGATAGTAAGTGTCAAAAGGTCAGAATCAATCCAGAATTTGGCTGAGACGTGCATAAGTCACATTTCCTCAGTGGCTTTCTAGCTGCATTCAGAGAGCTCTCTTAGCAATACTGACTCAATTTTTTAGTTTCCTTCCATACTGCTACAAGCCAGGTTGACTCTTACCGGACCACGATCTGCTGGCTCCTTGGTCTTGTACTTCCCGGTCTCTAGAAATGTGACTTAAATGTTGTTTAAACCAGCCAGTGGATGGCTTTCTTGTTAGAGCAGCCTAAACAGACTAAGACAGAAGGTTTCCCAGAGAAAGTTCTTGAGCTAATCCTTAAAGAATGGGGAGGTTTTTGTCAGGGAAATGGTGGCTAGGAACAGAGAGACGTGATCTTGGGGGAACTGCTGCCGTTTCAGTCTGGGAGAAGATTAGAGAGAAACATGGCCAGAGGTTAGTCCATGAAGGACCACAGTATCGGGGCCAGGGTCGGGGGCGGGGTGCTTTACTAATAGCTTTGTGCTTTGCCTTTATTTATTGGGACTTACTGGAAAAGTTCTGAAGTAGCTAAAAAAAAAAAAAAAACCAAAAAACTTTTTCTATTTTGACAGATCACACAGGCTTCTTGGTATCGGATATATTGGTGGTAGGGGAGGGAGTGGAGTGGGCAGAACAGTGAGCCCAAAATGGAGGTAAAGAGACCAGGCAGGGTTTTTTTGTAACATCCAGGCAGGAAGTATTAAGAACCTGAGCTAAAGCAGTGTCACCGTGGGATTGCACAGGGAGGGACCTATTTAAGAGACATTTAAGGTGTAGCCCTAGCAGGACTTAATGAAGATTAAATATAGAAGAAATAATGACACCCAGTTTTTTTGGTTTGGATGGAAGGACATGTGATATTACCTCTAACCAGGTCAATGTATATGGGGAAAGGAATCCATTTAGAGAACAGGAAGGGGATAAGAACAGGCAAAGACTACTCATTCTCAATTCTTCCTGTGCCTGTTTTGGGTTCGGTGGTGTCCCTCTGAAACTCGTATGCTGAAGTCCTAACCCCCAGTCCATCAGTACGTGGCCTGCTTTGGAAATGAGATCTTTGCAGTATAATCAAGTTAAGATGAAGTCATGAGGGTGGGTCCTAATCCAGTATGACTGTGCCCTTATAGGAGGCAGAAATTTGGACACAGACATGACACACAAGAGACAGACATGCACACAAGGAGGATACCACACTAAGATGAAGGCAGAGACTGGAGTGATGCATCCATAAGCCAAGAAGCTGGAAGAGAGGCCTGGGACAGATCATTTCCCAGCCCTTCAGAGGGAGAGTAGGCCTTGTCAACTTGGGCTTTCTGACTTCTCTCACTGTGAGACAATAAATTTCACTGTTCTAAGCCAACCAGTTTTGGTGCTTTGTTGAGGCAGCCCTAGCAAACAAACATAGTGCCCAACGTCCTTCCACCTGGGTATGTCCGGAAGCCAGTTGATGCACAGGTCTGGAGTTCAGGAAACAGTACTAGGCCAGTGATGGAGTCATCCACCCATCCCCCAGTGTGGTGGACATAGGACATTTCTGTCAGGTGTCATCCCTTCAGAACTATTTCTGAATAGAAATATTTTGCAGAACTATTTCTCCGCCACTCCATGTGGCCTCAGTGGGATGGACAGATATGGTGCTGTCTTCTCCAGCTTACAGAGAGTCTGTCTGTATCAGGGAAAGAATTTGGCAAACATTCAGAGAGAAACCAGAGCAGGCAGAGATAAGAAGTAATGAGAGATGAAATGTCCTGGAAGTATTGAGTCCTGGGTTCTACTCCCTGGGGCCAAATTTTGGCAGATCTTGTAGGAATTCTGTGAGCACCAGCCCTGCTCCCCAACCCTTCACCCAGTTATTATATGAGGCAATATATTCTTCATCAGCTTCTGAGAGTTTGAATTCTCAGCTGCCTTCAAAAGAACACAAGTGTTAATAAAAATCATGAGAGTGGATAGGGCGGAGTGTGTAAAGTAAGAAAATAATAAGGTAAAGAGAATTCTGGGAACCCAAGGGAAGGGATGGGCAGAGAAATGTTGATACATGAAGTGGGACTATACAGAAGATAAGGGAGCAGAGTGCTTCATGATTCTAGAAGGGAATGTGAAAAAGAACAAGACGTGTCACGTATACAGAACTTGAGTCAAGTAAGGGGTAAAAACACAGTCATGAGGTTTGTGCCCTAGAAAGCTTAGTTATCCATGACTGTATATCTTTGGTAGATCTACTTACTTACTGCATATCACTACCGAGTTATCCATTACTGTATAATGAATCACTCCCAAATTTGGCAACTTAAAACAGCAAACATTTAATACGTTACATACTTTCTGAAGGTCAAGAATCTAGAAGTGGCTTAGCTGGGTGGTTCTGGCTCAAGGTCTCTCATGGGTTGGTGGTCAAGTTGTCAATCAGGACTACAGCCTCTGAAGGGTTGACTGGGCCTCAGGATCGACTTCCAAGACGGTCACTCACATGGCTCTTGGCTGGAGGCTTCAGGTCCTCCCCTGTGGGCCTCTCTGAGGGATGGCTCTAGACATAGAGGCACACCTTGTTTTATTGTACTTCGCTTTTAAGCTTTGCAGTTACTGCACTTTTTACAAGCTGAGGTTTGTGGCACCTGCCTCAAGCAAGTCTGTCAGCACCACTTTCCCAAAGCATGTGCTCACTTTGTATCTGTGTGTCACATTTGGGTAATTCTTGTAATATTTCAAACTTTTTCAGCATTATTATATTTGTTATGGTGACCTGTGATCAGTGACCTTTGTTGTTACTATTGTAATTATTTTGAAGTGCCACAAGCTGTGCCCATGTCAGACAGCAAGCTCAATCAATACACATGTGCGTTTTGACTGTCCACCCACCGACCATCCCCCATCTCTCTCCCTCTTCTGGGGCTTCCCTATTCCCTGAGATGCAATAAAAATTGAAATTAGGCTACAATGACCTCTAAGGTGTTCAAGTAAGAGCCACATGTCTCTCACCTTAAACCAAGCTCTAGAAATGATTAAGCTTAGTGAGGAAGGCATGTCAAAAGCTGAGATAGGACTTTGACCTCGAACCAATCTGTTAGCTAAGTTGTGAGTGCAAAGGAAAAGTTCTTGAAGGAAATTAAAAGTGCTACTTCAGTGAACACATAAATGATAAAGAAAGCAAACAACCTTATTGCTGATATAGAGAAAGTTTTACAGGTCTGAATAGAAGATCAAACCAGCCACAATATTCCCTTAAACCAAAGCCTCATCTAAAGCTCAGTCCTAATTCTATTCAATTCTATGAAGACTGGAAGAAGTGAGGAATCTGCAGAAGAAAATGTTGAAGCTAGCAGACGTTGGTTCATGAGTTTTAAGGAAAGAAGTCATCTCCATGACATAAAAGTGCAAGACGAAGCAGCAAGTGCTGATGTAGAAGCTGTAGCAAGTTGTCCGGAAGATCTAGTTAAGATAATTAATAAAAGTGGTTATACTAAACACTAGATTTTCAATGTCGACAAAACAGACATATTGGAAGAAGATGCCAACTAGGACTTTGATAGCTAGAGAGGAGAAATCAATGCCTGGTTTGAAAGAGTCCAAGGACAGTCTGACTCTCTTATTAAGGGCTAATGTAGCTAGTGACTTTAAGTTGAAGGCAATGCTCTATTTTTATTCCAAAAATTCTACTGTCCTTAAGAATTATGCTAAATCTACTCTGCCTGTGCTCTATAAATGCAACAACAAAGCCTGGATGAATAGCACATTTGTTTACAACATGGTTGAATATTTTAATCCATTGTTGAGACCTGCTTCTCAGAAAAAAAGATTCCTTGAAAAATATTACTGCTCATTGACAGACACCTGGTCATACAAGAACTCTGATGGAGATATACTATACAATGAGATGAACGCTGTTTTCATGCCTGCTAATACAACATCTATTTTGCAGCCTAGGGATCAATAAGTAATTTTGATTTTCAAGTCTTATGATTTAAGAAATTCATTTCATAAGTCTGTAGTTGCCGTAGATGATGATTCCTCTGATGGATCTGGGCGAAGTAAATTGAAAGACTTCTGGAAAGGGTTCACTGTTCTCGATGCCATTAAGAACATTCATGATTCATGGGGAGAGGTTAAATGTCAACATCCACTGGAGTTGGAAGAAGTTGATGCCAACCTTCATGGACGACTTTAAGGAGTTCAAGACTTCAGCGGAGGAAATAACTGCATTAGCAAGAGAACTCGAATTAGAAGTGGAGCCTGAAGATGTCATTGAATTGCTGTGACCTCAGGATAAAACTTTCACAGATGAGGAGTTGCTTCCCGCACATGAGCGAAGTGGTTCCTTGAAGTGGAATCTATTTCTAGTGAAGATACTGTGAAGACTGTTGAAATGACAAAGGGTTTAGACTATCACATAAACTTAGTTTACAAAGTGGTGGCAGGGTTTGAATGGAATGATTTCAATTTTGAAAGAAATTCTACTGTGGGCAAAATGTAGCCAAACAGCGTTGCATGCTACAGAGAAATCGTTCATGAAAGGAAGAGTCCAATAATGAGGCAAAATTCATTATTGTCTTATTTTAAGAAATTGCCACAGCCGCCTCAGCCTTTATCACCCACCACTCTGATCAGTCAGTAGCTGTCAGCATCAAGGCAAGACCCTCTGCCAGCAAAAAGACTGTGACTCACTGAAGGCTTAGATGATGGTTAGCAGTTTTTAGTAATAAAGTATTTTTAAAGTAAGGTAAAGCTAAATGTAAGACCAGAAACTATAAAACTCCTAGAGGAGAACGTAGGCAAAACACTCTCTGACATAAATCACAGCAGGATCCTCCAAGACCCACCTCCCAGAATATTGGAAATAAAAGCAAAAATAAACAAATGGGACCTAATTAAAATCAAAAGCTTCTGCACAACAAAGGAAACTATAAGCAAGGTGAAAAGACAGCCTTCAGAATGGGAGAAAATAATAGCAAATGAAGCAACTGATAAAGGATTAATCTCCAAAATATACAAGCAGCTCCTGCAGCTCAATTCCAGAAAAATAAATGACCCAATCAAAAAATGGCCCAAAGAACTAAACAGACATTTCTCCAAAGAAGACATAAAGATGGCTAACAAACACATGAGAAAATGCTCAACATCCCTCATAATCAGAGAAATGCAAATCAAAACCACAATGAGATACCATTTCACACCAGTCAGAATGGCTGCTATCCAAAAGTCTACATGCAATAAATGCTGGAGAGGATGTGGAGAGAAAGGAACCCTCTTACACTGTTGGTGGGAATGCAAACTAGTACAGCCACTATGGAGAACAGTGTGGAGATTCCTCAAAAAACTGGAAATAGAACTGCCATATGATCCAGCAATTGCACTCCTGGGCATACATACCGAGGAAACCAGAATTGAAAGAGACACATGTACTCCAGTGTTCATTGCAGCACTGTTTATAATAATAGCCAGGACATGGAAGCAACCTAGATGTCCATCTGCAGACAAATGGATAAGAAATCTTTGGTACATATACACAATGGAGTATTACTCAGCCATTAAAAAGAATGCATTTGAACCAGTTCTAATGAGGTGAATGAAACTAGAGTCTATTATACAGAGTAAAGTAAGCCAGAAAGAAAAACACCAATACAATGTACTAACGCATAAATATGGAATTTAGAAAGATGCAAATGATAACCCTGTATACAAGACAGCAAAAGAGACACAGATATATAGAACAGTCTTCGGGACTCTGTGGGAGAGGGTGAGGGTGGGATGGTTTGGGAGAATGGCATTGAAACATGTATATTATCATATGTGAAATGAATCGCCAGTTCAGGGTTGATGCATGTTACAGGATGCTCGGGGCTGGTATGCGGGGATGACCCAGAGGGAGGATAAGGGGAGGAGGGAGGTGGGAAGGGGGTTCGGGAGGGGGAACTCATGTACACCCGGGGCGGATTCATGTCAATGTATGACAAAACCAACCAATATAATATTGTAAAATAATTATCCTCCAATGAAAATTAAAATTAAAATTAAAAAAAAAAAGTAAGGTAAGCACTTTTTAAAAACTCCATGCTATTTCATACTTAATAGACTACAGTATAATATAAATGTAACTTTTTATGCACTGGAAAAGTGAAAAATTCATACGACTTGCTTTATTCAGCATTTGCTTCATTGTGGTGGTCTGAAACAAAACCCATAGTATCTCCAAGGTGTATCTGTAGCTTTCTCCATGACAACTGATCCAAGACAGAACTGTAGTCTTTTTACAGCCTAATCTTAGAAGTAATAACCCACCATCTGTGCCATTTTCTGTTCACTTGAAGCTAGTCTGTATGCACAGTCCACTCTCAAGGGGACGCGAATCACATTCCGTCTCTTCAGGGGAGAAGTACCCAAGAATTTGTGGATATATTTTCAAAACCACTTCAGAAGCCTTGGGTGATTTCTCCCAGAGCTGTGTCAGGAAATTGGATGAATAGAAACCTGATCATGTGGGCCATTGAGCAAGGGGAAGGTAATCCTGCTCTTTCTAGAAACTTGACTCTAAAGAGAAAGAGGTGTAACTTCATAATTAGAGGAGGAAGATTTTTTAAACCTCCTGTAGTATCTATTTGTTAGCGTGGTGTCTATGTATTTATACCCCCCCAAATAGTAATGGGTTGAATTCAATATAGGTTATGTTTGGAGCTAGTAATGCACTTTCCCAGAGAAATGCCTTCCATAGGAAATGGGGCAACCCCCAAATCACCTGCTTAACCCACGTCATATCTATGGTACAGTGTGGTGCCAGTGCTATTGTAGCAGCCACCACCATGTGAAACTCACTGTTGTGGAGGACCTGTCACCACGTAGGTCATTGTTGTTCAGTTGCTAAGTCGTGTCCATGGACTGCAGCACATCAGGCTTCCTTGTCCTTCACAATCTCCTGGAGTTTGCACCACGTGGGACCTATTGTCTATTTCCACAAGGATCCCCAAGGGCACCGCTAGGGAGAATGCCAAATACAAACAGAACCTTTCACAGGGAGATCCACTCATGGCATAGACCTCAATTTTGTGTAGCGTCTGCTAGCACCTTTCTAGGAGGAAATATCCTCTTGGCATCCCAGCTGGCCATCAGTTGGAGACCTCCTCTATCTCCTGGGCTCCAGCTGGCCCTTCCCTGGACTGAGATCCCTGGTGGGAACGTGTCTTCACAATGAGGGAGAGGAGTGAAAGTGCAACGTGAGAAGGAAAGGAGATGAGGGAAGCAGGACTGACATGCATTGAAAACCTCGTGTGCCTGTCATTTGGATTCTCACAATAGTCTGGAGAAGTAGGTCTTATTTTCCATGTTTAAAAATGAAGGCCTTCCCAAGTAGTTCAGTGGTTGAGAACCTGCCTTGCATCTGTGTCTCTTCTGCTGTCTCATATACAGGGTTATCGTTATCATCTTTCTAAATTCTGTATATATGCGTTAGTGTACTGTATTGGTGTTTTTCTTTCTGGCTTACTTCACTGTGTATAATAGGCTCCAGTTTCATCCACCTCAGAACACAAGTACACCCGGGGCAGATTCACGTCAGTGTATGGCAAAACCAATACAATAATGTAAAGTAATTAGCCTCCAATTAAAATAAATAAAGAAAAAATAAAAATAAATAAAATAAACTGAGCAGACAAAAAGAAAGAAAGAAAGAATCTGCCTTGCAATGCAGGGAATATCAGTTCGATTCTTAGATGGGGAACTAAAGATCCATGTGCTGTGGAGTGGCTCAGCCTGTGCACCACAGCTAAGGGGTCTGTGTGGCAGCAACAGAAAATCCTGCATGATGCACCAAAAATCCCACGTGCTCCAACTAAGACCTGACACAGTCAAAATTAAATAAATTAATAAGTATTTAAAAATGAAGGAACAGGGGCTTGGCTGTAAAATATCAGATAATTGTAAAGGACTTACCAAATAATAATAAACTATAATGAAAGTCGGAGAAGGCAATGGCAAGCCACTCCAGTACTCTTGCCTAGAAAATCCCATGGATGGAGGAGCCTGGTAGGCTGCAGTCCGTGGGGTCGCTAAGGGTCGGACACGACTGAGCGACTTCACTTTCACTTTTCACTCTCCACTTTCACACATTGGAGAAGGAAATGGCAACCCACTCCAGTGTTCTTGCCTGGAGAATCCCAGGGAAGTGGGAGCCTGGTGGGCTTCCGTCTATGGGGTCACACAGAGTCGGACACGACTGAAGTGACTTAGCAGTAGCATAATGAAAGTATTAAACTTAGTGATAGAAGGGTGCCTGCTCAAACAAGCTTATGAGAGCCTGTTGCACCGATCATTTCCCAACTGTGCATTCTGCGATATCACGTTGGTAGCCTGAAATTGGCCATAGTGGGAGTATTTACACCATGGGAATAAACAAACATAGTCTTTTCTGTCATGGAGCCATCTTTTAAGTATTTACCAGCACCCTACTGGTTACAGTCCAATTGTGGGGTGAAATGTTAATGAAGTCTAACTGCTCATTGAAGAAATGGTGGCAGCTCAGTTGATAAAGAGGGGCAGAGGGGCTGGTGCAGAATTCTACCATCCTAAACCAGGCAACATCTAAGTCCCTCGATGCAACTGTGAGGGATGTAATTTCCTCTTCCATCTCTACTTCCTGCGCTCTTTCTGCACACGCAAGTCAAGTGGGAGTGTGAGCTGAGTGGTGAGCCTGAGGAAGTGGATGTTTTGGGGAGCAAGCCCTGCGAAGTCTGTGGTTTCCTAGTGGGTGAGACATGGAGGACTTTGTTCACAGTCCTCTGCCCTCACCAGCCCCTCTGATTGCTCTAGATAATCATAGGAATTCAGGGCAGAGAGAAAACGTTTCAAGACTTGTCTGTCTAGCGACTCTGAGGGGAAAACAGCTTGGGTTGAGCTAGGAGGAAGCTGTTGGTTTCTGTTGCTGGTTTTCAAGCTCTTTGCTTAAGATTTTATTGCTTTTTCAAAGCCTTTACTGTAAAGTTTCAAAGTTACTGTAAAGTCTTTTGCAATCACTGTTAACAAAAGCAGCTTCATTCATGACCTCACTTTTTTCCCTCAGAGTGTCCATGAATGTCCAGAGGAGTTCCCTCCTCTGTCCGTGGGATAATCCAGGCATAAATACCCAAGTGGGTTGCCATGCTTTTCTCCAGGGGATCTTCCTGACCAATGGGAAGTAGTATTGTTCTTCTCTTCCAATCTAGTAGCTTGCAGGCTACTTGTTGCTTTTAAAATAGGGGTTTAGAATACAAATACTAAGATGAAAAATTTTAGAAGGATATATGAGAAACTGATACAGTGGATATTTGGTGTGTGTTGGGGGTGCAGATATTGAACTGGAGATCCAATATGCTTTATCTATTTGTTAACTTTGATTTCTTTTCTCCCCTTTATAATTTTTTTATTTTTATTTTTTAATTAATTTATTTATTTTACTTGGAGGCTAATCTTTTCTCCCCTTTATTATTAAATACTGCAGTAAATGCCATGGCAAACAAAAATGCTAAGATCTTTCTAATAATTTACATGTAGCCACATGGTTTCCTCACTCCCATCTCATTCCCTTGTCACCACCTGAGCCAGAATCATCTTCATCCTGAATTAATCATTCTCTTGATTTCTAATTTTTTTTTTAAACTGTAAATTTTGTATTGGGGTATAGTTGATTAACAACATTGTGGTACTTTCAGGTGAACAGCAAAGAGACTCAGCCATACATATTCTTGCTTTCCTTTTTATAGAGTTTTACTGAAGCAAATAAATTCCTAAAAGTTATGTATCTTTATTACCATTGTCTTAAATTTTATGAAAGAAGAGTAATGTTTCCTGTAAAATTTTGGCACTGGAGTTTGCTAATTGCTATTTACTAAACTATGCCAAAGCCTTTGACTGTGTGGATCACAATAAACTGTGGAAAATTCTGAAAGAGATGGGAATACCAGACCACCTGACCTGCCTCTTGAGAAACCTATATGCAGGTCAGGAAGCAACAGTTAGAACTGGACATGGAACAACGGACTGGTTCCAAATAGGAAAAGGAGTATATCAAGGCTGTATATTGTCACCCTGTTTATTTAACTTATATGCAGAGTACATCATGAGGAACGCTGGGCTGGAAGAAGCACAAGCTGGAATCAAGATTGCCGGGAGAAATATCAATAACCTCAGATATGCAGATGACACCACCTTTATGGCAGAAAGTGAAGAGGAGCTAAAAAGCCTCTTGATGAAAGTGAAAGAGGAGAGTGAAAAAGTTGGCTTAAAGCTCAACATTCAGAAAACTAAGATCATGGCATCTGGTCCCATCACTTCATGGCCAATAGATGGGAAAACAATGGAAACAGTGTCAGACTTTATTTTTGGGGGCTCCAAAATCATTGTAGATGGTGACTGCAGTCACGAAATTAAAAGACATCTACTCCTTGGAAGGAAAGTTATGGCCAAATTAGATAGCATATTAAAAAGCAGAGATATTACTTTGCCAACCAAGGTCCATCTAGTCAAGGCTATGGTTTATCCAGTGGTCATGTATGGATGTGAGAGTTGGACTGTGAAGAAAGCTGATCGCCGAAGAATTGATGCTTTTGAACTGTGGTACTGGAGAAGACTCTTGAGAGTCCCTTGGACTGCAAGGAGATCCAATCAGTCCATCCTAAAGGAGATCAGTCCTGGGTGTTCATTGGAAGGACTGATGCTGAAGCTGAAACTCCAATACTTTGGCCACCTCATGCGAAGAGTTGACTCATTGGAAAAGACCCTGATGCTGGGAGGGATTGGGGGGCAGGAGGAGAAGGGGACAACAGAGGATGAGATAGCTGGATGGCATCACCGACTCGATGGACATGAGTTTGAGTAGACTCTGGGAGTTAGTGATAGACAGGGAGGCCTGGCGTGCTGCAATTCATGGGGTCGCAAAGAGTCGGACACGACTGAACGACTGAACTGAACTGAAACTTTTGAAATTCACCTGTTTGGTTCATTCATTTTGTTTGTGGTCTAACTGTTTTACCAAGAGTATTTTGTACATTTTTAACAACAACTAGTTTAAACTTTTAAAAAGTTAATATAATTATCAAAAGAAGTGCTATGTTTATTAGAAGATTAGACAGTTCTGTGCTGTGCTGTGCTAAGTCACTCAATCATGTCTGACTCTCTGCGACCCCATTGACTGTAGCCCGCCAGCCTCCTCTGTCCATGGGATTCTCCAGGCATGAATACCCAAGTTGGTTGCCATGCTCTTCTCCAGGGGATCTTCCTGACCAATGGGAAGTAATATTGTTCTTCTCTTCCAATCTAGAATCCTGGATACTTGAGATCCAGTGTTAATAGCTTAATATAGTCCTTTTTCTGTCATTCTGCTTTCTAATCAAGCAGTCAAGGTTAATGGAGGTATTATGCAAAATGTAGCATGCCAGAAACAACTTGAAGGGCAGTATAAAAGCATCATGATTTGCATGATTTGTATAAAGTTTACATTTTAAAGATACCAAGGAGTCTTTCAACTTTCCACTTGCTTATGCTTTGCAAAATATTATCTGTCTTGGAGTAACTAAGCAGCCAGCATTGCTCTCCCCTTAACCTACCCTAAACCCTTGTCAGGGAGGATATACTTTTCCTCTAAACTCTTAGGTATAGTTCTTGAAGTTCTGCAAACTAAACTGAAAAAAGACATATTAGTGAGAGATAAGGCAAAATTTCATCACATATTATTGTTGTTTGTTTTTTCAAAGCTGCAGGTGGTGGGCAGCTTGTAGTTGATGGGGGTATGGGGTAAGGGGGAGGAAATCTTCCTTCATGCTTGTGTCTGTAAGCTGTGGTGAGTAACATATGTCTGAGAGCTCCTCCTTCACGGCTTCCCCACTGCCTTTTTAAAAAATATGTGGTTGTGCGTGCTCAGTCACTCAGTTGCACCCGACTCTTTTCGACCCCATGGACTGTAGCCCACCAGGCTCCTGTGTCCATGGAATTCTCCAGGCAAGCATACTGGAGTGGGTTGCCATTTTCTTCTCTGGGGGATCTTCTCAACCCAGGGATCGAAACTGCGTCTCCTGCATTGCAGGCAGATTCTTTACTATTGAGCCATCAGGAAAGCCCCCTATTTTTGTTTTTAAGTTTGTTTCATTGAAGTATAGTTGGTTTACAATGTTGTGTTAATTGCGACTGTACAGCAAAGTGATTCACTTATACATATATATGCATTCTTTTTCATGTTCTTTTCCGTTATGGTTTACCATAAATAGGTTTTCATATTTTTTTCTACCACAGTTTATGTTGAACACAGTTCCCTGTTAATCACATATTATTATTAATGTATCTACAAGAATCCACAGAAAAATGTGACTCAAAGATACAGTTTAAAAAAGTGGGACTTTTATACCATCTTAGTAGGGGAAGGGGAAGGGAGCAACATTTACAGGAAGACACGACTCTCTGGAAAGATAAAGGAGCCCTTGTTCTTAGTCACTCAGTTGAGTTTGACTCTTTGAAACCCCGTGGACTGTAGGAGCCCTGCCAGGCTCCTCTGTCAATGGAATTCTCCAGGCAAGAATACTGGAGTGATTTGCCGTTTCTTCCTCCAGGGTCTCTTCCCAACCCAGGGATCAAACCCGGGTCTCCTGTGTATCCTGCTTTGCAGGTGGGTTCATTACCTACTGAGCCATCGGGGAAGCCCTTAGGGGAGTAGATAGGTGATGTGATCATTCTGTGACAGGGTCTATGACAGTGTGTCGTGAGACTTGTCGTCGCCAATCGCTCCCGGGGGAAGGGATTTATGACAATTGAATTTCTTTGCTTCTTTGGCTCTGCTTTGAGGCAGATAAGCAATTTCAGGAACTCAAATGTCTTCTGCTCAGAATAATTTTTCTGCCACCACGGTGCATTCTGGAACCCTTTCTATACCTCCCCCCTCTTCCAACCTGTGCTAACAAATTGTTCACAAAATTGTCACCAAAGTTTCTATATGATCTCTGCTCTACTCTTTGCCATTTTTAACATGTGTGTTTGGTAAGGTGTATTGGAACAATCTTCATGTGTAATTCAAAACAGTATCTGACAGAGTCTTATGCAGATCAGTGCTAAAGAAATTATTTCTGATATCTATGGCAACAGTGGATAGAACTGTCTAGAAGGGCTTTCTAGAGCCTCTGGGCTTTCCCCCAAAATCCAGTTACCCTTGGTTGGCCTTCCTTGGGACCTTTGCCCAGGAAAAGGCCTGCACACCTGTCTGAAGGGACCAGCCCCCTACCAAGCCACCAGACTAGAAGTCTGTGGGTAAATGCCACAAAGCAAAAGCATTTCTCTCCTTGGAGGGGGCCCTGTAGGATGGCAAGAGACAGGAAGTTTCTAGGAAAAAAAGAATAAAAGGGGAACAGTGAGAGGATAAAGGACTTGAGTCAAGATAAACGAGAAAAGCATTTTCTGCCAACATGTGAAAAGTGAAGGAAGTTAAAGAAAGCTGACTTTAAGGGCAGGACTAAAGACAACCAGGCAGGTGCCTGGTGGTCCAGTGGCTAAGCCTCTGCCCTCCCAGGGAAGGGGGCTCAGGTTCGATCCCTGGTCAGAGAATTAGATCCCACATGCTGCAACGAGAAGATCTCACATGTGGCAACCAAGACCCAGCACAGCCGAATAAATGAATGAGTAAAAATAAATATTAAAAAAAAAAAACTAACAAAACAACTGGGAAAAAAAGAAGTTAACTTTTGCAGTTTCATAATAATGAGGGAAACCCAAAAATCATCTATGGAATACCTCAGAATAAGGCCTACTATAGGTGCCAGAGAAGATAGCTGTCCTTGTCAAGCGGGGGAGCTTCAGAGGCACCAGTGAAGGGCCCCGACCCCCAGAGCCTTCAAGTATTTTTTGTGACCTGCCCAAGGCCTGTAGCTGATGGGGAAAGTGGAGTAGAAACCAAGCCTGCCTTAGAAGCACTTCCAGCAACAGGAGGGAAAGAGTCTTTGCTGGGGTTGTGTGCACCAAAAGAAGCGGTCTTTTTCTAATTCCTAAGAAACTTCTTAATTCCTGAAAGACAATCCATTAAGAAAGGGCCATCCCACTCTGCAGAACACTTTTGTGCAAAGATTTTCCTCAAAAGGCTGACAGAAAAGAAATACTATTTTTTAAATAAGCAGATATATTATTCAGGTCAGTTCAGTTGCTCATTCATGTCTGACTCTTTGTGACCCCATGGACTGCAGCAGGCCAGGCTTACCTGTCCATCACCAATTCCTGGAGTTTGCTCAAACTCGTGTCCATCAAGTAGGGGATGCCATCCAACCTTCTTATCCTCTGTCATCCCCTTCTTCTTCTGCCTTCAATCTTTCCCAGCATCAGGGTCTTTTCAAATGAATCAGTTCTTCGCATCAGGTTGCCAAAGTATTGGAGTTTCAGCTTCAGCATCAGTCCTTCCAAAGAATATTCAGGACTGATTTCATTTAGGATGGACTGGTTGGATCTCCTTGCAGTCCAAGGGACTCTCAAGAGTCTTCTCTAGTACCACAGTTCAAAAGCATCAATTCTTCAGTGCTCGGCTTTCTTTATAGTCCAACTCTCACATCCATACATGGACTACTGGAAAAACCATTGCTTTGACTAGACGGACCTTTGTTGGCAAAGTAACGTCTCTGCTTTTTAATGTGCTATCTAGGTTGGTCATAGCTTTTCTTCTAAGGAGCAAGCATCTTTTATTTTCATGGCTGCAATCACCATCTGCAGTGATTTTGGAGCCCAAATTCTGTCACTGTTTCCATTGTTTCCCCATCTATTTGGCATAAAGTGATGGGACTGGGTGTCATCATCCTAGTTTTCTGGATGTTGAGCTTTAAGCCAACTTTTTCACTCTCCTCTTTCATTTTCATCAAGAGGCTCTTTAGTTCTTCTTCACTTTCTGCCATAAGGGTGGTGTCATCTGCATATCTGAGGTTATTGATATTTCTCCTGGCAATCTTGATTCCAGCTTGTGCTTCATCCAGCCCAGCATTTCATATGATATACTCTGCATATAAGTTAAATAAACAGGGTGACAATATACAGCCTTGACATACTCCTTTCCTGATTTGCAACCAGTCTGTTGTTCCATGTCCAGTTCTAACTGTTGCTTCTTGACCTGCATACAGATTTCTGAGGAGCAAGATAAGGTTGTCTGGTATTCCCATCTCTTGAATAATTTTCCACAGTTTGTTGTGGTCCACACAGTCAAAGGCTTTGGCACAGTCAATAAAGCAGAAATAGGTGTTTATCTGGAACTTGCTTGCTTTTTCGATGATCCAGTGGATGTTGGCAATTTGATCTCTGGTTCCTCTGCCTTTTCTAAATCCAGCTTGAACATCTGGAAGTTCATGGTTCATGTACTGTTGAAGCCTGGCTTGGAGAATTTTGAGCATTACTTTACTAGCTTGTGAGATGAGTGTAATTGTGCGGTAGATTGAACATTTTTTGGCATTGCCTTTCTTTGGGATTGGAATGAAAACTGACCTTTTCCAGTCTTGTGGCCACTGCTGAGTTTTCCAAATTTGCTGGTATATTGAGTGCAGCACTTTCACAGCATCATCTTTTAGCATTTGAAATAGCTCAACTGGAATTCCATTACCACTAGCTTTGTTCGTAGTGATGCTTCTTAAGACCCACTTGACTTCACGTTCCAGGATGTCTGGCTCTAGGTGGGTGATCACACCATCATGAATATCTGGATCATGAAGATCTTTTTTGTATAGTTCTTCTGTGTATTCTTGCCACCTCTTCTTAATATCTTCTGCTTCTGTTAGGTATATACCATTTCTGTCCTTTGTTGAGCCCATCTTTCCATGAAATGTTCCCTTGCTATCTCTAATTTTCTTGAAGAGATCTCTGGACTTTCCCATTCTACTGTTTTCCTCTATTTCTTTGCATTGATCCACCGAGAAGGCTTTCTCATCTCTCCTTGCTATTCTTTGGAACTCTGCATTCAAATGGGTTTAGCTTTCCTTTTCTCCTTTGCCTTTAGCTTCTCTTCTTTTCTCAGCTATTTGGAAGGCCTCCTCAGACACCTATTTTGCCTTTTTGCATTTCTTTTTCTTGGGAATGGTCTTGATCACCCCCTCCCTGTTTGGGTGGGCCCTAAATCCAAGTGTCCTTATTAGAGAAAGTCAAAGGGAGGTTGGAGACAGACAGACAGTAAGAAGGCCACATGTAGACAGAGGCAGAGAGCGGAGTGCTGCAGCCACAGGAATGCTGACAGCCTGCAGAGGCTGAAAAGGCAAAGAAGGGACTGTCCCTGAGACCTTCTGGAGGAAGCAGGGCGTTAGTGATAATGTTGAACTTCTGGCCTGCAGAACTGGGAGAGAATAAGCTTGTTATTTTAAGCCATCAAGTTTGCGGTACTTTTTTATGGCAGTCACAGGAAACTAACACACAGCCCCAACCCTGACACTCTGTTCGCTTCGTCCTTTGTCTTGGACAAGGTGTGTTCTCACCAGCACCGGACATGGTATCTGTCTCTGTATCTAAGGTTGTTTATTCTTTATCTTGAATGCAAACCAAAGGCTTTGTCTTTGTTTGCTGCTATGTCGCCAGCATCTAGGACAGTGCCCAGAACACAGAAGATGCTTAGTGGTTGCTGGATGAATGGATGGATGGCATTTTGGATTCTGAGGCTCTGCAGACACCTGGAGTTATTAGTTCTCTTTCATCCTCTGTGTAACCAAGTGACAGAAGGATCCCAGTTCTGGTGACATGGAGCTGAATAGTGGGGAGGTTCAGTGATGGAGAGATCTGGATTCGGGTCACGGCTCTGCCACTTACTAGCTGGGACTTTGGGCTGTGAACCTCAGTACTGTTAATAGCAAAATAAGTTCTTACAAGGTTGCTGTAAGGGCTGCAGGGAATGACATGCATGGAGCGACTGGCTGAGCACCTGTCAGTATGGTGCCCTTTTCTCCCTGTTTGTGGTTCTAAGACTCACAGTAGAGGCAGGAAGGCTTTCCTTTGTGTGTCCATTTTCCCTTGCATCAGTCACATGGGTTCCTGAACATATCGCATCCTCCTAGGACTAGGCCTTGCCAAGATTTTTAAGGCTAGGATTTCCTTAATTGAACATAGCAAACCTGATGATTATTATGAAATGATGGGCTCCATACCACCTTGATTTCCACCTTTGGACATGAACTCTTAAACCCACTTCATTCTACCAGCTTTTGTGCTGCAAGGAGAAACAAACATGCTCAGTAGCTTCAGTCATGTCTGACTCTTTGCAACTCCATGGACTACAGCTCTGCAGGTTCTCTGTTTGTGGGACTCTCCAGGCAAGAATACTAGAGTGAGTTGCCATGCCCTTCTCCAGGGGATCTTCTCTGCCCAGGGATCGAACCCGAATCTCTTATGTCTCTTGCATTCGCAGGCGGGCTCCTTACTAGTGCCACCCAAGGAGAAACATAGAGACCATTTTTATACCTTCATTATTGTTGTGGTGGTTGCTGGCATCCATGTTTAAAAAGGAAGGAACAGCCTCTCACAGCTTGGCCTGTAGGGTTAGCTATTTGATGAATATCAGTAGTAAAATTTGTATGTAGTAGAATTCCAATTTTGTTTGTAAAAGACTACACACTCACACACCCACACAACTGATCTAGTTTTCTTTCTCAAAAATATTGGTTGGAAACCCCTGAAATATTAGAAATAGTAGTTATTATATCTACATTCCAAGGTTGTTGAATAAAGCATGGCTTGCATTTTTTTTTTTTTTATACTTGCCTCTACATTCCGGGGTTGTTGAATAAAGCATGGCTTGCATTTTTTTTTTATACTTGCCTTCATTCTCTAAAACATAAATTGAAGATGTTTCTAATTAATTTTTCTGTCAGCTAAACCCCCAGGCCTTGCCTTTGCAATTTCATCTCTAGAACTGGTTCTGAATGTAAATGCCAAGGTTAGCTTCAGTGCCAGCAACTGGGGAATTCTGCTAGTTTCTGGCTATCATGTGCAAGTTGTATTTCTCATTTAATTTCTTCTCTTAAACCATCATTCAGACACCAGACGTCTGTGGCAAGAAGGAATAACAGCTATTGTCTATCAAGAATTATAGCCAGGATTTCTTCAATCTGCTCCTCAGTTTTTGCAATCTCGTTGGTTCCTTTTGATGAGAACTTTTTCTTGAGGCTTTATGCAGACTTAAACAATTGATTTCATCACACTTTTTAAGTTTCTGGTTAAAAATAGAATATCTAATATAATTCCCAAGGAAAATCAGTGCTGTCCAATCTCATTGCTAATTTGTAAAGGGCATTTGAGTGTTCAAATAGAAAAGTATAGGAATCCAATGGATATTTCCTAAGTTATTGTTTCTTAGAGGAGTTTAACACCCTATCTTTGGCAACCATGTGGATCTGAACCGGTTAAATTTAATCCAACAGAGAGAAATTTGATTTTGCATGAATTAGGGCGGCATTTGCAAGGCTCTTAACAGAATGTCTCATTCACATTCCGTTCAGTATCTCTTGCTTTTCTTTTATGTCTGGGAAGAAGAGAGTTTCAACCACACATTGTAGGCAAATGTGCTACATGCTTTCATGTGGAGGGAGCATAAGTTGTTATTATGATAATTTTAATAACACTTTTCATGTACTACATTTTGGTTGACATTTAATCCTAATTGAGAAAAATCTAAAATTAATCTTTGTAAGAAACAAGACCAGAGTGGCTAATCAGGTTTGGAAGTGGGACTAATTGCACCATTATCAGATTGATGGACTGTTAAATATCTGATGTGAAAGCCATGTCATGAAATGATAAGAAAGAATCTGTGCAGAAGTCCCCCTGAATTTTCCCCTTGTCTTTTATTTTGCAGTTTGTTCAAAAGGCTTATTACCTCGGCTTCAAAGCACAGATCCAAGATCTCTCCAGCTGTTTACTTTTATTTTTTAATTAGCTCAGCTTTCCTGAGAGAGGTAAAAAAAAAAAAAAAAGGTCTTTATTACCTTTTTGTCCAGGGTAAGATACTACAGTGATGCTGAGTTGGGGGTTGCTGAAGACCTTGTTGATTCTGATGTTTTGTAGTTAATTTTAAAGTCTGCTTCCAGTTAAATTATTGCTTGTATGGGCTGTGGTAGAGAAGCAGAGCAGAAATAGGCCCGGGAATTTGACAGACTGGGATAGAGTTGAACGGCAACTATTAGGCTTTTTATCAAGGTTAAATCCCTCCTTACCTCCTTGAGCTGGGAGTCTGCCTGGTGAAAGCCTTGGTCCTCAGGATCCCCTAGTCCCATGAAGGTTCTTCCAGGGTGACACCAGATGTGAAACACTAATTGAACTTCTATTTTTCTTCTGAAAGGGGCATAAGTCAGAGGGTGGCATTCTATGGTAGGACTCCATATGTCTATATCAGAGACTGTCTAAAAACCCAAGACCACTCAAATTTATAAAAACGGACGCTCAATGCCACCAATCTGATGCCACTCACTCATGAGGTCCCCTGCCACTTGCTTACCGCTCTAGTCTGTTTCAAAACAGATTGTTGAAGTAAAGATTGTTGGATTCAAGTTTAAAGATGATACTGAAGGGGCTTCCTTGTTGGCTCAGTGGTAAAGAATCCTCCTGCTCATTCAGGAGACACAGGTTCAGTTGTGATCTGGGAAGATCTCACATTCCATGGAGCAATGTAGCTCGTGCACCACAACTACTGAGCCTGTGAACTGTGACTGCTGAGCCTGTGTGCTACAGCTCTGAAGCCCGAGTGTCCTGGAGCCCGTGCTCTGCAACAAGAGAAAGCCCATGCAATTGGAAGCCCACGCCCACGCACCGCAACTAGAGAAAAGCTCATGAAGCACTGAAGACCCAGCAGAGCCAAAAAATAAAGCAAATAACCAAATAAAAATTGTTTTAAATGATACTGAGAGATTACATCAAGTTATAGAGTTATCTAAAAGAATTAGGGTCGATATTTGGATCCAGGATTTGAGGCTAAAGATTATAGAAGCAGTAGAAAGGTGTCAGAAATGAACATAGACAAGGAGGAGAATTGTCAATGCTATAGAAATATAGGAAGCTCTCACCTGGAGGAGAATTATGTGTATTTGTATATGCAAAGTATACATGCAGAAAATAACCAAAGATGATGTAACTTTTATTAGGGGGAGGGAAGAAAGACACAAATTAATTCCATGGAATTTAAACTACATAAATCTCAGTCCTCTCTGGTCCCACCTTTCTCCCCCTACCAGGTGAAAAATTACGTAGAGGGCACACTTTAACCCAGAATTTTGATAAGAAATTTAATGAACTGAAAAAAAAAAAGCCATTAACTGGGAAGCAGGGCCCCTGAGAAACCACTCAGTAACCTAGTCCCTAGGGGCTAGAGTCAGAGATTTATCTTGTTCTCTTCATCCTGAGCCTCTCTCAGTGCTCTGTGCTAATTCTGGGGTCAGGACTAGTCTCTCATTTCTCTTAGCAAGAAATCTGTCCAGGTTAGATGCAAGAGACAGGGTGCTCAGGGCTGGTGCACTGGGATGGGATGGGGAGGGAGGTGGGAGGGACATTCAGGACGGGGAACACATGTACATCCTTGACTGATTCATGTGAATGTATGGCAAAAACCACCACAATATTGTAAAGTAATTAGCCTCCAATTAATATAAATAAATTTTAAAAAAAGAAAGAAATCTGTTGCACCCTTGAGTTTCCAGACTCTTGGCAGGGGAAGCCCTCCCAATTGCCCCCCGTGCCCCTACTTCCATATTAGAAAGCTCAGAATTTGCCTTGTTCTGCAGGTGCGAGTTTCTGCCTTGAAAATGCTAGATGAGAGTCTGGCAAAGATACAAGTGGAGAATCCCAGGAAACATGTAGGGTCTCCAATGCTGATCTTGCTGGCTGATCTCAACTCCCTCGTTTCCAGGTTCCCTGCGCAGACTGCTGGGTCCACCTTCCACACTGCCCTTGTGGCCTCCCACTCATGCCTTAACCCCAAGGACAGGTTGACAAAGGAACTTCATTGGCAAATCATCTCTGTGGGAGAGGGGACAAGAGCAGACGACACAAATGCCCAGGGAGACTTCAGCTCACACCGGAAGCTCTGGCTAGGGAATCGGAGACGTCAGTTCTGGTGAAACCCTCCTCGCCAGTGCAGTGTCCAGGCACCTATTTTCTTCATGGGATTTAATGATGTCACTGGGGTCTTTAAAAAGTGTGTTTGCCACATGCAGTGGAACACATATATATTATAAAAAATAAAAAGCACAGAAGCAGATAAAGAAAAAGTGAAAGTTTCCATTTACCTTCCCTTACCCCCATCCTGGACTTCAATATAGACACTGCTGACATTGGAATTGAGTCCTTCCAGACCTTTTCCTCTGCATTGTGAGTAAAGAGCATTTAGGCTTTGAGTGCTGAATCACTGTATCCACAGATGTGGAATTTAGAAGCTTAGACCACTAGAATATGCCATTGGGTTATCAATCCCAAGGCCTCTCGATGTTGGAGGCTCAGTTCTTTTCCTTTTTGTACTTCTCTGTCCTATTTAGAAATGTAAAGTCATAATGAATATGTCTAAAGAGAATCTTTGCTCACCCAGAATTGCACACATCAAAATTCATAGTATATAATGCTTCCCATTCCTTCTCCACCATCCCATCTGGGTCTGTGGAGCCCACGATTAAAATGAACTCTTAGCTAGACTTGTTCAGGGAAGCCTCCAGGCTTCTAGTTTCAGCCTGCCTTATATGTGATATGTGTACTTTTGTGTGCCTAAAAAACAATCCTAACTATTTATGTATATTATAAAAAGGAGCAATCTTTCCCACGCTTCAAATCCCCAAAACTTCTTGTGCAATAACTGTGTTGAGAACTTCCTGGTTGGTTGCTTCAGGGTGGAAGCGACAATAACCTGGGTTCTGCACCTTTGGTGGGTCATGCACACAAGCAGCCTACATTGAATGAAGGTCCCCCAGGAGTGGCCTTTTTTCCTTATCAAGAGATGGACTTAGCATTTCCTCTTTTCCAAGGACCATACCCGCTGTGTCTCTCAGTTCTAGTATCTTAGCTGAAAAGAGAAGCTTGTTAAACTTGGGGTGACATCCTAATTTACTGTTTCTTTCAAAGAGTGAGACCCAGGAAGTAGGGAGACTCTGCTGGTTTCATGAGAAATTTTTGAAAATAATACCAGCACACAAGAGGGGCTTCCTTCTGGGGTCATGAGGGTCATGATCCGAGACTAGAAAGTCAAGGGCACTTCAGGGGATCCTTCAGGGGATGTGAGTTGCTTCAGGGGAATCTCACCAAGCAGTCAGTGGGAATCAAGGAAAAGCCTTGGAAAGAGTCTTCAAGGCACTTCTGGAATCTCAGGTGTGACTACTGAGGGAAACTCAGGCTTTTGTGGCTCCATATTTTATAGATGAGGAGGGGAGGAGACTTGGCAAGTCCCCATGGCGGGAACAAGAGGCCAAGGCCTAGCTTTTCACCCTGGGCCCTTTACATCTGTCTGGCTGCCCCTCCACTGATGGTATCTCCAAATCCCTTTTCCTCTAAGTTTTTGCTTCAGAGTTGTGAATGAAGTTGTATATACTGCTTTTGCTACATCATTCACTGTACCCCTTTTTAACATGATGTTTTCATTAGGAGTTTTATTTGTGGCTGGCAAATAGTACCTGGGATGCTTTAGGCTTTTGCTACAGACCCCAGGAGGAGGGGCGGGACACCCCTTATACCTTATACCAGAATAAATTCCAGGTGGTCACAAACTGAAGTGTAACAAAATGAAATCATAAAGACGTTAGAAACAAACATGAAAGAATTTTAAATGAGGCCAGCCTTTCTGAGGCTAAGACACAGAAACTAGAAGCTATAAAAGAAAAGACTAGCAAGTTGATTGCATCAAAATTTCAAATTTCTACATAGCAAAGAGTTACTATAAAGATCTTCAAAATACAAGTAAAAACTTAGGAAAATACTTGAGACATACATTCGTATATGTAGGAGGCAAATAACTAATTTACTTAATACGTATTTCAAAAGTTTTACAACTCAGTAAGAAAAGGACCTACAACTCAGTAGAAAAATGAGCAAAGATCAGCTAGAGGCAGACAAAAGAAATACAAATGCTTTATCGACATAAAGAAGAATGAAAGTACATGAATAATTAAATAAATGCTAACAAAAACAATAGCAAGATGACATTTTTCACCTATTAGATTGTCAAAAATCTAAACGTTTTTAAAACAGTTTAGGGGAGACTTCAGAGAGAGGGGCACTCAAACACAGGTGGGAGATGGGTAGGCTGGTACAACCTCTTTGGAGGGAAAATCGGCAATATTGACAAATATTTAAAATTCAAATGCATTTTGACCTAGCAATTTCTTTCTAAGGAATTATTTTAAGAGAGTTCTATACAAAGGTGTTCATTACAGAACTGTTTGTCACACAAAAAAATTGAAAATCACCTAAATGATTTTCAATAGTGTGTTGACTAAATAAATTATCCATCTTCCCAGGATGGAATAAAGGATAAAGTTGCGTACTGCCCCATATGTGAGAGGACATTTGTAGTGGCGTAGTCATCTCAGCATTGTTTGTAAGTTGCAGAAGAGGGAAAGGAAAACCCAGGTGTCCTTCAACAAGGGCCTGGTTGAGCAGATTGTGGTACAGACCTGCCGTGATGGGAAACCATCAAGGAGGTGACTTAGGAGACAGATGAGAGCAAGTGTGAAGTCACATGCTGTTAGTGTGGTGATCACAGGGACACGTATGTGTTTGCATGTGCTTTGATCATCTCAGGACTTAGTCATAGGAGGGTGATGGTGTGCCTGCCTCTGGGGAGAGGACCATGGACGAAAAGGAGAATGTACTTTTCATTGTCTATGCATTTGTACCTGGAACCCATATGTTATGGTCATAAAAATTATTGCTGATTTCAAAGAATTTTAGTTCAGTGGGCTCCCTTTATTGATATTTACCATATTAAAAACTGAAGCTATAAAATTTGTAAAACAAAAGAAAACATAAACACATTCCATCATCCATCAGAGTACTGATGATGTGTGAGCATTGCGTAGCTGCTGGAGAACTCCACTGTTCATTGGTGAGAGATTAGATGTAAAAAAACCCCAAGTCACATCTTAGTATTCCTCTTTTTTAGAATTGAAGTATAGCTGATGTCCAATATTATATGTTCAGGTATATGACATAGTGATTCACAATGTTTAAAGGTTGTACTCACAATGTTTAAAGGTTGTACTCAATTTATAGTTACTATTAAAATACTGGCTATGTTTCCTCTGCTGTACAATATATCCTTGTAGCACTCACATAGGAGCACCTAAATACATGAAGCACCTAAATACAATATTAAGAGACATACAGGGAAACGTTCACAGTAGCACAATAACAGCAGAGGACTTTGACACTGCACTTACATCAATGGACAGATCATCCAGACAGAAATTCAATAAGAAAACACTGGCCTTAAATGACACTATAGACAGGATGGACTCAGGTGGTACGGTCAGCGGGAGATCAGCCAGGCTCCTTCTGCCTCTTGCCTCTTACGTGCCTTCAGCATTGCAGGTTTCTGCCTTGAGTTGGCAACGTTACAAGAGGGGAGGAGGAGGCACTCCTAAAGGTCTAGACCAAGACCTAGATAGGAAGGAGAGGGAGAAATGAAGAAGTCTGTCTTTTACCGAATCTTACTCTGGGTACTTGGCAGGCATTTGCTGACTTAAACCTTACAAACACACTGTGAGGTGGCTATTATTACCTCCTTTACAGTAAAGGTAACTGAGGCTCAGAGAGATTAGTTCACCTGCTCATGGACACCCAGCTAGTACATTGTGGAGCCACACTCTACAGTGTCAGACTCAATGTCTATGGCCTTAACCACTGAGCACATTTCCCAGGAGCCCTCACCTAGAAGGTTCCCTTTGTGTTTTGTGTCTTTGCCCTACCAATTCTGAGAGGAACCAACCAGAAACCCTTTATCTCTTGAGAGATATCACCAGTGAAAAATTTGATGGGGTGGGAGATGGGACATGTACCTTTCTTTGAAATCTCGATGAAATTTTATTTGCAGGTAATTCTATACAAAATGAATCAGACCCAGTCTCACCACTGATTGTCACCTCTGGGGAACTGAGGAATTTAAGTTCAGGTCAGAGACACGACTGAGAAAATGTCCAATCAGTGGATCCGCAGGGTCTCTGGGACATAGACATTAGGCCCTAGATTGCTGTGTGACTTTAGCGAATCACTGATTCTCTTTGTGACCTTTAGTCAATTTATTTGTAAAAAGGTTTGGACTAAGGGTTTTTTTCTTTCTAAACAAAACAACAACCACAAATTCCCCCCAGCTCCATATTAAATTCCAAATTAATATGAATGGTGAGACTGGATCTGATTCCTTTTCTATAGAATTATCCACCAAAAATACTTCATTAAGAATTCAGTGACTAGTATTGATTTTTTTTCTCAGCATAATTGGTTTTTGACAACTTGTGTAGGGTTTTGACACAATCCTCCATTTTATATTCGGATTTCATAGTACATGCATAAACAAGGTCACTTTTTTTTGCAAAAATATTCCAAGGCTTTATGTGCTTTTCCCAAGAGCTTCAGCCCAATCTTTTGATATTTAAATGATCCCTTTTGAAGCACCTGTCTTGTCATCACCCTCAGATTTTCTCTTTTTTCATTTGTTAGCTGGTATAGTTTTTCCAGATTCTCATTCGTCAATGGCTTCATGTGTCTGATTTGAACAGTTTGCCAATATCACTTTCTCCCACTTCACAGAAAGTTTCTATTTTCTAACATTTGCCATCTCTTTGCATTTTTTAATATATCCTTGCAAAGCAGTCTACAAAGAGCATAACCTCCTTACTTCTGGGGAACTGGCTTGTGTAGGGATGGCTGAGCAGGTCTGACATGGAAGAGTGGTCAGTTCCCTTAGCAAATATTTTTGTGTTATG
Source organism: Moschus berezovskii (assembly GCF_049115385.1). NCBI lineage: Eukaryota > Metazoa > Chordata > Mammalia > Artiodactyla > Moschidae > Moschus > Moschus berezovskii. Next base: position 48,786,337 of record NC_142469.1, read on the forward strand.
ATGACTTTTGCTTTCTCTGTGCAAGCTTGCATCTGAAACTGCGTAGTTTAACAAGGACTGTGGTAAAGTACCCAGTCATGTACTTAGACAAGGAAGAACAAACAGGTGTCACCCTGTGTGCCAACTCTAGTTGATTGCGAGTATTAATAGTTGTCTAAAGCTTTCTGTTGAGAAGAATTCTGAAGCTCCTTTCAGCCTTACTGGGAAGAGTAGTGTGATTGATGAGTGATGTCTGTTGAAGTGTGGTAGGAGTTGTGTGGCAGTCTGTGTTCTAACATAGCCCACACGAAGTATCAGCAATTGCCTTTTTTTTTTCCTCCTAGAATGTGGCAATTCTGGGAGAGATTTTTCAAAAATGAAAAACTACAGGGACTTCCCTGGCAGTCCAGTGGTTAAGAACCCTGTGCCTCCACTGAAAGAAGCATGAGTTTGATCCCTGGTTGGGGATCTAATATCCTGCATTCTGTGCAGTCAAAAAAAGAAAAGAAAAGAAAAACTATGACCATTACTTAGAAGTAGTTCATATCGGAAAAGAGACAGAAAGAAACCAGAGTTGGTTGAATATCTATTCTGGCAGCACCTGCTTGACTGCTTGGCCAGCCACATGGTAAAAAAGAGGCTCATTGGTGATTGGGAACATTCATGACATTTTTGTTGTAATGATTTTTTGTTTCTCTCTGTTATCTTGCAGTTGTAGAAATGTAGATGTAAAACAGGGAAGCAAGATAAGGCAGAAATGTTACTTCTTGTTGTGGCTCAGGCTCTGGAGTCAGAGAGTTGAGTTTAATTCTAGCTTCAATACTTACTAGATTATATGGGGAAAGTTACTAAATTTGTGTAGACCTCAGTTGCCTCATCTGCAAAATGGGAATAATAATAGGTGCCACAAAGGATTGTTATGAGGACTACGAGTGTGCGTGCTGCTATTTCCTTCTTCTTGAGATGGGGATGGCAAACAGTTCCCACAGAAAAGTGATGTGATGAATAGCTAAGGATAATGCACGCAAAGTGCTGGGAGTGTGAATGCCACCAAACACACACATCAAAGTCTTGCCCCTGGGGTCACCAACTTGTCACTGAAGCCAGGGAGAGAATTCACAGATGCAGAAGAAGCCATGAGCCAGTAGGGCTACTGCTCAGGATTCTCAGCTCCCCCTTCCTGTTTCTCTCCAGGAATGTGGTTGTTGCTCAAGTAATACTCTAATCTCCACAATTATCTTAAAAGCTAATCAGATGATACCAGGAAATACCACATTCTCGGCATGCCTAACCTTGCTGAATTCTCTTAAATGCTATTGTTTGAAAGTTGTTTTAATTGAAGTCTATTCAGTCTTTCTTTACCAGCTGAGTCAGTTTCAACCTTCTCTGTTTCACTCAAGCTAAGGGTATACTTACTCTCCAGCCTGGGGAGAAAGAGGGAGTAGGTTATTTTTTATAGTCTGAGAGTCAACAGGATGTTTGTTTTACCATCTTGTTCTGAGATTTTTCTTGTTGACATGAAGAGCTAGAGTTTTCCGGGGTGAAGAATCCAACGATCCAGAACCAAAAGAGAGCCAAGATTGAACAGGTCATGATTGAAAACATCAGTAATGACGTTTGCAGTCGGAAGCGTGGTGAGAGAAATGGCGTGAGTATTGATTACTCTCCCAGCATAAATTGTCGATGAGCACCCTTTGTAAACCTGGTTCCCTTGTCGTTTTATCTTCAAGTGTGCCAGCGTCAGTTACAGGGCCGGGTAGAAGGGACTGGGAGAGAAAGTGCATCTTCTGTGCATCGAGACTATGGTATCAGGTTTAACCATCCTCTGGGCTCTTGGAAGAGACAGTCCTGGTTCGGGACCCTGTCACTTTCCAGCTGGAAAACACTGGACCATACTGCTCAAAGCTTTAGTCTCCTCGGCTGTAACACAAAGATAATATTGACAGTTAGTAGGCAGCCTAAACTGTGCTGCTAATGCTTCCACTCACTAATGAGTTACGAGTTGTCATGAACACTTAGTATTTTATTGTTTACTATCTCTATTTCAGGAAATAAAAGGCTTGTCCAGGGTCATGTGGTAACTAGAATAGACAGGACGCAAGCCCAACTCTGAATGAACTGCATCCCTTTCTCACCAATCTTACAGGTGAGAAGTATGGGTACCATGAATAGTTACTGCTCAACCAGACTGAAAGCAATTATCATGGCTCATCCTGGTATAGCCTATTTGGAAAAGTAAGCAAGAGGAAAGTTACTTATGTGGCTTTTACCATCAAGCACAGTTTTTAGGAGAGGTCCATTGCCCTTTGTTAAATGAAAAAACAAATCTTTTTTCTTTTACATTGCTTAGGCTTCCAGATGTTCAATCTGGATTTAGAAAAGGCAGAGGAACCAGAGATCAAATTGCCAACATCTGTAGGGTCATCGAAAAAGCAAGAGTTCCAGAAAAACATCTGCTTTATTGACTATGCCATAGTGGACCACAACAAACTCTGGAAAATTCTTAAAGAGATGGGAATACCAGATCACCTGACCTGCCTCTTGAGAAACCTGTATGCAGGTCAGGAAGCAACAGTTAGAACTGGACATGGAACAACAGACTGGTTCCAAATCGGGAAAGGAGTATGTCAAAGCTGTGTATTGTCACTCTACTTATTTAACTTATATGCAGAGTACATCATGAGAAATGCTGGGCTGGAGGAAGCATGAGCTGGAATCAAGATTGCCGGGAAAAATATCAATAACCTCAGATATGCACATGACACCACCCTTATGGCAGAAAGTGAAGAAGAACTAAGGAGCCTCTTGATGAAAGTGAAAGAGGAGAGTGAAAAAGCTGGCTTAAAGCTCAACATACAGAAAGCTAAGATCATGACATCCGGTCCCATCACTTCATGGCAAATAGATGGGGAAACAGTGGAAACAGTGTCAGACTTTATTTTTTGGGGGCTCCAAAATCACTGTAGATGGTAACTGCAGCCATGAAATTAAAAGATGCTTGCTCCTTGGAAGAAAAGCTATGACCAACCTAGACAGCATATTAAAAAACAAAGACATTACTTTGCCAACAAAGGTCCGTCTAGTCAAAGCAATGGTTTTTCCAGTAGTCATGTATGTGAAAGCTGGACTATAAAGAAAGCATCACTGAAGAACTGATGCTTTTGAACTGTGGTGTTGGAGAAGACTCTTGAGAGTCCCTTTGACTGCAAGGAGATCAAACCAGTCCATCCTAAAGGAGATCAGTCCTGGGTGTCCATTGGAAGGACTGATGTTGAAACTGAAACTCTTTGGCCACCTGATGTGAAGAACTGACTCCTTGGAAAAGACCCTGATGCTGAGAAAGATTGAAGGCAGGCGGAGAAGGGGATGACAGAGGATGAGAAGGTTGGATGGTGTCACCGACTTGATGGACATGAGTTTGAGTGAACTCCGGGAGTTGGCAATGGACAGGGAGGCCTGGCGTGCTGCAGTCTATGGGGTCGCAAAGAGTCGGACATGACTGAGCGACTGAACTGAACAGGCTTCCTTGCATGAACTATGTATATTCCTAGGGGCCGTGGTCTTCTGTGGTTTAAGGCTGATGACATATGACAATATGTAGAGTGAGGGGCACCTTTGCTATCCTCTCAGTGGAGAAGCCAAAGCAGGGCTTTCTTCCCTCTGCCTCTTCATGCCTGCCTCTACTTCTCACGGTGGCCCTGGGGGTGTTACGATCAACACTTCTGCCCAGAGAGTGGAAGCAGGTGCTGAACTGTCTAGAGCATCTCGTGTGCTGAGCCACTCAGTTGTGTCTGACTCTTAGCGACCCTATGGACCATAGCCTGCCGGTTCAACTGTCCATGTAATTCTCCAGACAAGAATGCTGGAGTGGGTTGCCACACTCTCCTCCAGGGTCTACAGCAGTACTCCTTGTTTAAAGCCAGCCAGCACTTAGCTGTCAACCTGTCTCAGTCCTTCTTTTGGCCTAACTTGCTCTAAAGCGGTGCTTTTAACATTTTTGAGGTGTACACGAAGCTTTTAGGGGTCTGTTTATACGCGGATTCTGGTTCAGCAGGTCCGGGCTGGGTTTTGAGATTCTCTGATTGCCTCAGGTTCCTGGCTAGTCCTAGTGCAAGCAGTCTTCAGAACCAAATTACAAATAACATTTACCAGCTTTTCTCCCCAAGGCAAATAGAACATCTTAAAGTCACATAGTTCTAAGAGATTTTTAGAAGTATTAGTAATAGTAAAATAATGAATGCTGCCAACCATGCACAAATAGTTTATTAAAGGAGCTGCTTTTTAAAAATAGTCCCTCTGCCCCCTCCCCCCAGTACCCTGAGAATGCATTTAGAGACAGCTGTCCTGCCGAGATTTTTTGCTGGACTCTCTTGCCCTGTGTTTTATCCACATGTACATGTATTAGCTTTTACCTACGTACCTCATATGTGGGTCTTGCAGAGAGCAGTGCCTCTAATTTGATCTCTGAGTTAACCACTGGTGTCTGATGGATGGCAGATGAGGCTGACATTCTCCTGTCTGTGCTTGAACACTGGCCTTGGCAGCTGTCTGCAGTTGTGAAGTTTGGTTCATAGAACCACGGTTTCCTGACCATGGGCTTGGCATCCCATCTCCTTGACACCGGTCACAAGCTTCATCCAGCCCTTGATAGCCCAAGATCAGCTTTCTTACAGCTTTCTCTGCTTGGCTGTTTCTGCAAGTTAATGGTCTTTGGCTGTCAGCAGGCACTCTGGAATGTTAGCCCCAGTGTTTTTCATTTTTTCATCTCCTTTCCAGCAGATCTAAGGAACTGCTGGCCTGCTTCTGTCAGTCAGACATGAACGTCCATTTGGGGTGGGGAGTATAGGAAGTTCAGTTATTTCAATAATTTGTTTTACCCACATCCCCTCCACTGCCATCCTATTCTGGCTGTGAATAGCTGAAAATGCAGCAAGAAGCTGGAAGACCTCAGAAAGAAATCTGCAATACGGCTTTATGGATATTAACCAGGTATTACTACTTTCTTACTGAGTCTCAAAGCGGTGACCAAGTGCCTTTCAGACACTGTCCTGATGAGACCCATTGTGCAGATTTGAGAAGCTCTGTGGGTCTCAGGATTGCACAGCCTGGTGGGGGGGGGCTGGGAAGGGGTGGAGAAGAAAAGTATCAGGTAAGCTCTCTATTTGGTCTTTAAGCCCCTTGCACAATTCCTGTCCCATGACAACCACTGACTCTGGAGATGGGTTTATAGAGGGCCTTCCTGAATCAGTAGCGTCACTGATGGGCCACTGCAGGAACAGGATAATTAAAAAAGAGTTTTCCATCAATCACCAAGATCTGCCACTTCTTCAGAATGCTTTCCGAGTGCAGCCTCTCCCCTCCATCCCCACCTCCTGCTCCACCTTGGTTCAGCCCTCCTCCCTGAGCCCCTTCCCTGTGCTGACAGCCACTCAGCATATGCCAGAAGACAAATCTCCCCAAACTCTTACTCTCCTGTTTCTCTGCTTGGAGAACTTGAAATAGCTCCACATTGCCTTGGAGATGGAGCCCAAATCCTTCTGATCATGTCAAGGGGCTTTGTGCTCTGAAGTCCCTGACTTGTCAGCCTGTCTCCCCATTACCCACTGTGGTTGATCAGGACCAGCTCCTCCCCATGCTCCCTGCCCCTCTGAGGCCAGGCTTCGGGACTCCCTCTGCCCAATTTTGTTATTTGGATGCTTTCAAACGCCTCTTATTCCTAGTACCTGGCACAGTGGTCGTTCATGTACTGACTGTGTAGTGTAAGTTTGTGTCTCTGTCTCTCTCAGGCCCTGCGTTAGTCCACCAGGGCTGCCATAACAAAGTGCCACAAACTGGCGGGCTTTCACAGCTGTGTGTTTTTTCACACTTCTGGTGGCTGGAAGTCTGAGACCACGGTTGTGGCACGTTTGGCTTCTCCTGAGGTCTCTCTCCTTGGCTTGTGGGTGGCGCCTGCTCACTGCGTCCTCACCTGGTCTTCCCTTGTGCATCTGCATTCCTGCCATCTCCCCGTGTGTCCACGTTTCCTCTTCTTATAAGGACACCAGTCAGGTTGGCTTAGGATCTACCCAGCGGCCTCGTTTTAAGGTAATTGCCTCTTTAAAGGTTCTGTCTCCAAATCCAGTCATGTTCTAAGGTACTGGGGGTTAGGGCTTCAACATATGAATTAGGGGTAACACAGCTCAACCTGTATCAGGCACTTGCCTTTTCTGTCACTCGTGTGTGCCCAGCACCCAGCCCCAGGGCTGGCCCGTGGAAGGTGGCACTCAGCATAGGCTTGTGGACGGATGATTGTATGAAAGAAGCTCTTGTCTGACCCTGCAGTGTCCTGTCCTTCATCCACACATCACTCGAGGCTGGGATCCAGCCCTGCCCCACCTGAGAGGCTGACTTCTTTGAACTTCTCTGCGCTATGCACAGGCTTCTGTTGCTGATGCTTTCGGGGGTTTTCTCCTTGATGCCTTCTTCAGAGTGGGTGACGGGCTGTACCTTCCATGTGTTAGTCATTCAGTCATGTCCAACTCTTTGCAATCCTGTGGACAGTAGCCCAGCAGGCTCATCTGTCCATGACACAGATTTAAAACAGACTCTCTTCCCTCAAATGTATATGGAGGTGATTGTCCCTTGGGAGTGATCTAGCTCTGCTGTGATTAAAAATCTTCATTGAGGAGGGCCTTGAGGGAGCTCCAGCTGGATCCAGGAAAAGCCCACTCAAGCTCACCCAGCCTCCCTGAGCAGATCTGAGATAGAAGTTGTGAGTTCGGGTCCTAAGTAACAGACTGACATATTTTATCACCTCAAAACGTTTTACATCTGCGTGGATTTTGTTCTGTTCCCAACCATTATTCTCTTGGCAACCCTGGGAGCATTTCTCCTGGAATTTAAGGAGTTAAGGTTTGTTATGTCTTGTACACATTCCCCAGCAACTTAATTATTGACCCAGCTTGTAAATCATTCATAGCTTTCCAGAGGTATCCATATACTTCTGCTGGCAGCAAACGGGATCCTGGGCTATTTGTGGGATGGAGGTTGGGGTCATGGAGAGTGTGAAAAATTAAGGAGAACAACACTTCCTTCCCTCCCTGAACTTTAATTGCCCTTTTAAGTAAAGCCGAAACTTTCTTCCTTTGCCACCTGCTCAGAGAACCTCAGTTGACTGCCAAAAAAAGCTTTAGTTTCACTCACCATTCTTTATGCCCTGCACCCCAAGGACCATAGGTGAGTTCAGTTTCATTTAGGAGCGAAGTGGCTGAGACAGTCATCTTGCCTGGAGTTACAACCAGGGCTTTAGGAAAGTAACATCTTAACATTATAAGTCAGTCTTCTAATCATATCCCTAAGAGGCTGGGTAAGAAGCAACAGTATTCAGCTGGCCTGCCAGTGGGGCGTTTAGGCGGGTTTGTGGTTAACCAAGGCCACACACCAAGTAAGCAATAAGGTGGGGTTTAATCTCATGGGGCTGGTGGGGGCCACACCTCTATGGTGTCACATATCAGCCCAGCCTGCTTAGTTTCAAAGGAGAGGAGAGGTCTGGTCAGGTCTCACGGCTGGCAATGGGTTCAGCTTCAATGCCTGTGAAAACAGACACCCAAATAATCAAAGCACTGCATTCCTGTGTCTAAATGGCGGCTAATCCCCATTCCTTTCAAGGAGCAGAAACCACAAGTGACCGTCAAGCCTTTAGCTATCTGGTTCGTTTGTCCTCAAGTCGTGTACTCTCAGCTGAACAGAACTGTAAAGATGTCTTAGTCCATCTTACAGGCGAGGAAATGGAGGCTGGAATGTGTCCCTGGGTTGTTTCTGGTCACCACGAGGCAGTGACCCAGAACCCAGTTCTGCAGTCTTCCATTTCAGTTCTTCTCATCAGACCAGGAACTGTTTTTCTCAAATGGGTTAGATAAGACCCATTTCCTTAAGAACTTTGGGTTTCCCCAGTGGCTCAGCAGGTAAAGAATCTGCCTGCAATCACAGGAGACACAGGAGACGTGGGTTCGATCCCTGGGTCAGGAAGATCCCCTAGAGAAAGGAATTGGCAACCCACTCCAGTATTCTTTCCTTAAAAATCCCATGAACAGAGGAAACTGGCTTGCTACAGTCCAAAGGGTTCCAAAGAGTCGGGCACGACTGAGCAACTAAGCTCGTCTTGAGTTTAAATTAGCACAAGCTGGAAGCAGGCCTATTCTTTTCAACCTAGACAAGAAATGAAAGCAAGAGGCTTTTCAGGATACACACTTGAATATTTAAAATGCCAAAAGATGACATCATAATGTGCCGAAGCTGGAGGCAAATCTTTCTCAACTTGCTTAGTGAACACAGTCTGGTTCCCAATCAGTTCCAGCCAAGCATGTCAGGACGCACATTTCCCCTGCCTGGGGAAACTCCTGGAATAGTTGGGCAGCTCCTTTGTGCTTTAGAATTGCTTCTTTGTTTCCCTTGAATGTATACGGGCTCATTGGTGGGAGTGGAAAAGGATCTGGGAGAAGAGATCTGCTGGGAATTTTTAATAGGCTTTGAGTGTTTCACAAGCATCCTTGCAATCCGCTACAAGGTTCAGCATTGTGACTGCTTGTCCCCTTATAGAAGCTTCGAAGAGCCTGAGATTTCAAAATCAAACATGGCAGACAGGCAGTTCTCAATGCCTCCTTATCAACCAATAACCGCCTTTCTTACCAACCTCATTTTTCCCCCTTTGGAGAACATCTGTTAAGAGCCCAACAAATCCTTTTTCTAAATTCTTCTGTCCGCTCATTACTACTTCTGACCAGCTGCTTTTCATAGAGTCATTCACTCGTTTAGTATTCATGCAGCTTCTATAAGGTGGGTTTTATCATCCCCAAACTTTCAAATGAGGAAACAGCCTCTGAGCAGGCAAGTACCGTCCTCAGATAAATAAATAGTAGCATCATTGTAGCTTCCTTTATTCTTTAACAAAGTGCAGTATCCTATAATTAAAAATAAACCCCCAAAACTCTTGACCTTAATGCAGAACTCTGCTTCAACAGATGATCAGAGAATCTGATCTGTTGACTGTTGAGAGAATTCATGCTATGTGATTTTGGAGTCCTGTGCCTATGAATTGTGTGTGTGCGTGCGTGTGTGTGTATGGCCCAAATGTTTGTGTACCCCCCCAAATTCATAGGCTAAAATCTTAACTCCAGTGTAATGATATTAGGAGGTAGGACCTTTGTAGGGTGTTTAGGTCATGAGGGTGGAGCCCTCATGAATGCAATTAGTGCACAGAGAAGGAAATGGCAACCCACTCCAGTGTTATTGCCTGGAGAATCCCAGGGACAGGGGAGCCTGGTGGGCTGCCATCTATGGGGTCGCACAGAGTCGGACACGACTGAAGTGACTTAGCAGCAGCAGCAAGAAGAGACATGAGAGAGCTTTCTGTTTTCTTTCTCTTCGCCATGGTAAGATACAGGAAGAAGGTGGCCGTGAGCAAGAAGAGAGGTTTTCATCAGAACCTGATCATGCTGGCATCTTGATCTTGAACTTCTAGCTTCTACGACTGTGAGAAATAAATGTTTCCATTGTTTAGATATGTAGTCTATGGTAATTTGTTATGGCAACCCAAGCAGGCTAAGACCGTAGTGTCTATCATCATCATTTTCCTGCCAGGGTGAATTCCTTGTTGGTTTGAGGGTAAAGTCACTGACTGTGGGCTGCAGGGCTCATTAATTTGTTTGCACGGCAGAGCTATGGGTCCTTGAAGCACAATGCTGTGCTGAGCTATTTTGGGGGTAGGTTGAGAGGGGCACCTTGGTTGCTCCTGTAGGCTGCACACCTTGTCCTGCTTTAAGTAGGTCACAGAGGGATGTTTGAATTCTGTGTATGAGAGGACTTTACCAAAACTCAGATAAAGCAGGTTGCCTGGATGCACACCAGAAATGCGCTTCAGGCTGTCAGGTTCCTGCTGTTCTTTCTCTCCACACCTTTTTGGCTTCGAGTAATTTGCAGGAGCTCCAACCCCCAGTTCCCTCTCAGGCCTCTCTTCTCTGCCAGATTCCATGCTCCTGCAGTTGAGCTCAGCAACCCTCTTTGCTCAAGGGCTCCACCCCACCCCAGCCCCGACTTGGTCAGGGAGGTAAAATCCTACCCTGGAGTATATATACAATAATTGGATTTTACTTTAAATTTTGCTGTAATAAATGATAAAACTGGCTTCACAGACATTGGAACACTGGTGTGGCTCTAAGGGCTGACATGGTACCTGAGATTTATGAGGGGTGAATTCTGTGATGTTTTCTCATGCTGGAGTTAAGATGTAGCCTTTATGTGAGGAAGAACCTTGCTTTTTATCTGACCCCACCCCCTTCCAATGATCTAATATTAGGTCTGCTATTCACTCTGTTAAAGGTAAGAGAGATAATTGGAAACATATCAGCATGCCTAATTTATTATTGTTATTTTTATTTGTTACAGTAAGTCAGGTTTTATGTTGCCTCCTCATGATTTTCAAATCATGATCTATTTAGTATCTTAAATTTTACTCTCTTACAATAAAGAAATAATGCATCAACCAACAAAGATGGTTGAAAAATATGCTTTTTATGAATGTGTGGCCCTGGTTTCATTTCTGTCTCTGAATTGGATTCCCCACCCTGATCTCAGTATAAATGAAGTTCTCTTATCTCTCTCTAGCAGGGAGGGTGTTCACTAGGATAAACATTATTATGTGGGAAAGTCTCCAGCCTTCCCCCCCCCTTTCCCAGATAACAAAAAATAATGCTATCCTGGCCTGCCCAATTTCTACCCCCATACCCCCCTAAAGAGCAAGTGATTGTATTCCTTTTTTAATTTCTGGGAGAGGGGCTGTATTAATGTACACAATCAAGAGATAGAAAAGGAGAGAAAGAAAGAAAAGTGTGGGGTTGGGCTGGGACAAAGGCATGAGGAAATTGTGGAGAGAGATGCTTCAGAATAAATGCAGCAGCTATGAGTGGAAATGGGCAGAGAAGAAAGGAGAATTCATAAATGTTGCTGTGCATCATATTGACCTTCATAGTTTTCAAGAACCTCAGCTAAAGAATGTGAGTCTTTGAAATTTCTTTTTGTGCTGAACTATATTCCTGTCTTTCTTTTTTTAAAAACATTTTAATAAAGAGGTAATTTTAGATTACCAAAAAAATATTAATCATATTTCTATTTGTTTATAATTTTAATGGTGTTAATTAAACCATAAATATACCATTGTAATGCATTTTCTGTGTTTTAAATTTTTCTTTAGTTTCTACAAGTTGAATTACAGGCTCAGAGTGTGAATATGCTAATAACTCTTGATACATATTGCAAATTGCTTCCCAAAAAAGTTGTGCTAACAAACACAGCCATCAGCAGTGTCTTAGAGTGTCTGTTCCACGTCATCACCACCAACAAACCAATGTGTTGAGATGAAGTGTTTTTTTCTGTTATGTACAAAAAGGATTTTTATTGAAGTGTAGTTGATTTGCAATGTTGTATTAGTTTCAGGTGTATGGTACAGTGATTCAGTTACATATATAATATATATATATATTTCCTTTTCCTGGAGAAGGAAATGGCAACCCACATTTCTTTTTCAGATTCTTTTCCCTAACAGATTATTACAAAATATTGAGTCGAGTTCCCATGCTATATAGTAGGTCCTTGCTGATTATCTATTTTTATATATAGATATTGATCCCAAACTCCTAATTTATCCCTACCCTCCTTTCCCCTTTAGTAACTATAAGTTTGTTTTCTGTGTCTGTGGGTCTATTTTTGTTTTGTGAATAAGTTCCTTTGTCTTTGTTTTGTTTTAGATTCTACATATAAATGATATCATATGATGTTTACCTTTCTGTCTGGATAACTGAACTGCATATGATAATCTCTAGTGAACTCTAGTTCTTTGCCCACCACACAACTCTGAGACTAAGCCATGTGGGTTCCAGTTCTATACAGGTTATCCATGAAAAATATTTCAGTGTTTCCTCCTTTTCTAAGGGTTTTCTACCACTTAGCTCCAATTCAGAGGCACAATATTATGATCACACAGCTTCATGATTTGGATATCCAGAGATTGGTCACAATACTTTGAATGGGTCTACAGTAAGTGTTGACATAGTTCATCTCTACTTTAACTAATCCAATGAATCTGAGAAGACCTGTGTTATTACCATAGATAAGAAATTTTCTTTTTTAAAAAAGAAATTTTTTTTTGGCTGCCAGGCATGGCTTGTGGGTTCAACCAAGGATTGAACTTGGGCCCCCTGCATTAGAGGCATGGAATCCT